>NC_073259.2:52118382-52433235 GCF_029289425.2 Pan paniscus
CTAAGACTAATGAAAGGCCACAAGATTATGGGAGGGGCCTGAATTCTGCTATAATGTAGGTGTAGTTTTGAAGAATCCCTTATAGCTCAGGGGTCATGTGGCCAGAGGTGACAAGATTTGTGAATTTCCCAATTGCTCCTATAAATAACATCACTATTGCGGAACCCGAGATTGGTCTTTTGAGGTGTTTTTCAGACTTTTGCATTCTGGCAACTGACTGACTCCACCAGGACCTGTGACTCATGAATCAATTGGCCTTGTGCCTCCACCCAGAGGCTGAGTGCATGAGGACTGTTTTCCACCTTCCTATGATATCATTCCCAACCAATCGGCAGCACCCATCTCTGAACCCCTGCCTGCCAAGTTATCCATAAAAACCTTAGCCTCTGAATTCTTAGGCAGTCTGATTTGAGTAGGAAGCCCCATCCTTCTGCTTGGCTCTGTGATTATTAAACTCTTTCTTTGCTGCAAAACCCTGCTATTCTCAGTGCATTGGCTTTTCTGGGCAGCTGGCAAAATGAAGCCATTGGGGGATTACAGTAGTGTCTGTGGAATAGTAAAATATTCAAAGAGAGAGATTTTGTTAAGTGAGTAGACCCTGGAGGTTGGAAAGTGGTTGGAACTGGAGGCTTGGGAGTCATCAACATAGAGGCAGAAATTGAATTTAATTAATACAACAAATATGTATAGAGCACCTGCACGAACTGAGTGTTCTGTTAAGCATAGGGATAAAATTATGAGCATTAGCATGTGTTACTACCTTTAGAATTTGTATCTACTTGTTGGAGCCTCAGGGAGAACAGGTAGATAGAGTAAAGGAGATACCCTGATAGAAATAATTAAAAGGATATGTTTATTTATGTAAATATGACTTTCTAATTTTTTAGGAATTGAATTGAAATTCTGTCATTTTACTGAAATTCAAAAATAGTAAAATGTCACATCTAAATTTTTGGGGGGCTATTAAAAATGGCATTTAAATTTATACACGAACTGAAAAATGAAGCAAGTTCTGTCATAGTTTGACAGGTATAATCACTTATCCTGTAATGCAAACAGTAACCTAATAGCAAGATGCTAATATTGCTTTGGTGCAGGTGTTGCTAATTAGCTATTGGATTAGCCTGTATCATATTCTTTTCTCTCACCTATGCATAATATTTGTGCAAAATGCAAATGGAAGCTCTAAGCTGAAATGTGTAAGTGCCAACCTTAAACACTGGTTTGACTTTGAAACAATGAGAATTTTGAACTGGGCAGTGATTATGACTTAGTTGTAGTTTCGGGCTCAGTTAGATTCCTGGTTCTCCTCCCGACAGTGATGGTTTACTCTCAAAGAGGAAGTTAAACTCGTTTGGGGTCTGGCCAATTGACTAGGTGAGAAGAAAGCCAGAAGTCATTTCTTTTTTTTTAATTTTAAAATTTTTAATTTTTTGTGGGTACATAGTAGATGTATATATTTATGAGGTACATGAGATATTTTGATACAGGCATATAATGTGTAATAATCACATCAGGGTAAATGGGTTGTCACCTCAAGCATTTATCCTTTGTGTCACAGACAATCCAAATGTACTACTTTAGTTAATTAAAAATGTACAATTGAATTGTTATTGACAATGGCCACCTTGTTGTGTCAGCAAATGCTAAGTCTTATTCATTCTAACTATTTTTTGTACCCATTAATCATCCCCACTTCCCTGCTCCCTGCCCTTGCCACCTTTGGTAACCATCATTCTACTCTCTATCTCCATGATTTCAACTGTTTGGATTTTTCACTCCCACAAACAAGTAAGAACAAGTAAAGTTTGTCTTTCTGTCCCTGGCTTATTTTACTTAACTTAATGACCTCCAGTTCCATTCATGTTGTTGGAAATGACAGAATCTCATTCTTCCTTATGGCTGCATAGCACTCCATTTTATATATGCACCACATTTTCCTTATCCATTCATCTGTTGATAGACTCTTAGGTTGCTTCCAAATCTTGGCTATCGTGAACAGTGCTGCAATATATATGGGAGTGCAGATATCTCTTTGATATACTAATTTCCTTTCCGTTGGGTATATACCTAGCAGTGGAATCACTGGATCATATGGTAGCACTATTTTTAGTTTTTTGAGGAACCTCCAAACTGTTCTCCACAGTGGTTGTACTAATTTACATTCCTATTGACAGTGTACGAGGGTTCCCTTTTCTCCACATCCTTGCCAGCATTTGTTATTGCCTGTCTTTTGGATATAAGCCATTTTAACTGGGATGAGGTGATATCTTATTGTAGTTTTGATTTGCATTTCTCTGATGATCAATTATGTTGAACACCTTTTCATATACTTATTTGCCATTTGTATGTCTTCTTTTGAGAAATGGCTATTCAGATCTTTTGCCCATTTTTATTTGGATTAATAGATTTTTTCCTATAGAGTTGCTTGAGCTCCTTATATATTCTGCTTATCACTCCCTTGTCAGATGGGAATATTTTCTCCCATTCTGTGGGTTGTCTGCTCACTTTGTTGATTGTATCCTTTGCTGTGAAGATTTTTTAACTTGATGTGATCCCATTTGTCCGTTTTTGCTTTGGTTGTCTGTGCTTTGGGGGTATTATGCAAGAAATCTTTGCCCAGTCCAACGTCCTGGAGAGTTTCCTCAATGTTTTCTTTTAGTACTTTTACAATTTGAGAACTTAGATTTAAGTCTTTAATCCATTTTGATTTTTGTATATGATGAAAGATAGGGGTCTAGTTTCATTCTTCTGCATATGGATATCCAATTTTCCCAGCACCATTTACTGAAGAGACTGTCCTTTCTCCAGTGTATGTTCTTGGCATCTTTGTTGAAAATGAGTTCACTGTAGATGTATGGATTTGTTTCTGGGTTCTCTATTCTGTTTATTGGTCTATGTGTTTGTTTTTATGCCAGTACCATGCTGTTTTAGTTACTATTGCTCTGCAGTATAATTTGAAATCAGGTAATGTGATTCCTCCAGTTTTGTTCTTTTTGCTCAGGATAGCTTTGGCTATTCTGGGTCCTTTGTGGTTTCATATAAATTTTTGGATTGTTTTTCTATTTCTATGAAGAATGTGATTGGTATTTTGATAGGGATTGCTTTGAATCTGTAGATGTCTTTGGATAGTATGGACATTTTAACAATATTGATTCTTCCGATCCATGAACATGGAATATCTTTCCATTTTTTGTGTGTGTCTTCTTCAATTTCTTTCAGCAGTGTCTTACAGTTTTAATTACAGAGATCTTTCACTTCTTTGGTTAAGTTAATTTCTAAGTATTTAATTGGAAGTAATTTCTTATTTACTCTTCCTATTTCTAGTGGTTTGATTGCTCTGGAAGAAAGAGCAGCAATTACTAGACAAGTAGGGATTGTTTGTTTTTCACTTAGCAAATATTTACTGAATACCTCTCATGTGACAGCACTTAGTATGTAGTAGGAATGATATAAATATTTTTTGAGTGAAAATTATCACTGGAATGTTAGAGAGAATTCCATAAATAATTTGTAGAACTTTGATTTACCTATAGTGAGAAAATTTTTCTGTTTGTGTGATTGAAGTGTGGAAGAGGTAGTCATAATACTCATCAAAGAGCAAATATTAGTTTTGGATAATGAGATGAGTCTCCTGGAACAAGACAGTGGAAAGCCCAATCATCAGGGAGGGAAGCTACATCTCGATGATACAGTCAGAAGATGGTGGAACCGTGTGGAGCAGAGGCCCTTGCTGACTCCTGCAGGACATGTAGCATGAGTAAGAAATAGACTCTTGTGGTAAGAGGATTTGAGAGTTTTTTTCCTATTTAATAGAAGGTTTGGGGGTTGCTTTTTAGCATCACATTACCTCATCTATCCTAATGCAAGAACTATTATGTGCTTTTGATTCTCGAAAATTTTTGTTGTTGTAGTTGTTTTTGCAGCATTGTTTATTGTAATGAGACTGTGGACAATTAAATAATCATTGTTCTCAGGTGGCTTAAATTATGGTATCCCATATCATAGAATATCAGGAAGCCATTTAAAAGAATGTACTAATATGGAATTATCCCTAAGATATGTTGTTATAAGAAGAAAAAAGATACAGAATAGTGTTTACAGCTTTGATTAGTATTAAAAAGACAGTAACTATCTATACACATATATATGCACACAGGTACATATGAAAAAATATAGTATTTTTATTATAAAATATACATAACATAAAACTTATCATTTTAAGAGTACATTTCTGTGGCATTAAGTACATTCACATTGTTGTGCAACCATCAGCACCATCCATCTCCAAAAGTTTTTTCATCTTCTTAAGTGGAAACTCTGTACCCATTAAACAAAAACTCCTTATTCCCACTTTGCCCAGCCCCTGGAAACCACCATTCTACTTTCTATCTCTATGAATTTGAGCACTCTAAGATGCTCATTTAAATGCAGTCATATAGTATTTGTTCTTTTGTGATGGCTTATTTCACTTAGTATAATGTCTTCAAGGTTCATCTGTATTGTAGCATGTGTCAGAATTTCCTTCCTTTTTAAGGCTGAATAAAATTTCTATTATATGTATATATGACATTTTGTTTATAAATTTATTTGTTGATGGACATTGGGTTGTTTCCACCTTTTGGCTGCTATGAACATAGATGCACAAATATCTGTTAGAATACCCGCTTTCAATTCTTTTGGTTTTATACCCAGAAGTGGAATTGCTGGATGATATGATAATTCTATATTTACTTTTTTGAGGAATCTCCATAATGCTCTCCATAGCTGCTGCACTATTTTATGTTCCCCACGAACAATGCACAAGTGTTCCAATTTTTCCACATCTTTACTAACACTTGTTACTTTCTGTTTTGTTAATTTTTTATAAATATTTTTCAGAGGTCTGGTTTTGCTACATTGCCCAGGCTGAACTGCCCCTCCTGAGCTCAAGGAATCCTCCCACCTCAGCCCCCTGAGTAGCTGGGACTATAGGTACACCACTATGATGGGCACTTTCTGTTTTTTTTTTTTTTTCTGATGGTCATTCTAATGGGTGTGAAGTGGTATCTCATTGTGGTTTTGATGTGTATTGATTATAGTCTACGGGATTAAAAGTGTATAAATGATGATAGGAAATCTCCCTAGAGTATTTTAGTCAGCTATGGGATGATACATTAATTTAGTTTTATTCTAAATTATTTTTTTCAACAAAAAACCAGAAAAGTACTTAGAATTCAAAATATTGCTTTTCCTTCTTCACCTTCTGCAGATGCAGAATAATGGCCAATATTTCAATAATTTTCATTTGTGACTTTGTTAGTGAAGTTTCTCAGGTTTCCCTTAACATTTGAGTGCTATCTTCATGCAGTGGTTAAGAGTATAATTTCTAGAGCCAAGCTATTTGAGTTCAAAGCTTGGCCCTGACACTTACTAGCTGTTTGACCTTGGACAAGTAACTTACTCTTTCTATGCCTCAGTTTCCTCTTCTTTAAAATGGGGATAATATTGGTACCTACCTCAGAGGGGGTGTTGTCATGATTACATAAGTTAATATATGTCAATCACTTGGAACAATTCCTGAGACATAGTAAACAATAAATGTACTAGTTGTTATTATAGTTAAATTAGAATACCATGAATCATTTGGTAACAGTACATCATTTATATGTACTTAGAAACTGTGTTGTCTTACCTGGATCTCAAGCAAGGGAGTAAAATGGTTTTTCATTATGGCTCTTGGAGAAGAGCCCATGGCTTTGAATAGAAGGGTTTATCTGGTCTGTGTTGGTCAATAAAAAGTAGTTGAAAGTCACCTTCAGGACTTCTCTTAAAAGTAACTAATCTTTTGACACCCCGGGGCCTTGAATCAATGGTTGCAGATCAATATTTTCTATATTCAGTTATTGTTTCCTTTCACCTTATACACTATGGGCTGAAAATCAACACACTGTAGCCTGAGAAAATCAATGGAGTACATTTGTGGTTTAGAGAACACTGGATAGGAGACATAAGTCCTTTTGGAAAACACATACAAAGGAAATTATGTAGATACTTTCTCAGAGGAATCCTAAAGTAATTACTGGTTGAATTTGTGATCCGAGAGGTTTCTCCTCAATTATACTGAGAGCACACATCAATCACTTACCTTGCAGTAAACAGGCTATCTCAAGCATTCAAATAAAGACACCAAGGTTGTCCCTGTTAGAGTAATTGGCTCCAGTGGGCCAAAACTCAGAATTTACAAACTGCTTCTCATTTCTGGCCCATTTGGCCTTGATTTTCAGGGATGGTTACTACTTACCGCTTTTAAAAGAATCTGATTTCAGCAGTCTCAAGGAAACATGTCTGAATGGTTTTGAGCTTTCTGTTTTAGTGGAACCAGATGAATTACTATCAGAAGCTAATTCACATTGTGAGTTATGTTTCTTTACCAACATGCTCTCACTCTTGGGGAATTAAAAAAGCACTGCCTTGGTTTTAAAGTCAAGACCTCAAGAGTGCTGGTTGGCCCTTATACTGGGGAGTTAGTTCTGCAATAGCCTTCAAGAAATAAACACACTTCTGTGGTTTGGATGGGGAGCAGAATTTAATGCTGTGTTTTCTGAATTCCCAAATGCTGTTTACCAGGTGAAGATTATGTCAAGACAGATGTGCTATAAGATTTTCTTAAGTGAATGATCATTCCTTTCACCTAGGAGAAACCTGGAGGGGCAGAATTTGTATCTGCATTTTCTGAATGTACTAGAATATTGAAGATGGGTTGCTTATATTGCTATTTGCAAATCAGGTTCACACAGTTGTTTAATCTTAAACAATTAAGGCTCAGGTTAAGACTTATCCCTACTTCACTGTGTAGTTATTAGCTAGCATCTGAGCTAGCTCAGGCTATGCCACATTCTAGCCATGATATTGGGCAACTCATTCATTCAGTCATTTATTCATTGTGGATATACTATATTTTGAGTGGCAAGTAGCAGCTGGAAATACAGCAGTGAACAAAAAGAAAATCTTGTCTTTTATGTATCTTATAACCTCGTTGGAAACAGTGGGATTTTCCAAATCTGAACCGAGGCAGTTGAGCTGCTCTAACAAAATATCACAGCCTGGGTAGCTTAAACAACAGAAATTTATTTTCTCACAATTCTGGAGGCTTAGAAGTCCAAGATTAGGGTGTGGGCTGATTCCTTTCCTGGTGAAGTTTCTCTTCCTGGCTTGCAGGTGAATGCCTTCTTAATGTGTGGGGATAGGAAGAAAGGGGGGGGGGTGGAGAGAGAGAGAGAGAGGGAGAGAATGTTACTGATGCCTCTTCTTGTAAGAGCACTAATCTCTTCATGAGGACTTTACTCTCATGACCTCATCTAAACCTAATTACCTCCCAAAGGCCCCATCTCCAAATACCATCACATTAGGGGTTAGGATATCAAGATATGAATTTGGGGGTGGGTCATAATTCTGTCCATAGCAGGGATATAAAATACTAAATAAGCAAGTACACAATGGCCCAGATGGTAATATACACTACGGAGAAAGATAAAGCAAGGTCCCGGGAGAGTGTTGATGGGGCTGCTGTGTTATGTAAGGTAGTCGTGAAATGCCTTTCTGATAGTGTGACATTGTAAACTGTGACTTTAGTCTTAACTGACATGGAGAATCATTGTTGACTTTTGGGCAGAGGAGTGATGTGATTTAACTTATGTTTTAAGTGAATCCCTTTGCCTCCTGTATTGGAAATAGACCTGGAGGTGGGGTGGGTTGGAAGACCACTGCAGAAATGCAGGCAGGAGTTTGCAAAGGGCTACAGAGGCAGAGGTAATGAGAAGTGGTCAGATTCTTAATATATTTTGAGCATAGAGCTGACAGGATTTGGTGATGGATTGGATGTAGGATGAGAGAAAGAGAAAAATCAAGGATGATTTTGTTGACCCGAGCAACTGAAAAAAGAAAGTTGCTATTTCTTGAGATGGGGAAGACCGAGTGATAAATTTTTTGTGTGGGGGGGGATTAGAGTTTGGTTTGGCTATTAGAGATGACAGCAGAGAAGTCAAGAGGGCGCTTGAATACAGGAGTCAAGAGTTTTGCGGCCGAATCTGAGCTGGGGATCTATATGTGGCAGTCATCAGAACATAGACCTACTCAAAGTCATGAGACCCAATGAGGTCAGCAAGGAGGTCCCAGGACTGTCTCTGGGAGAGGAACAGGAAGCATCAAAGCTGACAGAAAGAAAAACCAGGTAAAAGGTGATCCAAGAGAAAGTGGCATTTCAGAATCCAAGGGGAAAAAAGTATTCTGCAAAGAAAGAAGTGGCCAACATGTCAAATGCTAAAGGTTTTTGTTTGTTTGTTTGTTTGTGTTTTTAGGCAGGATTTCACTCTGTCACTCAGGCTGGAGTGCAGTGGCATGGTCACGATTGGGCAGCCTTGACCACCTGGGCTCAAGTGATCTTCCTGCCTCAGCTTCCCAAGTTGCTGGGACCACAGGTGTGCATCACCATGCCCAGCTCTTTTTTTTTTTTTTTGGTAGAGATGGGGTTTAGCCATGTTGCCCAGCTGGTCTCGAACTTCTGAGCTCAAGCAATCCTCCCTCCTCGGCCTCCCAAAGTGCTGGGATTACAGGCAGGAGCCACTGGACCCAGCCTGCTAAAGGTTTTAGTGAAGGAATAATAGTGAAGTTGTGTGTACTAGACTGTCCATTGCCCGCCTGGCATCGTGTAAAGCTGGAACTACATTTCCCTGGAATCCCCTTCCCTGTATGGTTCTTAGCTGGGCAAGAGAGAAACTTGCATTGAGATTTGGAAGACAGCAGTGAAGCAAAAGCCATTATTCACAGGAAGTCATGGCAACCAGTTGCGATGGCTTTGCAGGTTTCTCCAGCGCTCCCGCGTGGTAGCTGTGATACTCAGGTGCAACTTGGAAGTTTCCTGGTTTTCCTGTGAACTTTGGCTGCTTCTCCCTATTCACTGCTTTAGTTTAGGGCCTAGCAGGGTTGTCCAGTCTTTTGGCTTTCATGAACTACACTGGAAGAAGAATTGTCTTGGGCCACACATAAGATACAGTAACAATAACGATAGCTGATGAGCTAAAAAAAAAAAGGCCCATGCATAAATTTCATAATGTTTTAAGAAAGTTAGGGACTGTTTTCCTTCTTTAGCTGCAGTCTTTAATTCCTGTGTTAAACCCCTTACTTCTTAATACTTGTAGTAACTGTTTTCTGACCAAATCCGGACTGATAAATTGTTTGGATCTTTATGGGGTCACTTCAAAAATCCTAGACACTTCTTAGGATTTAAAATGCAGTAGAGCCCCTGACTGCCTTTTTAAATTCCTCTTTCATTTTTCTCCAAGAAATGCTGAAATGAGTCAAGGACAAACATTAAGTAAGTAAACCCAAAGGCTACACAACTCCTTTACCTCGGAGAATGTACTCATTTCTCCTGTCTCTAGCTCATTGGACAATCTGCCAGCAATACAAAATACCCAAAATTTGATTGTGAGTTTCCCTTCCCTGTCAAGTAAAACCCTCTATTTCTCAGAGAAGTTTAACTTCTTCCTCTCATTAATACTGTCTTCTTCCCCACAAAAGTGAAAGCACACCTGGCTATTCAATCTTCTGTTTTTTTTTTTTTCAACAGATAAAGTGCAAAAAGTGGATTGGCATCTTCATAAAATTACGGCTCCACAATCTCTCTCCCCCAATTTCATGTTATTTTGTTCAGTCACAGTCTTCCTCATAGACCAGGAAGAGGGCTGGCTATTTCTCAGGCATGATGGGGTGCTCAGTCTTACCCTAGATCTCTTTTAAAAAGAGATCTCCATGTGTTACAGTTTTCTAGTCTCATAGGTCGTGCACACATAAGAACTCTGAATCAGTCCCTACCCACAGAATTTAAAAAACACAAATAAATCTGCAGATCAAACAAGCTCAAGTAGCAGTTTACAATGTGGACTCCTAATCTCTGACTGGATTTTGAAATGATCTGAGAATCTAATTGTATTACATTTTAGATTTACGTGAATCTTATCAGCCATAGATCATGACAAAAACTTAATATTTTTGGGGGAAGAAGGTAAACAGAGGAAATGGTAGAAAGAAGATGAGAAAGGTTTTTTCGGCCACAGTGTGGCCATGGAGCCAATTAAATCATGGCAGTTGGCCAGTGTAGAGAGCCTGTGAACTTAAAATTCTACCGAAAGAGAGATCAACACAAGTGGTAGCATCTGACATGTGGTATTCTGTACCTATTTTTTTTTAACTATAACAACTTGAAGATGATTCATATTGGTACATATAGAACTGCATCAGTCTTTTTGACAACTGTATAATATTCTTGTGTTTGTTTGTGCTATAATTTATTTAACCAGTTCCTTACTGAGTGACACATTGTTCTAAAATCATTTTTTAAATTAAATACAATACTGGAATGAATGATCTTTGTATCATTTGAAGTTCATTCTGAAAAACAGAATTTGCTTAGTATTTCAAACAGAGAAAAATTCAATATAGGTAACCGATTAGAATGGTCTTAGAAGTGTTGGGAGAGCAAAAGGAAAAAGGTTTAGGGGCCCTGGGAAAAAAAGGAAGATGGTGTGATAATCTGAGATCAGGAGCTGCTAATACCCCCAGGGTAGAGGTGGCACTGTAGGAGCTAATGTTGAGCCAGTTGGTTCTGGCTCTGCCAGAGTTGTGCACCTAGATTAGAACTGAAATAGCTGAAAAGATGCTGCCTATCATGCTGGGGGGGCGGAATCCTGTTGCCACTACAGTTCCTGCCAGCCTCCCCCAGCAACTACCACACTGCCAGGGCCAGAAGCAGAATGTTTGTCTCTTCTTGGACCAAGAAAAGACCACTAGAGTCTGTTATTGGGAGAACCAAACAGGAAGCGGCTGACAAGGGAGCCTGAAAAATGTGGTCTGCACACTCCCAGCCCTAGGAGTACAAGCATAGTCTAGAAGAGTGGCTGTGTGCTCAGGAGCAGTGGGTCACTGACTAGCACAATCTGTGCCTTAGAGTCCTTGGCACCCATCCATGTTCTTCTACCCTGATATGGTATGGCTCTGTGTCCCCACTCAAATCTCATATTGAATTGTAATCCCCACATGTCAGGGGAGGGCATGGTGGGAGGTAATTGGATCATGGAGGTGGACTTCTCCCTTGCTGCTCTTGTGATAGTGAGTGAGTTCTCATGAGATCTGGTTGTTTGAAGGTGTGTGGCACTTCCCCCTTTGCTCTCTTTCTCTCTCCTGCTCTGCCATGGTAAGATGTGCTTGGTTCCCCTTCACCTTCTGCCATGATTGTAAGTTTCCTGAGGCCTCCTAGTGATGCTTCCTGTACAGCCTGTGGAACTGTGAGTGAGTCAATGAAACCTCTCTTCTTCATAAATTACCCAGTCGCAGATAGTTCTTTATAGCAGTGAACTCATATTTTGCCTTTATTTGAGTATATTTTCAGGAAAAATTCCTCACGTGGAATTGCCCTGACAGTAGATAAGCAGGAAATTTTGAAAGCTATAACACAAACTCCTTTCCATAGAGGTGTACTTGAGAGTGCCTATTTTTCCATGCCCTTACCAAATCAGCATCTTCACCCATTCAGTAGAACTAGCCTTTAAACCCTTATCAGTCATGCTCCAAAGCCTCTGCTCTCAGGAAACACCACACTTATCACCCCTGGAAAAAAAACAAAAATCATTCTTAAAAATGTCTGAAATTCCCTTAACTAGAGTCTCATGGTTTGTAATATTAAAATAAAGACACACCCGGCAAGGTTAAGGCTCTCTATCATTCATTCACACAGCCCCATGAGTTAGCTCAACAGCATGCTCTTAAAAAGGGAGGTGGCAGGATTTCAAAGGTTCAGGAAACATGGCCTAGGGCTGGCTCTGCAGTGACTGGAGCAGGGAGTAATTCTTCCGAGCTGGGTGGAAGCCCAGATGCCACCTGATCAAAACCCTTCATTGTGTTGCTGGAGAAAGAGGCCTAGAGAGGTTAATGACCGATGGGCAGAGCTGACCAGAAGAACAGGCTGGAGAGGACTGAACTTTTTGGAGTCTCATGGAGCATGTCTTATTCTCAGGCAACTGACAAATCAGGAGCACCAGAATAATTCTAGGGGGGAAAAATAAAATATTTAACAAAAATATTTACTGTTCATTATGGGAAAAATAAGGACTCTTTTGGACTTAGTTTATGGTATAATGTCATTTGTATTTTTATTTTCATATTGGTGAGGGATCACCATTCACTGTTTACAGCCTCTGTAGGGCCTAATTCAGCCTGAAATCTAGGTCTCTTGACCTAATGCTTTGTTCCTTCTTCCTCCACATGCCGTCTCTGTTTGAGCACCACTAGACATTACAATACATCAGGAGAAAATGATATTTCTGTTTCTTCACTATTTATTCTGATTTTAAGTGAAATGAATGGTGAAATACACACATTATCTATTATTTTATTTATTTATTTTTGAGATGGAGTCACGCTCTGTCACCCAGGGCTGGAGTGCAGTGGTGTGATCTTGGCTCACTGTAACCTCCGCCTCCCAGGTTCAAGTGATTCTCCTGCCTCAGCCTCCCGAGTAGCTGGGATTACAGGCGCCCACAACCATGCCTGGCTAATTTTTGTATTATTATTATTATTTTTTATTTTTTAATAGAGACAAGGTTTTGCCGTGTTGGCCAGGCTCGTCTAGTACTCCTGACCTCAAGTGATCCGCCCGCCTCAACCTCCGAAAGTGCTAGGATTACAGGTGGGAGCCATTGCGCTGGGCCTCAAATTATTTAAAACACATTTTTAGAATTCCTAGAAAATTTCAGTGGGACTCAAAATTTCATACATTTCAAATATAAAAATGTGTAAACCTAGAAAACCTCAAGTAATATAAAAATTTATGAAAATAAGTAAGCATACATTATAATAGTATAAATTATTCATCAATAAAATCTATAAAATAGTGTCTTGTTTTCTTTCTGCTTTTTCTTAGATATGGAGTCTTGCTATATTGCACAAGATGGTCTCCAACTCCTGGATTCAAGCAATCTTCCTGCCTCAGCTTCCTAAGCAGCTGGGACTACAAGTACACGTCACCACTCCTGGCTCAGACATTTTCTTTTGACTATCTTCAAGTCACCCCATCTCTTTGAAGAGTACTTTTTGAAAATTTTGTACTTTGTTTTTTTAGAGTGACACTCTTTTTATTATGGTAAGCTGTTCTATTTTGTTTTGAAGAGAGCATTTCTGCTTGTCTTTGTTTTTCTTAGTTTCATCATGCACAGACTGAGACTTATGCTTTCAGTGGAAGCTCCAGTTGCACATCTGTTTGCTCATTGCAGCCTTTATGGGTGTAGATCTGTGTAGATGTAAAAAAATGAACACAGATTTGTTTTGTTGCATACATCAAAAATTGAGTCATTGATTTTTGAATACATAAAGGATTTATATTTCATGTTTTTTGGAAGTATGAAAATATCAGCATCATTCAGAACTAAGTATGTATTTCAATACTTAAGAATATCATGGTTTACCAGAATACTGAACATGGTATCATAAACACTAAGTACCATACTATCAGTTTTTGATCACTTTTCTTCTTCATTTTGTCTTTCTGCTTCCTTGGCTTATCATTCAGATTTGTAAAATAACATGAGTGTGGCTGAATTGTGAATTATGTAGACCCCTGTGACTGGACCTGAAAACTTGACCACTTTTTAGGACCACTTTTTATTTCTTTGAGGAAGTGCTTGCTTACATTTAAGCAACTGACTTAAAAATGGGCTTTTTGTATTGCAGCATGTCTACTAGTCAATGTATGAAAATATTAATTTTATATATAGTTCTTATCTACTCTACAATAAGAAAAGCTGGACAGAGACTTAACTGGTGAACAAGGATAAGAATCTAAGTCTTAACAACCAAATCAATAGCCCCTATTGAAAGCTCATTTGAGCTACTGCATTCTGCTGAGGGATGGTGCTCTTTTATAAAACTCATGTCACAGACTAAAACATTTGTCCAAACTAACTTCTCATAAACCTAGCCTCAGACGTGAAGAAGCATCTATGTAAAGACTGCATTTACAAGGGATGTCATTCCCTATCACATCCATGTCAGTGCACCCTTGAGTTTCCTAAGTATTAGGGTGAACTATATGAAATTCCTTTGCTTTTGGTAAAAAAAAAAAAAATAGTCAAGCAGCAGCAGTTTCTTACGGCGTAACCTATACTTTGTTTCCTGAAGATGCTATTTCTAGCATCTTTTTCTTTCCAAATATTTTTGGGAATATTTGTAATAAAAAATAAGCATAGTTTACCTGTTTTGGTCTCTCCTACCTGAAATTATAGTAATAGAAGCTTAATTAATAAATATCCACTGGAATCAGATGTCGGGAGAAAGTGGCCAAAGGAAGCTGCCTCTGGGTATCACTGTCCAGGTCCCCATCATAGTATCTTTCTAGAATCTTAGGGATGGCGGTACTGTAGGTGAGACTTCCGAGATATTTGTGGCTGTCCTTGACATTCTGTCCACCATTTTTTTTTCTGGTCATAACACACAAGCTCCAAATCATCTACATTAGAAAGCCAATATCTAGTCCTAAACATTACGTTTTCATTCATAGTTGAAAGAAACTCAGTGTCCCACTGTCAGCTCTGAAAATAGACTATTAAAATAGAATTACATACCAAGTGCAATTAAGAACAAACCAGCCAACTTGGTGCAAAGTTTCAGCTTTTTTAGGAAAGAAAGACATCTTTTGAACCATTTGCTTTAAATTCTAATGTTACTGTAAAAATATTTAATAACTCAAAAGGTGCTGTTTCTTTTATAACATAGTTGAATACATTTTCCTTCTTCAATAGTTCTCTTTATATTTGTATAAATATCAGCTTGTGTGTACGCCATTAATTTTATGGTACTTACAATGAATGTGAAGGAAAGCTCTGTAATTGGGGTTAGATACTTTTATTATGAAATGCATGGCCTAGTTTAGTGCATACATTAAAACATTATAACTAGGTTTAAATTTCTAATTTCATTTTTGTCTGAAATCAGAGAAATTTTATCTAGACTATCATACCTAAAGAAAACAAAATAAATACGAAAGCTCGCACTGTAACAAATAAATCTCATGTATTCCTTTATAGTGGAGAGAATTGCTTTGCAAAGGAGTCCAGGTCCCACCGGAAGGACCCCCTTCCATACACCGTAGCAATTCCGTAGCAGCCTCGACTCTCCCCTCGACGGACAGCAGATGGCGCTGCGCTTCCCTTTTTGCCGCCTCGGTGGCGGGACAGGAATCCAACTTTGGCAGAGCTGAGTTGAAGATTGCAAGCGACCTATTCCGAGCTGGGTGAGCAAAGGAAACTACGCATTTAGAATCACAGTTTACCTCGCTTCATACTGATCTGTGCTCTGGAGGACGTGCAGTTTCTGTTACATGTGATCCAGGGGGCTGCGTGTGTTGGATTAACCGGGCTCATTACGTCTTACAAATTGCTTGTCAGGAGAAGGCAGCTCGGGGCAGGTTGAAAGACTGTTATCAGCAGCACTCAACAAACATCAGCGAACGGACACTCTCTTCTTCATCATAACCAATTTGTATTTATGAAAGATCCCTTGGTGCTCTTTAGTGGGCTGCAGTGAGAAGATGTGATTTGGAACTTTGAGAAGTTTGTGGTCAAGAAGGTGACCTGCAGATATTCAGTCAAAACTAAACAACCACAGCCACACTTCTCTGCGTTCCTGCTTCATCCACTCATTGTGCCCAGGGCTCCCCAGCAATCTCTCCGCTCTTTAGTCTTTTGGTTTGTGTCTGCTTTCTTCTTCTAGGTCTGTTCCTTTGGCTAAATTTGCATGCGTTGACCGTGGCAAACAAATATATTTAGCTTTATTTTCTTAAATAACTTATAGAAATGCTTTTTGGGTGGGAAAGTGATGACATTAAGTATAATAATCATGTAGTTTTCAGCTAGTTGGGATCTTAGGGATTATTTAACTCAACTGATTAAATAATACTGTGAGAAAGTGACGCCTGGCCATGTGCAATGCCGTGCTCAGTTCACATAGAGGCAGAGTGAGAACTCTGACCCAGGTTTCTTGAGGATCAGTCTAACAACCCATATGATGTTATGCTCGATTATATTTTTAAACAAGTACAGATCATAAATGTCAAGGTTAATTTATTTCCCTGCCATGCGGATCATGGATGGATATTGGTCACACTCATTGCACAGCCATACGTGCAAATCCCTCCCCACCATTCCCATCAGAGTCAGTGGCTTGGTTCTCTTTGCTGCTGTTCCCTTTGTTCACACCTATACCAGGCACTAGCCCCGTTGTGCTGGAGTTTCCTCTCTAGACTATGAGATTGCTAGGAACAGGCATGCCATCTCACTCATGTTTGTGCCCTCTGTGCCCTGCGTAGTGCCTGACACCTCATAAGCTCTCAGAAATGTTGACTGAGTGAATGAACTTTTGGTGGAGACTACCTTGAACATAGCAAACCAGGGTACGGTGGGAAGCCCTCCTCAGGCTCTGGACATAGAGACATGCTGGAAATATAAGAGAAAGCCTTGAATGTATAGCTCAGCTTGAAAGTGAGAAAAGACACCCTTACATGCTAAAAACAAAACAAAACAAAAAACAAAAGCAACAGCCAGAATTCAGAATGTTGCAGAGTAGAAGCAGAACAGGACCCAAGTAGGTGGCTGGAAAGGAGACATTTTCAGCAGGATGAATTGCAAGTGAGTTTATATCCATAGAACGTTACAGGACAGGCAGCCATTCTATGTACCTGAGCTTTGTTTTATATCTGGATGCAAGGCCCTGGAACTAGGGCATAAAAAGTTGCTTAATGACTGCATGCTTTTGGAACCCCTTCTTTTGTGGACCTCCAAGGTGCCACATAAGCTGCTTTGGCTTTATATATTTTGGAGGGTAGCTGATGGTAGAGACAATCCAGTAAGTCAGTGAAGGACAGGGGTCCCTGAAGTCACTTTAAACAACTGTGGTCTCTACAGGAAACAAAGGAAAAACCAAAAATTAGCCAACAGGCTGTTTAATAAACCAAGTGTCTTATTCCAGATGAGGCTAGCCCATTTACCTCAAATGTATAGTTTATGGATGTTTGTCATCCTGTTCTTTTTTTATTTGTGTAATAGGAAAAATTTGCAATCACAAAATACGTTCTGCAAGAGATTTCATATTTCATTTAAAAAATTCAACAGAAACATGATTGTGAGTGCTGTATATCCCAGGGCTTGGAAGAAATTTACAGTCATTATTGGGGATCCTTCCAACTCCCTTGGGTTGTATAATAATATGGTTTGGATTTCTGTCCCCAACCAAATCTCATGTTGAATTGGAAGAGGTTCCTGGTGGGAGGTGATTGGATCATGAAAGCTCATTTCTCCCTTGCTGTTCTTGTGGTAGTGAGTGAGTTCTCACAAGATCTGATGGGGTTTAAAAGTGTGGGGCACATGGCCGGGAGCGGTGGCTCACACCTGTAATCCCAGTACTTTGGAAGGCCGAGACTGGTGGATCACAAGATCAGGAGATCGAGACCATCCTAGCTAACATGGTGAAACCCCATCTCTACTAAAAATATAAAAAATTAGCCAGGCATGGTGTTGGGCGCCTGTAATCCCAGCTACTCGGGAGGCTGAGGCAGGAGAATGGTGTGAACCTGGGAGGCGGAGCTTGCAGTGAGCCGAGATCGCGCCACTGCACTCCAGCTTGGGCGACAGAGCAAGACTCCAGCTCAAAAAAAAAAAAAAAAAAAAAAGCGTGTGGCACATCTCCCCTCTTTGCTGTCTCTCTCTCCTGCCACCATATCAAGAAGTGCTTGCTTCCCTTTCGACTTCTGCTGATTGTTTAAGTTTCCTGAGGCCTCCCAGTCATGCTTCTTGTTAAACCTGTGGGGCTGTGAGTCAAACCTTTTTCTTCATAAATTACCCAGTCTCAGGGTTTTTTTTTTTTTTTTTTTTTTTTGAGAGAGGGTCTCACTCTGTTGCCTAGGCTGGAATGCAGTGGCATGATAGACTGGAATACAGTGGCATGATTTCAGCTTACTGCAACCTCTGCCTCCCAGGTTCAAGTTACTCTCCTGCCTCAGCCTCTTGAGTGGCTCGGATTATAGGCATGCACCACCAAGCCTGGCTAATTTTTGTATTTTTAGTAGAGAAGAGGTTTCACCATGTTGGTCAGGCTGGTCTTGAATTCCTGACCTCAAGTAATCCACCCGCCTAGGCCTCCCAAAGTGCTGAGATTATAGGCGTGAGCCACCACGCCTGGCTTCAGGTAGTTCTTTATAGCAGTGTGAAAACAGACTAATACATATAAGAAGAAAGGCGCCTTAGTGGTGCCTTAGTTTATGGGGAGGATCATCCAGCCTCAGTCCAGCATGGTCACAGCTGGCATCTGCTCTGCCCAAGCCATGTATCTTGGTGGCAGGCAGCTCTGTGACTTCTGGGCTAAATTCAGGCACAAGATACTTGCCCAGCTCAGAGAGCCCCACATTCAGAGGCCTTACCTGAATGAGCCTTCACTAATTGCATTCCTTCCTTTCCTGTAGCATAAAATACGCAGAAGAAATACACAGTGTAGTATTTCAAAATATTATCCTGCCCCACCTATGGGATAGGGACAATGACATCTGTCCTACTCTCCCTTTCTCAAGGATGTTGAAAGGATTGGGTGAGCTGGGTCTGTGCGAACACTTTTTCAGTTATAAAATGGTGGACGCTGCGGGAGTCACAGCTCCTATGGGGGCTGAGACCGGTGGAAGATGCCATGTGGGGTCTGACATTGTCCCACCCTAAGGGTTTTCCTCCAGCATGCTTGTTTCCTTGGGTTGAACACCAGATGACCTAGAGGTGTTCATTTGTGTTTAGGGATTGTGTTATCCAAAAACACATGCCTTTAAATCCTAGAATCACGTTCAGTCAGGCGAGACGGTCTCATGATGAAAGCATCTGAGAATGGAGTCCCATGGAGTGAACGATGTTGTCATGTTTCATCTCACTTGCGCATTCCATGTCATGTTTGCATTAAAAGGATAGGTCAGAGGCCAAGAGTGGTGGCTGTCACCTGTAATGTCAGCATTTTGGGAGACCTAGGCAGCAGGATCACTTCAGCCCAGGAGTTTGAGACAAAGCTGGACAAGGTAATGAGAACCCAACTTGACAAAATAAAAATAAATAAATAAATAAATAGGCCAGGCGCAGTGGCATGTGCCTGTAGTCCCTGTTACTTTGGGGACTGAGGTGGGAGGATCACTTGAGCTTGGAAGGTTGAGGTTGCAGTGAGCTATAAGTGAACCACTGCACTCTAGCCTGGTGACAGAGCAAGACCCTATCTCAAAAAAAAAAAAAAAAAAAAAAAAGGATGGGTCAGAGATGTTGCCTGTACTATTTAAATGGTTGCTCCCTCTCACTTTTTTTTCTCTCTGTATTTTTCTCTCTTCTTTTTCTTTTTATTCCTGGAAAATTTATGGTTGAATTCAAGTTAATCTGAATATGTGACTCCTCGTATTAGAGAGAATCACAAGGTTTGAAATCAAAAGACTTGGCTTCAGGTTCCAGGTCTGCCACTTACATACTGAGTGACCTTGAGCAATTCAGCCTTTCTCAGTGGCCTGTTTCTAACCTGCAGACTTTGGGCTGACAATGCTGATCTCTCGGTGGGGATGAAAGGCAACAGTGAGGTCGTATGTATGGAAGCACACTGTGAATGTAAACTGCTTGACAGGACTTAGTTATTGTGACTGATTGTGCTTTTTTGATGTTTTTGACCTGTATCTTTAATATCCTGTGACTGCTGGACAATCAATAGCTGGTTAAATACTGTTTTATCCCTCACCCAAGAGTTTTGGAGCTATAAAAAAACAAATTAGCTCTTAAATCCATGGAAAGTAAAAGCTGTGGTTTTTTTGTTTGTTTGTTTGTTTTTTGAGATAGAGTCTTGTCCCGTCTCCCAGGCTGGAGTGCAGTGGTGTGATCTTGGCTCACTGAAACCTCTGCCTCTTGGGTTCAATCGATTCTCCCAGCTTAGCCTTCCGAGCAGCTGAGATTACAGGTGTGTGCTTCCATGCCTGGCTAATTTTTGTATTTTTAGTAGAGACGGGGTTTCACCATGTTGCCCAGGCTGGTCTCGAACTCCTGGCCTCATGTGATCCATTCGCCTCGGCCTCCCAAAGTGCTGGGATTACAGATGTGCTGCCACCGCATCCTGCCAAAAGTTAATATTTTGAGTTTCTTGTACTGACTGGGGACACTGTTAGGAGCAGGGTTTAAGAGTCTGTTTAAAACTCTCCAGGGAGCACAAGTGTCCCCTAGGCTCCCTCCAACCTGAGGAAAAGGGGCTTTGATGAGGGTGTAGGGCTAAAGGGGTTTCCAGGGATACACCTGGGCTGCAAGGCTCCAGGGCAGGGGTGTAAGAATGGTGGTGGGGCCAGCAGGTTACAGCCTCAGGGCTGACTGCTACTCTCCCCTGCTAGCCTATGAGGCTGGTGTCATAGGAAGGCTTGAGCTGCTTCCAAGTTGGTCCAAGTTACTTGGAGGGACTCTTGCCCTCTGATGTCTGGGGGCTGGATAACAACAGAATTTATTATCCAAACCTGGACATGAGTGGGAAAGGGTCTGTTATGAATAATTACACAGAACTAGCCCAGGCAAACCAAGAGGGGGTTACCCTACCTATGAATGTGGTTTAGGGAAGACCCTTCTCTTGGTCCTCTTTTTCTTGGCTTCCTTTTTCTTCTATTCCTTTTTTTTTTGAGATGGGGTCTTGCTCTGTCACCCAGGCTGGAGTGCAGTGGTGCAATCATGGCTCACTGCAGCCTCGACTTCATGGGCTCAGGTGATTCTCCCATCTCAGCCTCCTGAATAGCTGAGACTACAGGCGTGCATGACCACACCCAGCTAAATTTTTTTGTAGTTTTTGTAGACTCGGTGTTTTGCCCTGTTGCCCAGGCTGGTCTCAAAACTCCTGGGCTCAAGCAACCCTCCCAACTCAGCTCACACCTGTGCTGGGATTACAGGTGTGAGCCACCATGCCTGGCCTTCCTTTTTCTTTACATCTTTCCACAGCGTGGTGAAACCCCAAGAGCTAAGAGAAGAGTGGACCCAGGGAAGAGGCCATGAGGGGTCTCCCAGCCTGGGCTTCTGGTCCAAGTGCAACAGGATTAGGCATTTCACATAAGGCTTTCAGCAAATACTTAGACTCATCAGCAGTGAGCCCTTGACTGGCCTTGTCTTCCATCCTCCTCAGGTGCCCAGCTGGAGCTGAGGCTGGCTGTGGTAGGATGGGTACCAGAGGTCCTCATTTCCATTTCATTCATCACAAAGGTCTTCCCTAAACCACATTCATAGGTAGGGTGGCCCCCATCTTGGTTTGCCTGGGCCGGTCCTGTGTAATTATTCATAACAGACCCTTTCCCACTCATGTCCAGGTTTGGATAATAAATTCTGTTGTTACCCAGTCCCTAGACATCAGAGGGCAAGAGTTCCTCCAAGTAACTTGGACCAACTTGGAAGCAGCTCGAGCCTTCCTATGACACCAGCCTCACAGGCTAGCAGGGGAGAGTAGCAGTCAGCCCTGAGGCTGTAACCTGCTGGCCCCACCACCATTCTTACACCCCTGCCCTGGAGCCTTGCAGCCCAGGTGTATCTCTGGAAACCCCTTTAGCCCTACACCCTCATCAAAGCCCCTTTTCCTCAGGTTGGAGGGAGCCTAGGGGACACCTGTGCTCCCTGGAGAGTTTTAAACAGACTCTTAAACCCTGCTCCTAACAGTGTCCCCAGTCAGTACAAGAAACTCAAAATATTAACTTTTGGCAGGATGCGGTGGCAGCACATCTGTAATCCCAGCAGTTTGGGAGGCTGAGGCAGGTGGATCACATGATCCACCATGTCAAATAATAATTTATAAGAACTAACATTTATTAAACACTTACAGTGAAAGCTTGCTAAGAAGTTTATGTGGATTATCTCACTTAATCCATGCAACCGTCCCTCTAGGGGAGTTATTATTGTGTCCATTTGGCAGATGAGAAAGCTGAGGTTAGGAGGATAAGTTGCCAAGCTCTCACAGCCAATAAGTGGCAGATCTGGATTTGAATTTGGGGTCTGCCTGGAGAACAAACTTTTAACCATGATACTGTCAGCCACAGCCCCATCTGGAAGGAGCTTACTGCCCGGGAGAGACAGTGAAGTACACTTTGCTGTAAAAAACTCTGTAATAGAGACATATCCACATCAGAATAGGGGCACGGACAGGGAGCGACTCCTCTTGCTAGGAGGAGCTGAACAAGCTGCAGGAGTGACATTTTTAGCTTCCTCATCTTGGCTACACTGTCTTGCTCCCAGCTGGTTTCAGCTTGCTTCCTCTCACTCTCTGCTGCTCACTCGCCTCACAGTGTAACTAGGCTTCCCTGTGACTCCTCTCACCTCTTCCTAAAGGTGGTCAGTTTTCTTCTGCTGAACATCTGGAAATATGCCAATGCAGAGGTAACTCAAGAAGCCAACTAAGGCTGGGCGCAGTGGCTCACGCCTGTAATCCCAGAACTTTTGGAAGACAAGGCGGGCAGATCACTTGAGGCCAGGAGTTCGAGACAAGCCTGGCCAACATGGTGAGACCCCGTCTCTACTAAAAATACAAAAATCAGCCAGGCGTGGTGGCGCACCTGTAGTTCCAGCTACTCAGGAGGCTGAGGCACAAGAATCCTTTGAACCCTAGAGATGGAGGTTGCAGTGAGGAGAGATGAAGGTTGCAGTGAGCTGAGATTGTGCCACTGTACTCCAGCCGGGGCGACACAGTGAGATTCTGTCTCAAAAAAAAAAAATCAACTAAAGGGAGACATTTATGAAGACTTTCTGATATTCTGTGTGAAAATATTTGCACACATTCACTGGGGATGCCTTCCCAACTAATTTCCAATGGAACTCAGGGCTGGACATATGCTTTAAATGCTTGACTATTCTAGGCTTAAATAAGTAATGCATTGAAACAACAGCAAAAATAGATACTTGCAGCAGAAATTTCGGTGCAAAATTTGGCTTGTACCAAACATTTGTATAGTCTTTTTTTGTTTGTTTGTTTGAAGTAAGAGATGGGTCAGATTGGTGGAAGACAACTGATACTTATCAAAGTATGTCAGTTAGGCTATTTGTTAAAATTCAGATACGTGCACTCAATCCAAAAATTCTTATTCTCAGATAAGATTTTGGGGGTGGTGGAGTCCAGGAATCTGTATTTAAAAAGATTTCAGATGATTAAAAAAAATGCCAACTAGTCAGGGCAAGGTGGCTCACGCCTGTAATCCCAGCACTTTGGGAGGCCGAGGCAGGCAGATCACCTGAGGGTCAGAAGTTCAAGACTAGTCTGGCCAACATGGCGAAACCCTGTCTGTAAGGGGTGGCGTGTCCCTGTAATCCCAGCTACTCAGGAGGCTGAGAAATCACTTGAACCCAGGAGGCGGAGGTTGCAGTGAGCCAAGATCACACCACTGCACTCCAGCCTGGGTGACAGAGCAAGACTCCATCTCAAAAAAGAAAAGAAAAGAAAAAAATGCCAACTAAAGTTTGAGATCCATTACTTTTAATTAATTAATTAATTAATCTAGCCATTCAATATTTAATAAACTCTGTGATCTGCCAGTTTTTTTTCTTTTTTGATTCCTCAGCTCTTTGAATTCTCTGCCAGTCATTTTATGGGTTATAATGACATGGTCTTTTCATTTCAAGGACTCCACATGTCAGTGAGAGACATATAAGGAGGATCCACAGAGCAGGCAAGTTATATTATCTAACCATTCTAGGAATCCTGGAATCTCCTGGCTGACCTTCGAGGTATGAGACTCTGTAATTAGAACCTTTTAAATAAGCTCCTTTTTAGCCTGGGCAACATTGTGAGACCCCATCTCTACAAAAAATTTAAAAAAAAATTAGCTGGGCATGGTGATGCATGCCTGTAATCCCAGCTACAGGGGGGACTGAGATGAGAGAGGATTGCTTGAGCCCAGGCATTCAAGGCTGCAGTGAGCTGTGATTGTGCCACTGTACTCCAGCTGGGGTGACAGAGTGGCACTCTGTCTCAAAAAAAAAAAAAGCTCCTTGGAAGAAATTTTGGAGAGCAGTTGTTCTGTCTGTCATTTTGTGAAACAGAGAGATTATACTCTCACAGCAGAGCCAAAAGTGAATCCTGAATTCTACAGGAAATGAGCAGGGTAGGCAGGGAACAGCACCAAGTAGTCTGGATTGTGCTCCTGAGCCCTGGGCTGGAGTTGGTTGGGAGAGATATCTGGTGCTGCCTAGCAAGTGTCTCTTAGCTTGGTGTCAGATGCCAGGGGAGCTTAAAAATACACAAAAGAGCCAAGCTTCCCTTTTGTGGGAATTCTAGCTGGGTTGGAACCTTTTCCCACCATGGTAAGAGAGAAGCAGCTGCCTTAGCAGTGAGAGGAAGCCACACAGGGCCTTTGATTTGCATGTGTCCACAGGCATCAGTTCAGTTCAATGAGCTGATGAAATTGATTTTCTCACTGCATTGACTGGTTGTCAAACTGAATTGCTGTGGTGATTGGCTGGTTCAGCATCTTGCAGATATAGCCACCAACTCCAATGACTCGATCACATTCTAAAAAATGAATTTCACAAAGGTGCTGTTTTTAAACCAAGTTTCAATTCATTTTGAGAAAGTTGGGCATTCGCTAAAAAGTAGGTAAAAAACCCTCTTACTTGATGACATTGACAAACACTTGGTATAAAACATTCAAGGTTTCACATAAGAATTAATTTGGCTGAACTTTACTGTGCTTTGACTTTGAAACTAGTATGAGTGACAACTAAATAAGTTAAATATATTCTACTTTGCATTCAGCAGGTTTGCAGTGTTTTTTTTTTTCTATCTGTTATAACTTTCTTCAAATTTGTGAGTCACACTATCAATCAAAGGTTGGGACAAAATTGTGAAGGGCCTTCAATGCTAATCAAGAGGATAGTTTTTCACAAAACATAATTTTTTTGCCTGAATTGCTAAACACTATTTGCAATTTTCAAAGTCTGTGTAGAAAACAAATATACTCTGCCTTCAAGTAGGACATGCATGATGAGAACCCTCAAATGATATTAGCAACACTCATATAGCATTAGTGAAATCCCTGTCATTAGGAAATGTTATTTTATATAAAAAAGTTGATAATAGGATACAAAGATGCTAATATGATTAGGTGATGAGCTGATAATGGGAATTTTTTTTCATATCAGTGATTTTCATTCATCAACAGCAAAGCTGATCTCCCTAATATGATATGATATTATAATAAAACCCAGGCAGAGTCAGCAGTGAAATTTATGGTGCAAAAGAAAAGTCAATAGCATTATAAATCTTATAAACTGATTATATTTCAGCTGTCAATGTTCTTGGCTGGGAAATCTCCTTTAATACCCGTGTCTTAGTCCTATTTACTTTAGTGATACTGAGTAAGGAAATGAAATAGATTTAAATCTTTATCTTAAGGATAACTTTAATGAGTGACAGTCAATTCCACATGGCCTGACGGGTACAGATCTGCCACCTTTGCTTGACTAAACTCCCATCCAATTAAATGCATATTTAAATGTAAGTAGTAGGCAGGGTGGAGTCAGTGGAATTTAAATAGAAACCAACAGATATAAACCAAGTTTTCTGTGATACAATGGCTTTAAGCAGTAAATGGCTACCTGAAGGTGTGGGATAGCCATTTGAATATCATCAAAGGATTACTAGCAGGCTTGTATCATGGATTAGAGAAGGGAAACCCTTCTTTTCAGTGGAAATGTAGTCTAGCCAATGAGGCTTTTTGGAAAAGCATCTCCCTCAGAGAGAGGGGGCAAAAAGCAATGAGATTCCATTGAGCCATTCAATCATCCAACTACAATCTCTTGAGCTTAAGCAAAAATTCAATATATAAGCAATACATGTCAGAGTAGTGACTAGAGGGCTTCCCTGACTATCAATGCTTTGGAGGAATTCTCCAAGGGACCTGGAGTCCTAGCAAGCTGTTTCTTGTTTGGTGGTACTGACAGAATATAAAATGTACCACCAGGAATATAAAATGATGGCTCTCTCTTCTAGCTTATAAATTAAGAAAGAGTGGGCATATAAAAGTTGCTCTCAAAAGTATAACAAATAGTGCAGTAAGATATGAAAGTCTTAGTGTGAGTCTAATTTCAGTGTCTAATGCCTTGTCTATAAATCTGTTGTTCAACATTATTAATATATAGCACCAAACATGGGGATGATAAATACAGGCAGCTCAGCAAATTTGTATGTATAGACAAAGGACTGGGAGAAATACCATTACTGAAAATGCTTTGTTCATTGGGGTCTTAATATATAACAGT
Organism: Pan paniscus; assembly: GCF_029289425.2. Lineage (NCBI taxonomy): Eukaryota > Metazoa > Chordata > Mammalia > Primates > Hominidae > Pan > Pan paniscus. The sequence continues at coordinate 52,144,734 of NC_073259.2, forward strand.
ACCTACTGCAGTGTGGAATGCAGAAGTAGGCAGATCCTTCCAGCAGCATTTAAAAAAGGCTTTATGTTGGGGACACCAGGAGAGCTTTGTTAGAACCTTATTTTACCTCTATTTTACCTTTACCATGACATGCCAGAGGTGTGTCTCCCAGAGGGAGGCCTGTTCATTTAACTTTTATAAATATTTTCACCCTCAGGGGTTCCAAAACACTTTATAAAGTAGATTTCAGGCTGGGCATGGTGGCTTACACCTGTAATCCCAGCACTTTGGGAGGCCAAGGTGGGCAGATCACCTGATGTCAGGAGTTTGAGACCAGCCTGACCAATATGGTGAAAGCTCGTCTCTACTAAAAATACAAAAATTAGCCAGGCATGGTGGCATGTGCCTGTAGTCCTAGCTACTCAGGAGGCTGAGACAGGAGAATTGCTTGAACCCAGGAGGTGGTGGTTGCAGTGAGCTAAGATCATGCCACTGCATTGCATTCCAGCCTGGGTGACAGAGCAAGATTCCACAGCTTCTCTCATGTGGATAACTCTTGTTGGCTTCCATATATGGAGGAGAACCTCATACATTTTGTAGGCAGAGCCAGTTCACTCTTGATGAAATAGTCACTGGAATAGCTCAGGGCCAAAGAACTTCCTTCTGAGAAAATATTTGAATTGAGCAAAATTCTCACTTTAAAATCTGCATTAAGCTCTCAGGTTACCACGAACTTCACTGGGCTAAACTTGGGCTAGATTGGACTGAACCTGGATCAGAAGCTACACAGGGCCATTTTCCTGTCCAGGTGAGAAAGAGTTGCTTGGAACAGACAGTAAGGGGAACAGCCCCAGGGAAGCTGCAGAATTCTTTCTGTGACCTTCTGATGCTTCTGAGATTTGAACTTTGGCTTCCATCCAGTTGGATTTCCTACCTGTCCCCACTACCCCATTTAATTAATCTGCTCTTGCTTGTTACCCTAAGCACACAGGCTGATTCTTTTGGTTCCTGGTTATTTGCTCTGTGTTGCCCTGCTTTCCTTGGCTTGAGACCTGATCTAACCGCTGTGCACTCAGATACTACTTTTAACTCTTTATGCACCACAGTCCTTGGATTCTGCTGCTCAGTCAGTTTTGTCCCAAGAAACATGGCAAGTAGGCCAGAATGAAGTCATCACTTGTGATTACTAAACTAAGTAGGGATTAGCTCCTGACTTCTTTGTCAGGCAATGGGGTTTAAGAAAAGTTTTTAAAAAATACATGATTATGACTGGGCGCGGTGGCTCATGCCTATAATCCCAGCACTTTGGGAGTCCGAGGTGGGTGGATTGCCTGAGCTCAGGAGTTCGCGAACAGCGTGGGCAACACGGTGAAACCCCGTCTCTACTAAAATACAAAAAATTAGCCCCCAAAATTAGCTGTAGTCCCAGCTACTTGGGAGGCTGAGGCAGGAGAGTTGCTTGAACCTGGGAGGCGGAGGTTGCAGTGAGCCGAGATGGTGCCAGCGCACTTCAGCCTGGGTGACAGAGCGAGACTCCATCTCAAACAAATGAACAAACAAACAAACGAACAAAAAAAACTTGATTATAGTAGGGCTACTTTTTAAATTTTTCCCTTTTCTTCTATCAATATTTTGCCCCTTAAATTATGTTTGTCATTATTAAATATTATGCATAAGCAAGTGCTAAGATAGATCTTTCCAGTGAGTTTCTAGCTATAGACGCTTTCCAGCCACAGCACATGTCGGGCATTGTAGCCATCCCATTGGTTTATGTAAACATCAGATGAAGTGAGGGGAAGGATGGGGTCAGGGAGGCAGGTAGAGGAGGAAGAATGGTCAGCAGGAGCAGCCTCCTGGCATCACATCAACTACAAGAGCTAATTATCTTGAGTGCTAAGCATCTACCACGCATTTTTTTAATGCAATCTTTAGAACTGCACTGGGAAGTCTGTTTCTATTGCTGATTTGGATGTGGAGAAATTGAGGCTTAGTGATGTTCTCCTGGTTACACAGCCAATAGGTATAGGGATTTAAATTCAGACCCATCTAACTGCATAGCTTGAATGCTTAATCATCTTGTTAAATTGCTTTTACACTTTTATGAGTTGGTTGAAAAAATATTTAATGATTGACATTTACTAAAAATCCAATATGCCCTTCAATAAATTTGTATTTTGTCAATTACACATTGAAAGACACATGGAAAACAGCTGAACTCTCATTGAGAAGTGAGGTCTAATTGCCCTCTGCTTGAATCACAGGCTGGTCCTGTGAGTGCTTTGAGCAACAGAATGACACTGTGTGGTTTCCAAGGCTAGGGCATAAGAAGCCTTGCTGCCTCTCTCTGCCTTTTAAAAATACGTCCGTTTTGGGTGCTATCTTTTGCAACCTAGCCACTCTGAGAAGCCCCATGTACATAGAAATTTCACATATAGGTGTTGTGGTTGACAGCCTCAGCTGAGCTTCCCACCAAGAACCAAAAATAGGCAATTGTACGAGCATGACATCTTGAATGTTCCAGCCCAGCCAAGCCACCAGATGACTGTTGACATCCTAGCACTTCAGCCAGTACCATGTGGAGCAGTGGAACCACCAATCCACCCACAGAATTAGAAGAGAAGAATACATTTTTTTTTTGGCTTCTCATGGGTGGGGGGGTTGCTACACAGTAATAGATATCTGAAACACACATCTGTGTGTGATAATATGCTGTATGTAGTCTGCACACAGTGAATGACTGTGCTCATAGTGATTCAAGGATCTCTGGCAATAACTGCAGTCCCATGAGGTCTGAGGCCCACTGTTTGGGACCAGAGAAGAGGCTCATGGGAAGCCTCCTATAGTGATGCATATCATGCATATTGGCAACATCATAATTCATCTGAGTCCCAGACGGTATTCTCAATTGTCCCAGATGGTGTTCTCAATTGTCTCACAGAGGATGGAAACTTTCTGTGGGGTGCCATGGAAAGTTGAGTTAAAATGCACACACACGCACCCATAATTTAGATGATCTCAAATGAACAGTATGTATCTGGGTGACATTTGAAAGAAGCAGCCATTTGGATTTCTCTCTTCCAAAGACAAAATACAGGCTAAATGATGCATCAGTAAGTGCTTTTACCAGGCATTCTTAATAGCCTTGGTTTATATGCCTATAATTCTAACATGAGATTTCAGAATGCAATAAACAAAGAACAAAGTGCAACCATTTTATGATATTATTAAAATAGTGCATATAATTGTTGTCTAGTAATCAGAATATTTTAAAAGATACTTGATTATAATGGGTGCTACGTTTTAAATATTTCTCTTAACATTAATTCAGCTATATAGGAAGTTTTTTTTTTTGTTTGAGATGGAGTTTGGCTCTTTTTGCCCAGGCTAGTGTGCAATGGCATGATCTCAGCTCACTGCAACCTCCGCCTCCTGGGTTCAAGTGATTCTCCTGCCTCAGCCTCCCGAGTAGCTGGGATTATAGGTGCCCATCACCATGCCCGGCTAGTTTTTGTATTTTTAGTAGAGATGGGGTTTCACCATGTTGGCTAGGCTGGTCTCAAGCACCTGACCTCAGGTGATCTGCCTGCCTTGGCCTCCCAAAGTGCTGGGATTACAGGTGTGAGTCACTGTGCCCAGCCTAGATAAGAAGTTTAAAAATTATTCTTTTAAAAACATGATCTTAGTTTCTAAGCTTTGGTTACATTCTTTTGGTTATGATAGTTACTGTTTATTGTGCACCATGTGCCCTACATGACGGTGAACCTTTCCATAGCCCCACAAGGTAGTTATGACCATCCCCCCCTTATAGGTGGAGAAAGTGAGGCTTAGAGAGCTTAAATCTCTTGCTCAAGGTTACTTGGTTAATAACTGCAGAGCCAGGATTTGAACCAGAGTCTAGTCGACTCCAGAGTCATGGACTCATGCCATCTTCTATGACTGCACCTCACATTGCCCTTCTAAAGAGCTTATGATTCAAAAGGCAATTTGTAATAAAGAGCCAGACTGGAATGGAGGGTTTAAAAGCACTGCCTGCCCTTTCGGGTATAAAACATTTTGTTAGAAGCAATAACAGCACAATTACAGCAAATGTCTCCACCTTCACTGTCGGTTACTGCACACAGGTCTAGGTTACAAGTTCAAAATTTCACTGATTATTGGTGCATAATTGGCTTCATGTGGATGATAAACGTATTACTGATTGATTATCATGACTTGGTCATATTTGAAATGTCAAAGTAGAAAATTGAATTGTCATATTATCACATGTTCTCATTCAAGCACCAGATAAATATTACAAATGATGATTTTCCACTGAGTACTGTATAAAGAATTTATGGAATATTAATAATACTGTTATCCACAACCTTCATGCTTGGTGGATGACCCCAAACTGAAATCATGTTTGACTTTTGAGGAATAAACCTTAAGAATGATCTGATTCAAACCACTTCTCTGCTGCCTACAGTTTCATAAAGTAAATATTCCTAAGGACAATACTTGCCTCCCTTAGAGAGAATTGGACATTTATGACCTGCCCGATAACGCTTTTTTTTTTTTTTTTTGCTTCACCCTTTTACAACTCTCCATGTTATGGCAGTCAAGGTGTCTTCTGAGGTGAAATCACATCTTCAAAGAGAATCAAGTGGTTGCTCTGAGACAGTCCAGGCTCAGTCTCCAATCCTCAACCCGGTGAAGACACCGACAGCTTTCAAAAATGCTGCTGTCAACCATCTGAAGAAATCCAACATTAGTTTCCCTTTTCCTGACTGGTCTAACCTCTCTGCTTTCACCAGGGCACTGGGGACTTCTTTCCACAGACCTAGTTAAGTAGAGTCTGGGAGGAAAACCTTGGAGATTAAAGGCTGGAACAAGAGATGTCAGCTTGTGAGATGCAGGTCTCTACTCTGGGCCCTTGAAAGTTTCTTTTTTTTTTTTTGAGACAGAGTCTCGCTGTGTTGCCCAGGCTGGAGTACAGTGGCGCCATCTCGGCTCACTGCAAGCTCCATCTCCCGGGTTCACGCCATTCTCCTGCCTCAGCCTCCCGAGTAGCTGGGACTACAGGCGCCCGCCACCACGCCCAGCTAATTTTTTGTATTTTTAGTAGAGACAGGGTTTCACTGTGTTGGCCAGGATGGTCTCGATCTCCTGACATTGTGATGCTCCCGCCTTGGCCTCCCAAAGTGCTGGGATTACAGGCGTGAGCCACCGCGCCCGGCCGAAAGTATTAAAGTGTTCTTCAGATTCCTAAGTGCACGAAGCATTGCCTGTGGACCGAATAAACCACACTTTTTAGAGACAGGGTCACTCCCTGTCACCCAGACTGGAGTCCAATAGCACAGTCTTGGCTCACTGCAGCCTCAAGTTCCTAGGCTCAAGGAATCCTTTTGCCTCAGCCTCCCGAGTAGGTGGGGCTACCAGCGTGTGACACTGTGTCCAGCCTTAAAAATTTTTTTGGAGAGACAAGTTGCCCAGGCTGGTCTTGAACTCCAGGCCTCAAGGGATCCTCCCACCTCAGCCTCCCAAAATATTAGGATTACAGGTGTCAACCACTGCACCCAGCCTCACACAATTTAACTATTTTTAGATATATGTAGAATGTAGATACTGCTATGTGTAATACAACTTATTTTAAGATCACATTGAATTTATAATACCTTTCAACAATATATATTTTTAAATAGATAATAATTTTAAAAGTATAACAGGGGGTGCATGGAATTTTTTTTTCTTTCTCAAATTAGCCAGAGCCATAGACTGGGCCAGGAACTGTTTGTTCAAATATGTTGCTCTGGAGAGCTAGGAGGACAGCCAGGGGAATGTAGTTCCTGCCCACCAAACCCTGCTAGTTGATGTGGCAGTTAAGGAAAACTTATGTTCTAGTGTTTTTATGATTCTTTTGGGTAGACTAAATGTACAAGTTCCTTAAGCACTCCAGGTCTGCTCTAGGACTCAGTGTAATCATTCTTTCATCCTTCCTAGGTACTGTTACCCTTAGGTCTCCATGGCTAGAACCTAAATATTTTTCAAACCTCCATTTCATTGTATGCCCTATAGATAGTAGGTGCTCAATAAATGCTGGTTAACGCTGAAGAAGCTGCTTTGCTCTAAACATACCTCTTACCAAATCATCACTGTTAATCACGTTCATATTCAGGGTGTTATCTCTGCAGTGAATGAAGCATCCCTGGGTTAGAGAGAAAAGGAAATCAATGCTTTATAAATGTCATTGAAAATGTGTCTTTTCTGCTCCTCCTTGTTATTCAGAAAAGACACAAAATGTGTTCTAATTTGAATTAGCCACCTGGCTTTTAGAAGTGGCTTCTTACAGAGCTTGATTTAAATGTCTGGTATCCATTTTTCTTTCTTATACTGCACATCGTTATGTTTGAAGTGGAAACACCAGAAGAGCATGGATACTTTTTGACTCCTAAATATGTAGTAAATATGAACCCCAGGATAATTCAGTGTTTTACAAGCCACCATGTTCTCTCTTTCTTTGTGTTCTGTACCTAATGTTTCTTTAGTTAGTAGTACCAAGGCTCAACTAGTTCCCTAGTTGATGATAACCAGGGATGGATATGATGGATAACCCAGCTTTGGTTGGGTAACCTATGAGCACAATGGGCATCTGTAATCTTGCGTTTATGGAAAATGCCAAACAGCTGTCTTTGTGACTGAACCTACTTGGAGCTAGTACAATTCTTGCCAGACTCCAAATGCCTCCTGGGTCAGTATGTAATTAGTATACAAATTTCATGCACTGTAATGTGGGCCAGTTGCTCAAACACTGATGGACTTCAGCATCCCCCAGTGACCTTGTTAAAATGCAGACTTGAGCCCCACTCTCCTACCTTATAATCCACTGAATTAGGGGTGGGGCATAAGAGCCTTCATTTTTACCAGCCACTCTAGGTGATTCTGATGCCTGTGTTCTGGTGTACAGAATTGCAGGTGTGGCAGGGAAGATGGGAACTGGTGCTTTGAACATGATTAGGATTTAGACAGGGAGGGGGAAGGCATTCAAGAGTGGAGGTGGGGCTGGACGCAATGGCTCACACCTGTAATCCCCTCCTAGCCTCAAGTGATCCACCCGCCTCAGCCTCCCAAAGTGCTGGGATTACAGGCGTGAGCCACTGAGCCCATCCAGGAGTTCAAAACCAGCCTGGCCAACATGGTGAAACCCCGTCTCTACTAAAAATACAAAAAATTAGCTGGGTGTGGTGGCGGCGTATCTGTGGTCCCAGCTACTCAGGATGAGTATTGAGGCATGAGAATTGCTTGAACCAGGAGGCAGAGGTTGCAGAGAGCTGAGATTGTGCCACTGCACTCTATCCTGGGTGACACAGTAAGACTCTGTCTCAAAAAAAAAAAAAAAAAGAAAAAAAAAGGGTGGAGGTGGAATACATGAGTGGAAGGAAGTACACAGGAGACTGAGTTTGAGGTAGTAAAGTGTGGAGTGAGGAGTGTGTGCACTGAGGTCTGACAGACCTGCTTCACTCATGAGTCTCCGTGCTTTGCCACTGGCAACCTTTAAGACTTGGACAGGTTATTTCACCTCGATGCCATCTCTAACATGGGCATAATAATGGCATCTATCTGTGAGGGTTGGTGTGAGAATTAAATGAAAATATGCACATATGCACTTAATGTGCTCAGTGTATGTCAAGGCCTTAGTAAACACTAGCTTTTATTATGCATACATAAGAAAAACTGTATGTAAAATTTCTTTTTCTCCCTGTAATTGCAGAATTTATATTTTGAAAACTTCTTTCTTTCTTTCTTTTTTTTTTTTGTTCTAATGCTCACCGAGTCACATGGAGAAGTAGGAAGTACCCAGAGTTTGGTGAAAGGCAACAGAATTCTTTGGGAAGTTCTTAGAATATGTATTCTCCCCCAGATAAGACAGTTTCTGAAAGTTCCCAGTTTTACATATTCTGAAAAGAGAGTCAGGGAAGAGCAGAGAAGGGCATGGGGCTGCAAGCAGGATTCCAAGTTCTGGCTTTGCCACTTGCCTGCTATGCAATTTTGGGTAACTTAGTCAAGACCCCTCTCTGTGCCTCAGTTTCCTTCTTACTAAATCAAGAGGGTTCTAAGGGCTTGGCAGTACAGAACGTCGCATGTGATGTGAGGAGAATATGGGTATGAATGTGTGGATGGAGTGGTGGCTCTGGAGCAGGATCGCCCATGCTTGAACATTACTAACTGTGCAATTCTGGCCAGTTACTTCAACTTTTTCCAGCTCAGTTTCTTCATCTATAAAGTGAGAATAATTATGATCAGACCTACCTACCTCCTTTGACGATTTATCTGTTGATGGACACTTAGGTTGATTCCATGTCTTAGATATTGTGACTAGTGCTGCAATGAGTATATAACAGTTAATACACACAAAGTGTTTAAAACAGTGCCTGGGCACAGAGTGCTCTGCAAATGTCAGCTTAATATTATTATATTGATGTATTGTCAATTTGGAAGCAAAATATTCTTTTTAGAAAAAAACCCTTTTTACCATGAGGATTTAGGTTAGTCTCAAATCTTCAACCAAGGACATCCCTTATCCTTCATTATTTCCCAGGCTTTCTTTGATTTCTGAGTTTCTCCTCACTGTCGTCCCATAATTCTAGTACATTTATGGAGTGCTTAATGCATGCTAGTGAATTGCTCCTGTGGCACTGTCATGGTGAAGCTTCACCACACCCCACCAAGTGTGCACCTGACATTCCGGGTGAGGACAATTGCTGAGGGTCACATAGCCAGTAAGCGGCAGTGACTGCTCCAAAACACATACTCTTCAACTATATTTTATTTTTTATTTTCAGCTCACCCTTTTCTTTCTTTTTTTATTTGTGAGAATTTATGGAATATATGAGAAAATGTGTTACATGCATATAATGCATAGAGATCACATCAGAGTGTTCAGGGTGTTCCTCACTGTAGTGCAATATAATTTTGTGAAGTATAGTCATCCTACTCTGCCATCAAATATTGAATTGATTCCTTTTATGTTACTATATATTCATATCCTTTAACCAACTTCGCTTCTCCTGTGCTCTCCTTTCCCCTGCCCCTCTGCTGGCCCTTCCCAGTCTCTGTTATCTGTATTACCACTCTCTACCTCCATGAGATCAACCTTTTGGCTTCAACATGTAAGTAAAACATGTGATATTTGTCTTTTGTGCCTGGATTATTTTGCTTAAGATAATGACCTCAAGTTCCATCATTGTTGCTACAAATGACGTGATTTCTTTTTTTTATGGCCAAATCGTATTCCATTGTGTATATATACCATATTTTCTTTGTCCTTTCATCTACTGATGGACACTTAAGTTGATTCTCTATTCTAGATATTGTGAATAGTGTTGTGATAAACATGTAAGTGCTGGTATCCCTTTGACATATTGATTTTTCCTTTGGGTAGATACTCAGTAGTGGGATTGCAGGATCAAATGCATACTATTGTTCATTCCACCTCCCCTCCCTACCTGACACTTCCCTGCTTTTCAAACTCTATTCTTTCTGTGACCCATGCCAGTCTATCTTGGCTTTGACCCTTTTGGAGTAGCACTTACTTCCTCTCCTGCTCATTTGGGCCTTGGACCTCTTATTATTCTCTAAATGTCTCATCCATGTGTATGTCTCGCTAAAAGACTGCAAATTCCTTGAATACAGGGCCATGAGATCTCTCAACAGGACAGTTTTATGTCAGGTATAGAGTGGTAATTTTTTGTTGAATTAAATGTATTATGCATGTGTATTAGTTTCTGGGGCTGCCATAACAAAATACCACAGACTGGGTGGCTTAAACTACAGAAATTTATTTTCTCACAGTTCTGGTGGCCAGAAGTTCAAGACCAAGGTGTCAGCAGGTCTGGTTTCTCCTGATGCCTCTCTCCTTGGCTTGCATATGGCCACCTTCTCACTGTGTCCTCACATGGTCTTTGTGCACACACATTACTGGTGTCTCTGTGTTTCTAAATTTCCTCTTCTTATAAGGTCAGCAGCCAGATTGGATTAGGACCCAGCCTAATGGCCTCACCTTAACTTAATCACAATGTGACTTAATCATTTCAACTGAATCAGAATGTGACTGTATTTGGAGATAGATTTGGGGCCTTAGAGGCTTTTAAGTGAAGGGCCTTATCTCCAAATACAGTCACATTCTGAGGTACTGGAAGTTAGAGCTTCAACATGTGAATTATGGAGAGAAGGCTGACACAGTTGAGCTCATAACAGAATGTGTCTTTAAAATAACTCACAGTTGTACTGAATATGAAGTGCTGATCAAAAGTTAGAATGTCCTATAAATATATGATCTCATATATAGAGGGATTTAATAAAAATTGATTTCAGAATTCACTAGGTTTGATTAAAATAATTTCCAGGTTTCCAACAGGTAAGCCAATGATAGCTACGTGGTCTGCCTAATCACAAGTCATGGCCCATTTGAGATTTTAAAATAACCTTTATTTTACCCAATTAGTTAGCACATATGTGGGAGAGGCCTAACCACCCACCCACTTCTACTTCCTCCAGGTGTCACATCAGCAGGTGTGAATCAAATTAGCAATTTGTGAAGGAAGCTGAATGTAATCAGTTACGCAATTTTCAGCTGTTCAAATTTAATCCATTAAATTACATCATGAAACAGACCCGTCATGAAGCACTGAAAATAAAATGAAAAAAGCATGAATAAAGGCCTTTCCCTGGGAAATGCTATTATGAGAGAGGTCTCCTGAGTCCTCCAGACCTGTGTGTGAGTGCTGGCTCTGTCACTTAGTAGTTTCTGAACTTGATCAAGGCTCAGTTTCCTCACCTGGGAAATAGGGCTAATAATGATCACTGCACACTTAGGTTTTGAGAATTAAATGAGATGTTGAAGGAAAAAATAATCTTCTGGTATGTGAACAGCATGAGAGTAAGGACTTTGTTTCTTTCCTTCATTGATTTATCTCCAGTGTTTAGAGCAATGACAGAAAATAGTAGGTGCTCACTAAATGTTTATTGAATGAATTAATGAATAAATAAAACAAAAGAACTCCCACAGAGCAATAGTGATAGCTTTCATGGACATAAGGCAGAGGTTCTCAAGTCTGGCTGCACATTAAAAGTGGGGAGCTTTTAAAAAAATACCAACGCCATGGCCCCCAACCTACAGAATCTCATTTATTGGTTTGAGTTCAGCCTTTAGCATTGGGATATTTTTCCCACAGCACATACCATCTTCTAATACACAATTTAATCAATACATCTGCTCTATAATCTTATCATACACATGCTAATTGTAATTGTGTAATAATAAATATCATATTTTTTGTTTCTAGTTCATCTCTTCCCTCTAGCATGTAAGCTTCATGAGTGTAGACCTTCTTCCTAAGTGCTTAGAAAATACTTAACACCTAGATTCTCAATACATATTTGATAAACAAATGAATGATCAAGGTAAATTATCCAAATAATTTGGAAGTAGATGAAGTTTATTTATTTATTTTTTTTTTTGAGACGGAGTCTCGCTTTGTCGCCCAGGCTGGACTGCAGTGGTGCGATCTCAGCTCACTGCAAGCTCTGCCTCCTGGGTTCATGCCATTCTCCTGCCTCAGCCTCCTGAGTAGCTGGGACTACAGGCACCCGCCACCATGCCCGGCTAATTTGTTGTGTTTTTAGTAGAGGTGGGGTTTCACCGTGTTAGCCAGGATGGTCTCTATCTCCTGACCTCATGATCCGCCTGTCTAGGCCTCTCAAAGTGCTGGGATTACAGGCGTGAGCCACCGCGCCCGGCCTGAAGTTTATTTTTTTTAAGTGGAAAATTTTACTGATTAGAAAGACAGAAAAGTTCAATCGGTTGGTAGTAGGAGGTGAATTAGAGGGAGGGGCTATCACCACAGCTGGTGGGTGTTGGAGAAGGAATCCCACACCTCCTGGGATGAGTCCTTGGCAGGGATTAGACAATGGAAAGCCCAGGTAAGTCTAGAGGAAAGTTCCAAGGCAGGGATGCTTGTGATTTTCTTCCTAGGTGAAGTCTGAGAGAACAGAAAGCCACTTAGATCCAGGGCCCCCTGCACCAGTGGAGTTCCCAGTAGATTAAAAATGGTGGAGTGGTTTGCATGAGCAGAGAAGAGTTTACAGCCCATTATCATCAAGTTTCCTGGCCCCTGAAGTAGTGTGGAAGAGTGAGGAAAGTTTTCTCTAGTCTTGGGAGGGGTGAAGAAGTGGCTGAGAGTGGCCAGAGACCCAGGAGGCCTTGCCATTCAGACAAGAAGGCTCCAGGTGAGCAGCATGGTTCTGGCGCCCAGAGAGGAGGGCGGAGCCTGCATGGCTCAGCAGCAGCTACAGTGTGGTTAGTGACAGAACAGTGAGAACCTCCGACCAGTTATATTAGTAGTGGACACAGCGTGTGACTGGGGCAGACTGAGATGGAGAAAGGACGCTCTATTCCAACAGGCAGCTGCTTTAGGTCCTGCGACTGAAAGAATCTCTGGTGGGCTGAAAAAAAAAAAGAGTTAAAAGCAGAGGGTGAGAACTTTGGATTACGTTTTCTTGAAACTGACTAGACTAAGTTTTCTGCTTCAGGTGGAATGCACTTTGACAGCTAAGGTGGCCAGGATTTTAGGGACACAATTTTTTTGAAGTTCCATTTTTGTACATCTGAGTTTGTGACTGCAAAATTTATACCTGTACAGTAGCGATCTTATTACGTTTTATCATTATTATGCACTTGGCTCACGTGTGTGTCCAGTCCAGTGGCTGCCCATCAAGCACGGTTTCCATGGCCTCATCATCACCAGCAGGACACTCAGGTGGCTGGCTTGCATGGTTCCTGATCACATGGCCAAGCTTTGAAGGCTCCCGTCAGGGTCAGCTCCAGGTGAACTTCTTGGGTCTTGGACAGATCTGACCCTTTGATTTTATTTATTTATTTATTTTTTGAGACAGAATCTCACTGTGTCACTCAGGGTGGAGTGTAGTGGTGAAATCTAGGCTCACTGCACCCTCTGCCTCCTGGGTTCAAGTGATCCTCCTGCCTCAGCCTCCCAAGTAGCTGGGACTACAGGCGTGTGCCACCATGCTGGCTAATTTTTTTGTATTTTTAGTAGAGACGGGGTTTCACCATGTTGGCCAGGCTGGTCTCGAACCCCTGACCTCAAGTGATCCGCCTACCTCAGCCTCCCAAAGTGCTGGGATTACAGGCGTAAGCCATTGTGCCCGGCCAGATCCTACTCTTTCAGTATCTTCAGATGGCAGGGTGTGGAATGGTCTCTGATGTCTCAATTTCCCAGCCAATGTATTAAGCCTGTTTGATTTCTGTGGCCAACCATTCCTCAAACTCCAGGATGGCCTCGAAGGGCACAGACAGCTTCAGTGAACTGGACTGGAGCCCAAATTTGGTTTTAGAAGAATAATGAGCTGGTCTCTCATGCAAACACACATCTTACCTGAACATCTTTGAGCTATTTCAAGATTCAACTCAGGTTGGTATTTAAGGCCTTATATACAGGAATCTCCAAACATTCCCTTGAAGACACATGAAGTTCCTTTGTTTTCTGTGAGTAGCAGGCTCTTTCAGCTGTCTTGGCTGGCTTTTACATCTGGTCCTTTGATTGCCCGAACTCCCTGCTTCATCCTTTCCACTTCTGTTCATCCTTTGAGTCCTGGGTCAAATGCTGCATCCTTTTTGAAATCTTTCCTAACTCTTCTGGTCTCAGTCCAGGGACTCTCACAGCATTTGATACTGTCTCTAAAGCACTTTTCACATTGTTCTCTAATTATTTATTTTTATACTTATTATTTCGCTAGTCTGTCAATTGTTCAAGCCAATAAGTTGTGTGCCTAATTTATTTTGAGTTATTCCCAGCATGCCCTGCATCTTCCTGCAAGTGTGTGTGTGTGTGTGTGTAGTGTGTGCACGTAGAGAATTCCCTGGAAATCACATAGCTCTGGAGTCTTTCTGTGGAATATGACATGATCAGTATCCTCTCAGGATAGTATATGATCACATCCTATTCCGCAGAAAGGTCTTTGAGCACAACGGCATTCCCACCGGAGTCCCATCAAGGGAGCCTTGGTTCCTGAGAATCTAGATGAGTTGTTCCTAAAGTGTGGTTCCCAGTCCCACTGCCTCAGCATCACCTGGGAATGTGTTAGAAATGCAGATTCTGAGGCCCACCACGACCAACTGAATTAGGAACTCTGGAGTGGGCCCCAGCAACTGTGTTTTCTTATGCCCTTCAGGGGATTTTGTGGGTGCCACTCCCGGCCTTGGACCCGCTCCAGGCATCTCCATGGTTACAGAGGCAGGGAATTGGGGGCTGGCAGGGAGTGGGGAAGGCTGAGGTGGGTAGAGGAGTGAAACTCTCCCACAGTGCCTTTCACTCAGATTGGGGGTAGAGGAAAAATCCCCACGGGGTGATTGTGTCTTTCCCCTGCACCCCACTTGTTGCTGTCCCGACAGGTTTTTCCATCTCAGCCCTTCCCCTAAAATTCGAGCCCCCTGAGGAGGAACGATAGAGCTATCCCATCTCTCCATGGATAGGATCATGCCGCTGCTTTGATGGATAAAGTGAGAGCGAGGTGCTGTGGGGGCTGGCAGGCTTTGGGGTGTTCTGTGTTGCCAAGGCAGCGCCTCGCTCGAGCCGAGGAAGGGCCTCTGAAGGGGAAAGCGAAGCAGCTCCGCCACCCCAAGGATGCGTGCCGCTGCGCTCTTGACAGGCAGAAGACAGGGAAGTGAATGTTTTAGTATTTTATAAATCATTTGGAGGAAATTATGTTTTATTTATGTTCATTTTTGAATGTATTTGAATTTTTATTACAGATATTTTTCAAAGATGCAAGCATTACAGGCAATCCTGGGGGGACAGGCACCTCAAAAGGATATGGCAGGGGCCAGCCTGATTGGCTGAGGGGGCAGACGTTATTCAAATTTTAAAGAGGAGTCTGAAGCTGGCTTTCAAAGGGACAAAATCTGAATGAAACTCAAAAGTTTTAAATCGTGACTGTGAAGTACTTGGATTTGAAAGGAAGGTTAATATAAGGGAATCACAGTGCTGCCTGAGTGAAGTGGAGAGGAATCTGGACTGAGAAAGAAGGAGGAATTTGGGATGAATCTTAATGAAATGGGTTGATTCATTGTGTGGGCCAGGTCCCCGGCTACTTCTTCAAAATTCCCCTTTTCTGGTATAATTGAGCTTGCAATTATATATCCGCAAAAACAATAATGTAAGATGGTCCCTGGAATGCAGCTCAGGGGCACCAACTCTTTCACCTGCCTTCATTACCAGTGCACATCATGAAAGCTACTTCCCCAGGGGGATTGATTGTGTGGCTACAGGCACCAATCAATGAAATGGGCCAGAATGATTGTACTGTGTTACCATGAGGTTCATTTCCAGCAGAGATATGACCAGTGTCTCCCTACTGCTTGAACAGCAAAGGACTTTGATGCTGTTGAAACCAAAGTGAAAATGGACACACAGACATTTTTCTTGTGATTTTGCTTCTACAAACAGGTATTTGCTCAGTTTTTGCAAGAATGTTGAATTTATGGACATAAATGTTCATGAAAGTATGAAGTTAGTCATGGTATGTTAAAAGTATGTTCTCAATACATGAGGAATGGCAAATGGAGATAAGGTGCATTTCTTCTCCAATGTACCACTGAAACAGGACATAGGAAAACATTTCAGGGTAGAAAGATGCGTGCCAGTGCTGGGTGCTGGTACATTTCTTATACTGAATTTCATAGTTCTCCTTATCATGTGATAGTATGTGATAATGTTAAAAAGATTAGTCCAGAAAGTAAATAATGCCTTTAGGATGGAAAAACAAGAGTCAAATAAAAACACTTTTGTTGGAGAAAACTATAAATTAAAAGGTTTTAAAAGGCATTTTGAATAACAATATTAGCTGCCATTTATTGATGACTAAGATGTAATACCATTCCCAGAACTTGGTGTTTATGCACCAGTTAATTCAACCCATATTTTTGAGTTATTAAAGTGTGCCAGGCACTGGTGTGGGCCATTAAGGTTAACAAGCCGGACCTGTATATCCATTCACACAACTTGTCAAAGTGCGTGCCTGCTAGCTGTACTTCACAGCTGCAGAGCTGAAAGCTCACAGCCATCGTGTCAGAGGTTCTCAACTCTGCTCTAGTGGTAGAATCATGGGTTGGGGATGGGGGCAGTTCTGCTTTGGAAAAATGCTGATGTCCAGGCCCTACCTGAGACTGATTAAATCAGAATCACTAAATATGGGGCTAGGAATCAGTATATTCTTTTGAAGTTCCCTCAGGGCTTCTGATGTGCATCTGGGGTTAATAGGAACACACTGCAAGGTTGCATGGGTCTGCTTAGGGATGGAACCTAAGCCATGAAGTCAGGTGGATGCAGCACATTAAGAATGAGTAAACTCAGCCTCTGTGCTATGTGGTGTCGCATTTTCGAAAGCTAGTTGTTATCAGCAGGAATATGCTCCCAGGGGCTCATTGTTTCTCGGCACAATCTCTGCTTTAGGCCCCTCTGTTTCTTGAAAAGTCTTGTCAAGGTTCCCAGTCTGAAGACAAATATGTGGTCCTCTGAAGGCTTTTCACTTCATAGACTACTGCCCACCATGTAGCCCGTGTGCTTTGTAATTTCACTTAAAATGTTTGTTATATTTATTATAGTAATAGGAGTGGCAGAGATAGTGTGGAGATAGATAGAAGGCGCCGCTGAAGCCTCCTTTGGTCCTCTTGGAGGATAGCAGGTTATCGCTTTGTTTTCAAATAATGCAGTTGGTAATAAGTTTTTGGATGTATGTGAGCTGTAAATCGTTCTGAAAATTGAACTGAAGATACAATATCGTAAATCTCTTCCTTGGTGGTAGAATATTTATGGGGAGAGCAATATAATCAGTTATGTGGCTGTGCTATGTCTGACATCTGACTGAAGGGGACCCTGTACCAAGGATCTATCGCTTATTAGAAAACTCCTGTGGGTGAGCATGTGTGTGTGTGTGTGTGTGAGTGTGTGTGTGTGTGTGTGTGTGTGTAGGTTGGAAGACTCTTTTAAATGGGGATAATCAGATATTTCCTTATTAAAATTAATCGGGAATGCATTAGTGGAGCAGGTAGGGATGCTGGGGTAGCATGGTGCTGGTAGGGCAAGGAGACGCAGGACGCTTTACCCTCCTGGGCAGCCTCCTCCTCGACCGGGTGGTGTATAATTTGGTTCCCGAAATCAATGCTTGTTTGTTCTGGGAACTCAGAATCCTAAGAAAACGCACGTTTCATTAGACTTGTTTTGAAACTCATGATCATCACTGTAAATACCTCTGTGTGGAAAGCAATGAAATAAAACCAAAAGAAGTAGTGAAGTCATGGCAAGCTGTGAGAAGTGAAAACGCAGGCAGCAGTAGACAATATTGTCATGATTTTTCTTTTGGATCATGACAATTATTTAAAAGGAAAAATTCTTCAATCACTACTTAATGGCTTTCAAACTTTTTTCCTTTGGTTTGTAGGGAAACACTTTTTTTAAAAACAAAATCTGACTTGCGGCCCCATTGTATAAAACAGATCAAAGGTTGAAGTTGGGGAAGTGACTCAAGTCTTTGTCTACTTAGCCTCTCATATCATCTCTCTCCAACACCCCAGATGCACCCCACCACCCTAGGGTGTGCTGGTGATAGTTCTATAACTGTTGACCTAGTCCAGCTCTCCTCTTTCAGAGATGAGGAAACCATGTCCAGAAAATGTCAACTTTCAAAGAGAAGACAGGGACAAGGATTCTTAAATCCATTCTTGTGCTGCTCCTACTGACACAGAAGAATGTGTGGCTGCTTTTGGGTGAGATAACTAATTTGTTAAGGTAGTGTGATTGGTCTTACCTCCTTAAAGTCTTTTCTTAAACTTAACTTTCCTTCTTTCCCTCCTTCCTTCCTTCCTTCCCTCCTTCCTTCTTTCCTTCCCTCCCTCCTTCCTTCCTTCCTTTCTTCCTTCCTTCCTTCCTTCCTCCCTTCCTCTATTTCTTTCCTCCCTCCCTCCCTCCCTCTCTCTTTCTTTCCTTTTTTTTCCAGAGTTTCACTCTTGTCACCCGGGCTGGAGTGCAATGGTGTAATCTTGGCTCACTGCAACCTCCGCCTCCTGGGTTCAAGCGATTCTCCTGCCTCAGCCTCCCAAGTAGCTGGGATTACAGGCATGCACCACCATGCCTGGCTAATTTTGTATTTTTAGTAAAGACGGGATTTCTCCATGTTGGTCAGGCTGGTCTCAAACTCCTGACCTCAGGTGACCTGCCCACCTCACCTTGGCCTCCCAAAGTGCTGAGATTACAGGTGTGAGCCACTGCGCCTGGCTTTTTTTTTTTTTTTGAGAGAGGGTCTCTCTCTGTTGCCCAGGCTGGAGTGCAGTGGCACGATCATGACTCACTGCAACCTCCACCTCCTGGGCTTCAAGTGATCCACCTCAGCCTCTGAGTGGCTGGGAGTACAGGTGTGTGTGCCACCACGCCCGGCTAATTTTTTGTAGAGATGGAATTTTGCCCTGTTGTTCAGGCTGGTCTTGAACTCCTGGACTCAAGCAATCTACCCACCTTGGCCTCCCAAAGTGCTGGGATTACAGTCATGAGCCACCATGCATGGCCAAACTTCACATTCTTATTAATAATAAATTTTACTCTGATTATCTCATTTAAAATTACAACCCTCCCCATGGTTCTCTATACTTCCTAAAATGTTCTATATATTTTTTCAGAGTACTTGTCACCTCTTTACATATGATACCATTTATATTATTTATTTTTGTTTGTTGTCTGAACCTTCACCCCCTCACCCCAACTACAATCTAAGCTTCATGAGAGCAAGGAATTTTTTAAAAAATCTCTTTTGTCCACTGATGTATCCCTAGTATCTAGAACAGTGTCTGACACATAGTAGATGCTCAGTACATATTTGCTGAATACATAAATGTTATGAGCAATGATTATAGGCTAATGAGATGGTCTTCATAAGTTATCCATGACCACCTCACTCATACTATGTATTAGGCTTTACAGGGACACAGAAAAGGCTCCACAAATCTAATTAGCTCAACCGTAGTCTCCCTTCAAGAGAAAAGTAATGGCCTTCTGAATCAACACTCCTCTAGGAAAGCCCTGTAAATTTTGCCTTCAGTAGCCTCTGCCTATTGGGAAGATGAAAACAGGCATAACAGGACTAGGCCAGGGGTACTTAATTCAGGGAGTGCGTGAACTTGGAGGAGACAAAAACCCTACATCTTTATTTTCATTAACTTCTAGCTGAAATTTAGCATTTTCTTCAACTATAAATATAGGCAACAAACCCCAAGAAACTTTGGCCATAAAAACCATGGATTTTTTTCCATATTACATTATTGGTTTAGCAGATGTATAAAAATAGCATTTTCACTTATTTCCACTTCAAATTTATGGTCATTACTATACCTGTGTCTAGATTTTATTATTTAATGCAAAAATAAAGAATCACATATATTGCTTCCCATTGGGTTTGGCCAACAGGACAAGATCAGAGGACATGAGAGAGAGGTCAGGGTCTTGATTCCCCTGGCTCCCCTCCTGTGTGGCTGGAGGTCAGCAGAGACTGTACTCGTTGCTGAAGGCCATTGCTCCTGTCAGGAGCTCTCTCCACAGCTCTTTTGGGCCCCTGTGAGTCTGGGGCTGTGATATGGTTTGGCTATGTCCCCACCCTAATCTCACTTTGAACTGTAGTTCCCATAATCCCCACATGTTGTGGGAGGAAGCTGGTGGGAGGTAATTGAATCATGGGGACTATTACCCCCATGCTGCTGTTCTCATGATAGTGAGTGAGTTCTCATGAGATCTGATGGTTTTATAAAGGGCTTTTCCCTCTTTGCGAGACACTTCTCCTTCCTGCCATCACGTGAAGAAGAACATGTTTGCTTCCCCTTCCACCATGATTGTAAGTTTCCTGAGGCCTCCCAGCCATGCAGAACTGTGAGTCAGTTAAACCTCTTTCCTTTGTAAAATACCCAGAATACTGCAGTTCTTTATAGCAGCAAGAAAATGGACTAAGATGGGTGATAATAGTTCTCTGTTCTTGCTGACTCTGTGATCCTTCACCATTTTTGTTTGTTTCTCTTAATCTGCCCCCATAACTTTTTAAGTAGCTATTTCATGAAATGCTCTTTAATCATCCCCTTTGAATGTGCTCTGTTTCTTGCCAAGATCCTGACTGATACACTCCCAAACTAGATCTAATTCCTCTCTTCTTTAAATTCCCCCCTTCTTTGGGCACTTCCTGTAGTGTTGGGCTTCCCTATTAGACAAAAGACATCTCTTGAGCACTTATCATCTGTCAATCAATCACTATTCTGGAGGCTAGGGAATACAGTGATGGACAAGACAGATGACGTCTTTGTTACCTTGAACTAGAATAATAAAATGAGCATTTAGTAAGTGCTTACCATGTGCCAGGTGCTTTAAAAAGTCCTTTACATGTAGGAAGTCATTTAATCCACACAAGAACTTTGCGGTATATTTGTCAAATAAGGAAAAAGAACCACGGAGAGAGTAAGTAATTTGCTGGAGGTCATACCGCCAAGAAGCAGCAGAGCTGTAATTCTAACCCAGGAGGCCTGACTCCAAATCTCATGCTCTTAACCACATCACTATGTTGTCTCTTACTAGCTTAGCATCCTTTTCAATAACCAGCACATTGCCAATGCTCAGCAAATATTTGTTGTACTGATTTGAGTAAATAGTCCCTTTAGGAAAGGAAGATAGCAATGGGATTATGCTTTTGGTAGTTTCAGCAAAATTTTGATTTCAGCAGCTTTTAAGAAGAGTTTGGTTTTCTTTTGTTTTATTTTCAAGTGTTTATCTGCAGTAGCAGGTGGTAAGAAAAAGATTCTCTTCCCCGTTTAGCTGAGTAAATATCTAGTCATGTGGCTGGATCTTCATCCCAACACAATTATGTGCTCTCATCCTGGGCAGGAGGCAGCCTTGTGACACAGCAATGCTCAGTGGGTAATAGTTGTAGCAAATGTTTAGTTACAACAGAATAGCACCCAACTCTTAATCATTAATAGGAACCCATGCAAGAGTTCACTGCAGCTGTGACTTCTTTTCCTGGTGATTCATTCTGTTTGAAATATAATGTACTCAAAAAGCAGCAAAAACTGTAGCTAGAAATCACTGTAATGGTGTTCATGAAAGCTATTGCTAATTTAGGGTCCAATTAAAACTAGAAATCCAATTATTGCTGAATAACATAATTGCAAGAAAGTAACCTGAACTGCACATATGTCAGTAATTAAGGAGGAAGCTTTAATAACAGAATCTATTTGAACTATTTCAAGGAGGGGCCAAAGAGGCTGAGGATTGGCTCCAGGGTGGGTCAGTGCAAGGAATACCCCAGCGGTTGGGTGCTTACAGTAGGCTCCGAATTTTGTCAACATGGTTTGCTTTTACAGCCTAGCTCACGGGGTCCTGGCAAGATAAATGCAGAATTTAAGAGCAGGATAAAATTGATCTCTGAATCCACATCCTATGAAGCATCAAATACACCATGAGCCCTGAAAAATTAAATATTAGAAGGTATTATTTGTTAAACACTTGAGATGCTATAGAAAGCAGTTGGCAAAATAAATGTCAGATATTGTACCTTTACAGTTCAAACTCTGATTTTGACCTTGCTGTTAACTTTACTGCATTGATTCCGTTACTTCCAGTGGAGTGGCTAGGCTGGTGAGAGTCTGGGTTTGGAGAGACAGAAACTGGGCCTATCCAGTGTGTCAACACTTGGACACAGGAAGGGGAACATCACACACCGGGGCCTGTTGTGGGGTGGGGGAGGGGGGAGGGAAAGCATTAGGAGGTATACCTAATGTAAATGACGAGTTACTGGGTGCAGCACACCAACATGGCACATGTATACATATGTCACAAACCTGCACGTTGTGCACATGTACCCTAGAACTTAAAGTATAATAATAATAATAATAAAAAGAAAGCAGCCTTGGGTTTTGGCAAGGTCTTGCTGCCCAGCAAACGATGTAGTCCTCTTTATTTGAGTGGTCTGCAGAGGTGGGTAGCAGCATCTCTTACAGAACCCCAGGCAGGTGATTCATTTACTGCAGAGACAATCAGGTAATGTGAACTATTACTGAAATATAGTAGGACTGCAGTTCTTAGAATGCATGCGTCAGAGTCTCCTAGAGGGCTTGTTACATACCTACAGATGCTGGGCCTGACCACCTCAGAGTTTCTGAGTCAGTAGGTCTGGATTAGGGTTAGGGTCTGAGATCTGCATTTTTAATAGGTTCCCAGGTGATGCTGATGATGCTTGCTGGTTTTGGGACTACACATTTTTGAGAACCACTGTGGTAGGGTAGATGTCAGCTTGGTCCAGTGAGGAGGGGCTGGAGTTAGGAGTGTGAAAAGTTTGTTGGAGAGTAAAACCTGTGTGAAGGGGAAGGTTGGAATCAGAAGCCGGGCCGGGCATGGTGGTTTATGGCTGTAATCCCAGCATTTTGAGAGGCTGAGGCAGGAGGATCACTTGAGCCCAGGAGTTCTAGACCAGCCTGGGCAACATGGTGAAACCCTCTCTCTACTAAAAATACAAAAATTAGCCAGACTTGATAGTGCATCCCTGTAGTTCCAGCTACCTGGGAGGCTGAGGCCGGAGGGTCATGGAGGGCAGCTGATTTGGGAGGGGCAAATTAGCTGGCAAAGGTTAGGAAAGGGGTCAGAGGCTTTGCTAATCAGATTGGGGTTTAGAGTATGGCTCCAGCCCCACTGAGCATCAGGTATATGAAACAGATAAGCAACTGTGTACCGCTTAAAAGTAGTAGTGATAATGGGCACCATTTCTTGAGGTCCTACTATGTGCCAGATGCTTTACTTAACTTTAATTTTTGAAGTAGATCTGTGAGGAAGGTGATATCATTCCATTTTACTGAGAAAGAAGCAAGAGCTCTGAGAATTTACATGTATGTTATCCTGTTGCAACTTCAACTCTGTCTGATCCCAAAGCTTGAGTCCACCCAGGAATGAGCGAAGGTGATGTAGGGAGGGGCTGTGGCTCAGGTAACTGTGAGCAGCAAGATGTTTTCAGAAGGATCTGGCGAGGCAGAGACTTCTAACATCTTATGTGTTCCTGTCAGGATTGGCTCAGGACCTCCGCAGAGGTGAGTTTTCTGGTAAAGCCCTTACTCGATAACTCTGCTGAGTGTGTGGAGAAATAGGAGCCAAGAGTCACAGCCATTGCCTTATAAATCACAATCCCCAAATGGTAGGCAAACATTTAGTCTTAATCATAAAGAGGGAAGGTACTTGTATGAGTTTCTCATGGCTGCCATAACAAATTACAGAAAACTGGGTGGCCTGAAACAACAGCAATGTATTCTCTTAAAGTGCTGGAGGACAGAAGTCTTGGATCAAGGTGTTGGCAGGACCATACTTCCTCTGGGGGCTGTAAGGGAGAATCCATTTTTGCCTTTTCAGCTTCCAGTGGCCCCAGGCATTCACTGGCTTCCTTGATGTAAGGCCGCATCACTCCAGCCTCTGCCTCCATCTTCATGTTACCTCTCCTCTATGTGTTTTCTCCTTCTTTGTCTCTTATTAGGACACTAGTCGTTGGGTTTAGGATCCACTTGGGTAATCTAGTTAGATCTTCTCTCAAGATTCTTAATTACATCTTCACTCTTTTTCCGAATAAGGTCACATTCACAGATTCTAGGGGTTTGGATGTCTTTTTGAAGGTCATTATCCAATCTACTACAATCCTCAAATAAATGTTTCCGAGGAAATCAAGGGTAAAAGTTGATAGAATGTTTACACAAAATAACTTTTGTTTGTGAATGGATGAGATATTTTCTAGAAAGTCATAATTGAGTAGTTTTCTATGGACTCTGAAACCCAGATTTTACAAATAATATTTCTGGTGGGTACTTTCAAAGATGGTCACCAATACTTCCTCCCAACAATTTCTCCCTATCCTTGTGGAAGGATGTCCGCATCCAAAGATATGCTCTATTTTCCTCTCTTTGCACCTGGCCTGACCTTGTGACTTGCTTGGACCAACAGAATGCAGTGAAGGTGACCTTCTGGATTTCTGAGCCTGGGCCTGGCAACTTCTGCTTCACTTCTTGGGAGCCAGCTGCTTTGTAAAGAAGACTGAGCAAGACAGCTGAAAGATATGTAGAGAGAGAAGCCAAGACAGTGCCCAGCTATCCCAGTCACACCCACAGACTCACCACATGTATGAGTGAAGCCATCTTGGACTTTCCAACTGAGCTCCCAGCTAAAGGCAGCTGCAAGGGTGATCCCAGCTGATGCCATGTGAAACAGAAGAACCATCCACCTGAGCCCAGCCAAGGTACCGAATTGAGAAAAATAACAAATTGTTGTTTCAAGTTAGTAACTTCTGAGGCAATTTGTTGTGTCACAATAGGTACATAAAACAATGCTGTAAATTATGTCATTCAAAAAGTTTAACATGGGCTAAAGGAAATGACACCGTAGAAGCAAAAAAGTGTTTGATAGTGGGAATGAAAGTCTTTAGTGGTTTGCCTTGGACATTGTTCAGGATCTCAAAAGAAAGTATGCAGAGGACACAGAGAACATGAAGCTATGTAGGAGGAAGTGTCTCTCGTCCCTGGTTTTTTTTGGAAGTACAGCCTTAGGGGAAAAATACTATAGACACCATGACTTGGAGTTCTGGTTTTATAATGATAATATTGTGCAAACCTGGAAAAGTCATGCATTGTCTCTGAGCCCCAGTACAGAAACATTTGTGTGGCTGATAATAACCATTACTAATTATGAGGCCCCTGAGGAATGCCAGTTCTGCATATGACTATTTTCATAGCAATCCTAATGAGAGTATCATCCTTATTTTCAGACAAGGAAGCACTGGCTCAGAGAGGATTATAGCTTGCCCCAGATCACACAGAGATGGGGAGAGAAGGGTGGATACAGGTATTCAAACCCCAGGCAATTAACTCCAACATTGTGCTTTTTCTACTGTGCTGTACCCATGGGCTTTCTTCTCCCCTTTTGGCTGGAGGCAGGTAACAGCCAGCCATTTGAGCAGGTCATATGGTCAGTCACCATTCACTGGGGCACATGGGCAGGGGTTCACAGGCATCTGTAAAATCACCCCAGAGTGTCTTCTTACTTTAGAGCTTATCCATACATGTCTTTCTCCTCTAGCTGGTTTTTCAGCATCATTTCTGCTTCTCCCTCTCCCATCCCTCTGGTGTGTTTGGTTTGAGTTCATAGGTGGGAGTGATGAGGTGGCGGGAGACCTGTGAACAGGGCTAAGAAAGTAGAAACACAAGTTACTGAACAGCTTTGGAGCTAACTGCTAGAGATTTTTATTCTTTGCAATGTTTCTTTTATCTATCACCCCCTTGAGCATTCTGTCTTTACCCTGGTTTGGCCTGGCACCATCTTTAGCAAGGAGCTCCTTATCTGGCTACCCCTCAGTCTCTCCATCATCCTGTTTATCCTTCCCACAGCCACCAGAGTTG
The DNA here is from genome assembly GCF_029289425.2 of Pan paniscus. Taxonomy (NCBI): domain Eukaryota; kingdom Metazoa; phylum Chordata; class Mammalia; order Primates; family Hominidae; genus Pan; species Pan paniscus. The sequence goes on from NC_073259.2 coordinate 52,170,217, forward strand.
TCTTCCTACGCACAAGTTCGACAATGTCATTTGCTTGTTCAGAAAATTTTCTTGGCTTTTCATTGCCTATGGAATAAAGAAAAAAATTTTAAAAATGTAGGATGTGAATAACATGTATTTATGGCTCATAGTAACTATATTTACTAGCTGAAATAAACAGAATGTACAAAAAACAGCATCCATTTTGTTCTATTCTGTTTGGCTCTGCAGTATCTGAAGCTACATATGCCAGAGTCCCCCTGCTTGGGATGGAGGAGAGCTGTTTTACTCCCAACACAGCCCAGACAAGGTTAACCATGTGAGTTTGTTTATGCTGGCTTAAGTCCCCCTGTGAGATGCTGACCCTAGCTTGTGGAGAATCCTATGAAGCATTTCTTTTTTTTTTTTTTTTGGAAAGAAAGTATTAATGAAATACTTGTTTTGTGCATTATTGTTGTTGTCATTATGATTATATCCACTCTTGACTAAAAGAGAGTACAAGAAACTATTGCTCACTTGCCTTCTATGTGGGGGGAATGGGCAATCACTGCCTCTTTCCTATCTCTCTTTGACTTTGCTATACACATTCACATTTAATTTTGGGTAACACTGGGTTTGATCTAGAATTCACTTCTAACAAATGATGGAAGTCTTTTGGTAAAGACTCCGTTCAGGAAGTTTTTAAAAAATATTTATTTATTTATATTGTACTTTAAGTCCTGGGGTACATGTGCAGAACGTGCAGGTTTGTTACATAGGTATACATGTGCTATGGTGGTTTGCTGCACCCATCAACCCATCATCTACATTAGGTATTTCTTCTAATGCTATCCCTCTCCTAGGCCCCCACCCTCCAACAGGCTCCGTGTGTGATGTTCCCCTCCCTGTGTCCATGTGTTCTCACTGTTCAACTTCCACTTATAAGTGAGAATATGTGGTGTTTGGTTTTCTGTTCTTGTGTTAGTCTGCTGAGAATGATGGTTTCCAGCTTCATCCATGTCCCTACAAAGGACATGAACTCATCCTTTTTTATGCCTGCATAGTATTCCATGGTGTATACGTGCCACATTTTCTTTATCCAGTCTATCATTGATGGGCATTTGGGTTGGTTCCAAGTCTTTGCTATTGTGAATAGTGCCGGAATAAACATGCATGTGCATATGTCTTTATAGTAGAATGATTTATAATCCTTTGGGTATATACCCAGTAATGGGATTGCTGAGTCAAATGGTATTTCTGGTTCTAGATCCTTGAGGAATCGCCACACTGTCTTCCACAATGGTTGAACTAATTTACACTCCTTCCAACAATGTAAAAGTGTTCCTATTTCTCCACATCCTCTCCAGCATCTGTTGTTTCCTGACTTTTTAATGATCACCATTCTAACTGGTGTGAGATGGTATCTCATTGTGGTTTTGATTTGCATTTCTCTAATGACCAGTGATGATGAGCTTTTTTTCATATGTTTGTTTGGCTGCATAAATGTCTTCTTTTGAGAAGTGTCTGTTCATATCCTTTGCCCACTTTTTGATGGGGTTGTTTGTTTTTTTCTTGTAAATTTGTTTAAGTTCTTTGTATATTCTGGATATTAGCCCTTTGTCAGATGGATAGACTGCAAAATTTCTCTCCCATTCTGTAGGTTGCCTGTTCACTCTGATGATAGTTTCTTTTGCTGTGCAGAAGCTCTTTAGTTTAATTAGATCTCTCATTTGTCAATTTTGACTTTTGTTGCCATTGCTTTTGGTGTTTTAGTCATGAAGTGTTTGCCCATGCCTTTGTCCTGAATGGTATTGCCTAGGTTTTCTTCTAGGGTTTTTATGGTTTTAGGTCTTACATTTAAATCTTTAATCCATCTTGAGTTAATTTTTGTATAAGGTGTAAGGAAGGGGTCCAGTTTCAGTTTTCTGCATATGGCTAGCCAGTTTTCCCAGCACCATTTATTAAATAGGGAATCCTTTCCCCATTGCTTGTTTTTTGTCAGGCTTGTCAAAAATCAGATGGTTGTAGTTGTTTGGCGTTATTTCTGAGGCCTCTGTTCTGTTCCGTTGGTCTATATATATATCTGTTTTGGTACCAGTACAATGCTGTTTTCGTTACTGTAGCCTTATAGTATAGTTTGAAGTCAGGTAGCGTGATGCCTCCAGCTTTTTTCCTTTTTGCTTAGGATTGTCTTGGCTATGTGGGCTCTCTTTTTGGTTCCATATGAAATTTACAGTAGTTTTTTCTAATTCTGTGAAGAATGTCAATGGTAGTTTGATGGGGCTAGCATTGAATCTATGAAGTATTTTGGGCAGTATGGCCATTTTCATGATATTGAATAAGCTGGTTGTTCTTCAAACAAATGAATACATAAGGGGTATGTTAACCAGAGATGTCCTTGTTCAAACCTTCTCTGGAGCAGGGATGCCCATGTGGATTTTAGTGGGCTTTCATGCTGGGTAAAAGCCCCTCCAGTGAGCAGAGAGAAAATGGTCATCACTAATATCCAAAGATTAACTCTAGGCTGGTGTTGCCACAAAAATATACCAACAATGCTAGTAATTTTTGTTTTGAGACAGGATCTCACTCTGTTGCCCAGTGGGGAATACAGTGGCGTGATCGTAGCTCACTGCAGCCTTGAACTCCTGGGTTCAAGCAATCTTCCTGTCTCAGGTTCTCAGGTGGCTGGGATGACAGGCAACAAGTCACTTTGATTGTTTAATGTGCAAAGAGAAGCTGCCCTGAAAATCCCACTTCCCTGGTGTGTTTTGTTTTAGTTCATAGGTGGGAGTGATGGGGTGGAGGGAGACCTGTGAGCAGGGATAAGACAATAGAAATACAACCTGCTAAATAGCTTTGCATTCAAAAGCAATGGGTGCAAAAGGAACAGAATTTTGTGATGTTTTATCATCTATTCTAGGTTTCTCCAGACTTTTCAATACCAAGGACCTGTTTCTTAATTGACACTTCTCTCATGTACTCAGGCTTTAAAATACTTTGTCTACAAAATGTCTTTATTAAGCGAAAAATAATATTTATTTTATTAAATAACAACATGTGATTGTCAATCAGATGTCTGATGAATGTGAGTTGGTACAATTGCCGCCAAAAGCAGATAAACTTTTTGTTGTTGTTGTTGGCACTTGTGCAGATGTATCATTTGATTTTTGTTGGACTTTTAGAAACATAAAAATACCTAAGGGCCACCATTTCCACTTACCCAAATTTCTGTGAGTCCAAGAAACTTATTACTGGGTTATTTTATAATCTTTCTAGATACAAAGTGACTGTCTTAAAATATTAAAAATGGTTAAGTGTACAATCTTGGGTGTTACAAAGTTATTTGATGGACTTCTGCTGAATGCTGGCCAAAGACAACCCAAAGATAACTGAACTATGAGCACTTAAAAATAATCTGTGCCAACCTGTCAGAAGAAATTTATAATTTCATTTCTAGAAATAAGATAAAGAAATGAAACAAAGTCTAATTCCGGTGTGTAAGTTAGGGAAATCAACTTCTTCTAGTTTGGTCCTGAATGAGCTGCTTTCTATTTGACATACTCAGGAGTGAGGTCTTCCCTTTAATACACATTGTGAAATAATTGCTCTGGTGGAAATCAGAAACATACAATGTAATATATTAGTTTTACTCAATGATTCTTGAAAGGTGATACCTCAATTAACAAATCCTCAGGGAAAGAGGCAGTGTTGAAATAAATATGCTCCAATCTCCTTCATAAATCAAGCCAGGCAGAACTGTCTCTAGGCATTGGCAAGACAAAAAAAACTGAGCAGAGTGGCTTTTAGCCCTGCCCAGATGTAAGCAAACAGGGCTACCCCTTGGCAAATTTATAAAATGTTTCAAAGTTCTGTTTCTCTACCTTTTACTTTCTGTTACCCTTTAACAGGCTGCCCTCTTTCTGGCTTAAGGAACTCCATACCTTTTTTTTTTTTTCCATCAGAAATTGGTTTTGTATCCATTGTATTTGTTGATTAATACACAGAATGTTAATTTAATGTGAACGAATTTTAATTGATGTGGTAAACCAAACCAGTCCTTTGAATTCAAGCCTTTTATAAATACAAGCTTTATGAATCCTTGGGCTCTGAGTTGCTCACTGCAGCAGCCCAAGCATCTAGCTCAGTTCCTGGCAGGCAAATCACAGATGGTGGTTGAATGAATAATGAAAGACTTGTTTCCTTTGCACTTGAAGGAATCCAAGCTGAAGGAGTGAGAGAGGGAAAGGCTTGGGTGGGGTGGGGAAGCAGGGGAGGCTTAGTGCAGTGGGTGAATTGAAATCTTAGTAGGTCTCCTCTGAGAATAACCTTGACTTAGTTCCTCCAGGGTATCTGATAGATATGTCAGAAATGGGTGGGTTTCTTCCTGTTTGTCCCATACCCCAGCTTTTTTGTGTCTCTGTAGAAAACAAGGAGGGACTGTGGCTCCTGGGGGCAGAGGTGCTTGTACTTCCTTTTATAGTTATTTAGCTCAGCTACCTAACTTGCTGGGTCCAGGGTTAAATGAAAAATGAGGGGCCCCTTGTTCAAAGATTATTAAGAATTTCATGCCCTCATACAGTGCTCGTTGGAATGCAAAATGATGTGGCCACTTTGGAAAAGAATCTGGCAGTTCCTTAAAATTTAAACTGAGTTACCATGTGATCCAGCAATTCCACTCCTAGGTATAGACCTGAGAGAATTGAAAACATGTTTACACAAAAACCTATACATGGATGTTCATAACATCATTATTTATAATAGCCAAAAAGTACAAACAACCTCATGTCCATTAACTGATGAATGAACAAACACAATGTAGTATAGCTATGCAACGGGATATTTTATACATTTTATCCATACAATGGAATATTATTCAGCAACAAAAGGTAATGATGAAATGCTGATACATGCTACAAGGCATTTGACGCCTGAAAACGTTATGCTAAGTGACAGAAACCAGATACAAATGGCCACATATTGTGAGATTACCTTTATGTGAAATGCCCCCAAATTGGCAAATCTATAGAGGCCTAAAATAGATGAGCGGTTTCCAGGGTCTGGGGGGAATGGGGGAGTGGGGAGTGACTGCTAATTGGTGCAAGATTTCCATCTGGAGTGATGAAAAGGTTCTGAAATAAGATAGTGGTGATAGTTGCACAACCTTGTGAATATATTAAAAAAAGACGAATTGCACACTTTAAAGGGTGATTTTTATGGTATGTAAATTATATCTCAATGAAAGCATTACAAATTTCAAGACAGCAGTAGCAGAGCATTAAAGGAGCCTTGAGCCCTTCTGAGTTCAGGTCTCTGCGCAATTGTACCAATGTACACTCATGCAGCCGACCTTGCCTTCGGTCTCTTAAGCCCTCTCACTCTTTGCCTCCTCTCTTCCTAACTCATGTTGCATATTTTCTTCCACATTTAATGCTGTGTTAACTAACACATGGCATGTAAAGCAATTGAGGATACAGTGATTGACTATCCCAGTTAGCCAGGGATTGAGGGATTGAGGGATTTCCCGGGAGGTGGGACTTTCAATGCTAAAACTAGGAAAAATCCCAGGCAAATTGGGAGGATTTTGTCACTCTAGTGGTGCATAAACATTATTTTACATAATCATTTCTCCCAGTTGAAATCCTGAAACACATCTCCAGGTCTCTGATTTCTACCAGTGATGATGGGAGTGTGGTGTGCAGCATTGGTCCTGGGCCCTATAGTCACTTTATTTGTTTGGTAGAAATTCAGAATTTCAGGCCCCTCCCAGGCCTATTGAATCAGAACCTACATTGTAACTAGATCCCCAAGTGACTCACATGTACTTTAAAGATCTGTGCCCTGAGGTGGAGGACAAATGATGGCTGAGCAGAGAGAAGATCTGGGCTCTGGTCCCGGATTTGGCACTAGTTTGGCTGTGTAAACTCAGACAAGTTGCTTAACCTCTCTGGACCTTAGTGTCTTCATTCATGGAACACAGAAGTTGGATTCTTACGGTAGTGATTAGTGAACACATAAATATTTGTTATATGCATCTGGATTTGAACAACCCAGACCTACTTAACTCCTAAATTAGAAAACTCTCCTTTGATCATTTACTAGCTTTGTAACTTTGATCAGATGACTTTCAGTTTTCTCATGAGGGGTTATTGTGAAGAATAAGAAAAACAGCATTTACAAAGTGCCTGGCTCAGGGTAGACTCTCTTTAAATGGTAGTTGTTATTTTTTGTTTTCCTAAAATCTAAGCTTCTGATAAGACTGTACATTAGAATACATCCTCACGAAAAGAACTGGATCTGGATATCCTTTTTGTTACTGGAAGAATCCTTGTGTCTGGAGTTGAAAAGCATGTAGACTCTTAGGTGAAAGAATGTATTTGACTCCTGATTCCTTTTTATTTAGATGATTTTTAGCTTGGAGACTTCCTACAAGTCCAGTCTGCATCTACTCAGCACCTAAATCTTGTGTCTTAGGATAGAGCTATCAGTTACAAGGAAAAACATCAGGAAAAACATCTGCAAACAGGATACATCAATATGGTTTTCATGGTTAAGCAAGCTAAGCTTTGATCTTTGGAAAACAATGGTGACTGAAGTTCAGAGCTTGAGGTTTTCTGTGCAGGCTGGATTTTCCCAGTTAACAGAGGCACGCGACAGTTCTGAATCTATAAGGTCTTTGTTGGATATTTTTTGTTGTTCTTTGGTCCCAGCACTCCATCAGATTTACATGTGGGAGATATAATTAGCCATAGACTGATTGCAAAGTATCAGCCATAATTTAAAAATATGAATTAACATAAAATGGCAAGCATTAAAAGTTAATGTTAACTTGATGCTCATTTATTTTTGCATCCAAATGAGCCTTATTAAGTTACTCAGTCCATCTAAACATCAGGGTTTTTTTTCTCATATGCCAAGTTGTGATAACAATTTCTTATTCTAAATGCTGATAACACTTTTGAAATGCGCAGGTCCAGTCTGCTGTTGATAATCAATTTTCAGCTTCTTCTGTGACCTGGTTTAAACTGACATCACTATACCGTTTGGCATCTTAAAGTCCTGAGTACTTTTTAAAGGGCTTTCTAATGGAAATTATATTTTGACTGTCAAGGCCCTGTAGTTTCCTTCACTGTCAGCATGATCAATAACTTTGGGCAGGTGGATGGAGTGCAGATGGGGATGGAATGTATGGAAATGTAGCAGGCCTGTTAGATGTGGGCTTAAATAAGCAAATCAAGCCAATTGGCTTAGAATTATGATGGTTGGCTTTCTAATGCATATTCAGGGAAGGCTGAAAAAAATGTATGAAATTTAATTGTACCATAAAGCTGTCACCAGAAAATATATACTGAATATCAAGCAGGGTAACATGTCTTCTGGAGAGTTAATCTGTGAAAGTTAAAAAAATTCAAAGAATGTTATAGTTGAATAAGTAATAGGAAGAAATAGGTGGTGCTAGGGAACAGTTTTCAGAACAACGAACAAATTGCACAAACTCAAATTTAATGAATGAAGCACAATTGATGGCTTATTGTCATTAGCAATTTCCCTATTGAATATGTAGAAAAATTTGGGAAAAAAGAGTGTAAAAAGTGAGGCAGTTTTAACATTTTCTATGCCAAAAATTTAAGACAATGTCTCCACAATATTTTAGATTATCATTAATATTGTAATACTAGATGCTTTAGTATCAATGAGTGGAGTTTTGCTACTTTATAGTGAAAATCAGTGTTTCTGTAAGCCAGACTGAAAATCCCTGATACTTTATCTAGTAGAGAGATTGCTTCTCAAACTTCAGTGTGCGTATGAATCACCTGCGGATCTTAAGGTATAGATTTTTTTGGTATTTTTTTATGGAGGTAAAATTCACATAACATAAAATTAATCATTAACCATTTTAAAGTGCACAACTCAGTGGCATTTAATATATTTACAGTGTTGTGCAACCATCACCTCTATTTAGTTCCAAGACATTTTTTCCTTCAAGGAATCTCTGCATCCATCAAGCAGTCACTCCTCATTCCTCCCTTGCCCTCAGCTCCTGACCACCACCCGTCTGCTTTCTGTTGCCATGGATTTGCCTGGTCTTGATGCTTCAGATAAATAAAGGCATACAGTACTTGACCTTTCATGTTCTGGCTTCTTTCACTAAAATGTGGATTGTGATTCTGAAAGTTTGGGGACAGAGGCTGATTTTCTTGCATTTTTAACTCTCTCTCAGGTGATGCTGATGCTGCTGGTGTATGGATCTTGGATGAGGCTGCATCTCCTGGGTGGAGGTGCTGCAGCCCAGTGAGCATCAGGGAAGACTGGAGCACAGATTCTCTGACTTCCTGTTGAACCACTGATAGGATCAAGCGGACTTGTTGGCTTATTGGTGCTCAGAGATATTGAGGATCCCCAATAGATCCTTTTCACAGAATTGTGTAAAACTTCAGAACATGGGGGGAGGGCAGCCAGGATGGCCAAATAGGAACAGCTCCGGTCTACAGCTCCCAGCGTGAGCGACGCAGAAGATGGGTAATTTCTGCATTTCCATCTGAGGTACCAGGTTCATCTCACTAGGAAGTGCCAGACAGGGGGCACAGGACAGTGGGTGCAGTGCACCGTGTGCGAGCCGAAGCAGGGCGAGGCATTGCCTCACTTGGGAAGCGCAAGGGGTCAGGGAGTTCCCTTTCCTAGTCAAAGAAAGGGGTGACAGACAGCACCTGGAAAATTGGGTCACTCCCACCCTAATACTGCGCTTTTCTGACAGGCTTAAAAAACAGCGCACCAGGAGATTATATCCCGCACCTGGCTTGGAGGGTCCTATGCCCACGGAGTCTCGCTGATTGCTAGCACAGCAGTCTGAGATCAAACTGCAAGGCGGCAGTGAGGCTGGGGAAGGGGCGCCCGCCATTGCCCAGGCTCGCTTAGGTAAACAAAGCAGCCGGAAAGCTCGACCTGGGTGGAGCCCACCACAGCTCAAGGAGGCCTGCCTGCCTCTTTAGGCTCCACCTCTGGGGGCAGGGCACAGACAAACAAAAAGACAGCAGTAACCTCTGCAGACTTAAATGTCCCTGTCTGACAGCTTTGAAGAGAGGAGTGTTTCTCCCAGTATGCAGCTTGAGATCTGAGAACGGGCAGACTGCCTCCTCAAGTGGGTCCTTGACCCCTGACCCCCGAGCAGCCTAACTGGGAGGCACCCCCAGTAGGGGCAGACTGACACCTCACACGGCCGGGTACTCCTCTGAGACAAAACTTCCAGAGGAACGATCAGACAGCAGCATTTGCGGTTCATGAAAATCCACTGTTCTGCAGCCACCGCTGCTGGTACCCAGGCAAACAGGGTCTGGAGTGGACTTCTAGCAAACTCCAACAGACCTGCAGCTGAGGGTCCTATCTGGTAGAAGGAAAACTAACAAACAGAAAGGACATCCACACCAAAAACCCATCTGTATGTCACCATCATAAAAGACCAAAGGTAGCTAAAAACATAAAGATGGGAAAAAAACAGAGCAGAAAAACTGGAAACTCTAAAAATCAGAGCACCTCTCCTCCTCCAAAGGAACGCAGTTCCTCACCAGCAATGGAACAAAGCTGGATGGAGAATGACTTTGACGAGTTGAGAGAAGAAGGCTTCAGATGATCAAACTACTCCTAGCTATGGGAGGAAATTCAAACCAAAGGCAAAGAAGTTGAAAACTTTGAAAATAAATTTAGACGAATGTGTAACTAGAATAACCAATACAGAGAAGTGCTTAAAGGAGCTGATGGAGCTGAAAGCAAAGGCTTGAGAACTACGTGAAGAATGCAGAAGCCTCAGGAGCCGATGTGATCAACTGGAAGAAAGGGTATCAGTGATGGAAGACGAAATGAATGAAATGAAGTGAGAAGGGAAGTTTAGAGAAAAAAGAATAAAAAGAAACAAACAAAGCCTCCAAGAAATATGGGACTATGTGAAAAGACCAAATCTACGTCTGATTGATGTACCTGAAAGTGACGGGGAGACCAAGTTTTCCAACCAAGTTGGAAAACACTCTGCAGGATGTTATCCAGGAGAACTTCCCCAATCTAGCAAGGCAGGCCAACATTCAGATTCAGGAAATACAGGAAACGCCACAAAGATACTCCTCGAGAAGAGCAACTCCAAGACACAGAATTGTCAGATTCACCAAAGTTGAAATGAAGGAAAAAATGTTAAGGGCAGCCAGAGAGAAAGGTCGGGTTACCCACAAAGGGAAGCCCATCAGACTAAGGGCGGATCTCTCGGCAGAAACTCTACAAGCCAGAAGAGAGTGGGGGCCAATATTCAACATTCTTAAAGAAAAGAATTTTCAACCCAGAATTTCATATCCAGCCAAACTAAGCTTCATAAGTGAAGGAGAAATAAAATACTTTACAGACAGGCAAATGCTGAGAGATTTTGTCACCACCAGGCCTGCCCTAAAAGAGCTCCTGAAGGAAGCACTAAACATGGAAAGGAACAACTGGTACCAGCCGCTGCAAAATAATGCCAAAATGTAAAGACCATCGAGACTAGGAAGAAACTGCATCAACTAACGAGCAAAAGAACCAGCTAACATCATAATGACTGGATCAAATTCACACATAACAATATTAACTTTAAATGTAAATGGACTAAATGCTCCAATTAAAAGACACAGACTGGCAAATTGGATAAAGCGTCAAGACCCATCAGTGTGCTGTATTCCGGAAACCCATCTCACGTGCAGAGACACACATAGGCTCAAAATAAAAGGATGGAGGAAGATCTACCAAGCAAATAGAAAACAAAAAAAGGCAGGGGTTGCAATCCTAGTCTCTGATAAAACAGACTTCAAACCAACAAAGATCAAAAGAGACAAAGAAGGCCATTACATAATGGTAAAGGGATCAATTCAACAAGAAGAGCTAACTGTCCTAAATATATATGCACCCAATACAGGAGCACCCAGATTCATAAAGCAAGTTCTGAGTGACCTACAAAGAGACTTAGACTTCCACACAATAATAATGGGAGACTTTAACACCCCACTGTCAACATTAGACAGATCAACGAGACTGAAAGTTAACAAGGATACCCAAGAATTGAACTCAGCTCTGCACCAAGTGGACCTAATAGACATCTACAGAACACTCCACCCCAAATCAACAGAATATACATTTTTTTCAGCACCACACCACACCTATTCCAAAATTGACCACATAGTTGGAAGTAAAGCTCTCCTTAGCAAATGTAAAAGAACAGAAATTATAACAAACTATCTCTCAGACCACAGTGCAATCAAACTAGAACTCAGGATTAAGAAACTCACTCAAAACTGCTCAACTACATGGAAACTGAACAACTTGCTCCTAAATGACTACTGGGTACATAACGAAATGAAGGCAGAAATAAAGATGTTCTTTGAAACCAATGAGAACAAAGACACAACATACCAGAATCTCTGGGACACATTCAAAGCAATGTGTAGAGGGAAATTTATACCACTAAATGCCCACAAGAGAAAGCAGGAAAGATCCAAAATTGATACACTAACATCACAATTAAAAGAACTAGAAAAGCAAGAGCAAACACATTCAAAAGGTAGCAGAAGGCAAAAAATAACTAAAATCAGAGCAGAACTGAAGGAAATAGAGACACAAAAAACCCTTCAAAAAGTTAATGAATCCAGGAGCTGGTTTTTTGAAAGGATCAACAAAATTGATAGACCGCTAGCAAGACTAATAAAGAAAAAAAGAGAGAAGAATCAAATAGACACAATAAAAAATGATAAAGGGGATATCCCCACCAATCCCACAGAAATACAAACTACCATCAGAGAATATTACAAACACCTCTACGCAAATAAACTAGAAAATCTAGAAGAAATGGATAAATTCTTCGACACATACACCCTCCCAAGACTAAACCAGGAAGAAGTTGAATCTCAGAATAGACCAATAACAGGCTCTGAAATTGTGGCAACAATCAATAGCTTACTAACCAAAAAGAGTCCAGGACCAGATGGATTCACAGTCAAATTCTACCAGAGGTACAAGGAGGAACCGGTACCATTCCTTCTGAAACTATTCCAATCAATAGAAAAAGAGGGAATCCTCTCTAACTCATTTTATGAGGCCAGCATCATCCTGATACTAAAGCTGGGCAGAGACACAACCAAAAAAGAGAATTTTAGACCAATATCCTTGATGAACATAGATGCAAAAATCCTCAATAAAATACTGGCAAACCGAATCCAGCAGCACATCAAAAAGCTTATCCACCATGATCAAGTGGGCTTCATCCCTGGGATGCAAGGCTGGTTCAATATACACAAATCAATAAATGTAATCCAGCATATAAACAGAACCAAAGACAAAAACCACATGATTATCTCAATAGATGCAGAAAAGGCCTTTGACAAAATTCAACCACCTTCATGCTAAAAAGTCTCAATAAATTAGGTATTGATGGGTCATATCTCAAAATAATAAGAGCTATCTATGACAAACCCACAGCCAATATCATACTGAATGGGCAAAAACTGGAAGCATTCCCTTTGAAAACTGGCACAAGACAGGGATGCCCTCTCTCACCACTCCTCTTCAACATAGTGTTGGAAGTTCTGGCCAGGGCAATCAGGCAGGAGAAGGAAATAAAGGGTATTCAATTAGGAAAAGAGGAAGTCAAATTGTCCCTGTTTGCAGATGACATGATTATATATCTAGAAAACCCCATTGTCTCAGCCCAAAATCTCCTTAAGCTGATAAGCAACTTCAGCAAAGTCTCAGGATACAAAATCAATGTACAAAAATCACAAGCATTCTTATACACCAATAACAGACAAACAGAGAGCCAAATCATGAGTGAACTCCCATTCACAATTGCTTCCAAGAGAACAAAATACCTAGGAATCCAACTTACAAGGGATGTGAAGGACCTCTTCAAGGAGAACTACAAACCACTGCTCAATGAAATAAAAGAGGATACAAACAAATGGAAGAACATTCCATGCTCATGGGTAGGAAGAATCAATATCATGAAAATGGCCATACTGCCCAGGGTAATTTATAGATTCAATGGCATCCCCATCAAGCTACCAATGACTTTCTTCACAGAATTGGAAAAAACTACTTTAAAGTTCATATGGAACCAAAAAAGAGCCCACTTTGCCAAGTCAATCCTAAGCCAAAAGAACAAAGCTGGAGGCATCACGCTACCTGACTTCAAACTATGCTACAAGGCTACAGTAACCAAAACAGCATGGTACTGGTACCAAAACAGAGATATAGATCAATGGAACAGAACAGAGCCCGCAGAAATAACGCTGCATATCTACACCTATCTGATCTTTGACAAACCTGAGAAAAACAAGGAATGGGGAAAGGATTCCCTATTTAATAAATGGTGCTGGGAAAACTGGCTCACCATATGTAGAAAGCTGAAACTGGATCCCTTCCTTACACCTTATACGAAAATTAATTCAAGATGGTTTAAAGACTTAAATGTTAGACCTAAAACCATAAAAACCCTAGAAGAAAACCTAGGCAATACCATTCAGGACATAGGCATGGGCAAGGACTTCATGTCTAAAACACCAAAAGCAATGGCAACAAAAGCCAAAATAGACAAATGGGATCTAATTAAACTAAAGAGCTTCTGCACAGCAAAAGAAACTACCATCAGAGTGAAAAGGCAACCTGCAAAATGGGAGAAAATTTTTGCAAGCTACTCATCTGACAAAAGGCTAATATCCAGAATCTACAATGAACTCAAACAAATTTACAAGAAAAAAACAAAAAACCCCATCAAAAAGTGGGCAAAGGATATGAGCAGACACTTCTCAAAAGAAGACATTTATGCAGACAAAAAACACATGAAAAAATGCTCACCATCACTTGCCATCAGAGAAATGCAAATCAAAACCACAACGAGATACCATCTCACAGCAGTTAGAATGGCAATCATTAAAAAGTCAGGAAACAACAGGTGCTGGAGAGGATGTGGAGAAATAGGAACACTTTGACACTGTTGGTGGGACTGTAAACTAGTTCAAGCATTGTGGAAGTCAGTGTGGCGATTCCTCAGGGATCTAGAAGTAGAAGTACCATTTGACCCAGCCATCCCATTACTGGGTTTATACCCAAAGGATTATAAATCATGCTGCTATAAAGACACATGCACACGTATGTTTATTGTGGCACTATTCACAATAGCAAAGACTTGGAACCAACCCACATGTCCAACAATGATAGACTGGATTAAGAAAATGTGGCACATATACACCATGGAATACTATGCAGGCATAAAAAACGATGAGTTCATGTCCTTTGTAGGGACATGGATGAAATTGGAAATCATCATTCTCAGTAAACTATCACAAGGACAAAAAACCAAACACCGCATGTTCTCACTCATAGGTGGGAATTGAACAATGGGAACACATGGACACAGGAAGGGGAACATCACACTCTGGGGACTGTTGTGGGGTGGGAGAGGGGGGAGGGATAGCATTAGGAGATACATCTAATGCTAAATGACGAGTTAATGGGTGCAGCACACCAGCATGGCACATGTATACATATATAACTAACCTGCACATTGTGCACATGTACCCTAAAACTTAAAGTATAATAATAATAAAATAAAAAAATAAAAAAATAAAAAAAATAAAAAAATAAAAACTTCAGAACATATACATTGTCATTTATGCTTTATTTTGTCAAATTATTTTTGCCATCTGTATCAGAGTTGGCAAACTGTGGCCTGGGCATTAAATCCAGCCCACTGACTGTTTTTATAAAGCCCGCCAACCAAGAATGGCTTTTATTTTTTAAAAAAATGGTTGAAGAACAATCAAAAGAATAGTAATATTTTATGGCACATGAGCATTATATAAAACTTAAATTTCAGTGTTCACAGATAAAGTTTTATTGAAAGACAGCCAAGCTCATTTGTTTACATATTGTCTATGGCTGCTTTCATGATACAACAGCAGAGTTGACGGAGACCATATGGCCCACAAAGCCAAAAATATTTACTGTCTGGTCTTTTTCAGACAAAGTTTGCTAACCCCTTATGTATATGATGACTTCAGCCTGTAAGTATAGAATAAAGACAGTGAGATAAGCTACAAAGTCCTCATGAAGAGAAAAGGCATGCACTATCAGGCATATAAACCGGAAGTTAAACATTACCAGAAAAAAAATCAGCTCATAGAGATGAGTTTTACAAAGCAGAGCTTTAAAAAAAGTTCTAATTTCCTAGTCAAAACAAAGAGCTAAAAATCAGATCTCTGCTCTTGACCAAGCATTAAAACCTTTTTTCTTTTTTCTTTCTCTCTCTTTTTTTTTTAAGCTACTCTTGGCCATCTCTTGTGAGCCGCCTCATATTTCCATGGCTGTAAAGCTGTATGTGAAAATGTCAAGTGCTTTTTAAGAATGGATTTTACACTTGCCATTTTCAAGTGCAGTAGATTTACACTTCAAAAAGTCAGATATGACTTCATAATTGAATTGCACCTGATCTTTTCAAGTGCGAGGCGCTGGAACTTGGCGTCAAGGACAAGCTCAGAACTAGACTGAGTTTTTAGACGTGAAGTCTATCCTGCATTCAGGCCTTTAAAGTGAATAACAGATGACTTATGCAGTTGAAATACTTTTGCATTCCAGCCTAAATTATTGATGGAGGTTCACAATGTTAATTTTCCTGGTTTATTTTTTGATATTAAAGAAATTATGGGCTGGGTGACCTAGGATTTGTGATACACCCACATCTGACTGGCAGAGCCACTAGGGTAATTTCTAAGGAGATGATAGTTTAAGCTTTAAGGATTGTCTCAGGTTTTCATACCTAAAAGATGAATGGACTAGAGACTGCCATTATGAAAAGCCCAAGGTTGCCCCCAAGAAACGTTCAGTGGAAGTTACTGACTGTACTCAGGATGTCCATCATTGAGAAGGCAAACATGAACA
The DNA here is from genome assembly GCF_029289425.2 of Pan paniscus. Taxonomy (NCBI): domain Eukaryota; kingdom Metazoa; phylum Chordata; class Mammalia; order Primates; family Hominidae; genus Pan; species Pan paniscus. Next base: position 52,186,111 of record NC_073259.2, read on the forward strand.
CACATTTAAACTTTCACAAAGATGTAGTCTTTGTGTCTCTTGAAGAATAAAAAGGAATGTATCTAAATCCCGAGGTTCTAGAAAACTTTTTTTAAAGGAACAAATCAAAATAAATGAAACACGGTTTTTTCTGACTGACAAAAAAAACCTGTTAGCCCGATATTTTGGCAAAATTTGCATTCTTTACATTAAGGAAATTCACTGACTTGAGTTTTGTATCCTTATTTGCTTCTGATATCTTAGAAGAAGATTGCATATAAATTTTTCTAAGGCATAGTTACATGTAAAGTATGAAAATATTTGTAAATGTGCCCTAAAGATATACCTTTCTTTAGGACATTTGTGCATATTTGTAAAATCTGCAAGTTCTACATAGTTATTCCTTCTGCAAAACATGATGAATGATATTTGAAATTCAGAGGAAGCAGTGGATGAAAGAAACATAAAGTCTCCCGGAAATGGAGAGCAGAAGTTACACCAACAAGTTCTCTTCTGTGTCCTCCTAATGCTCCCGATAGGGAGTTAGTCAAACTGGAAGGTCTGAGTTCTCCACAGGACCACCCTCACATCTGACGCCAACTGCAAGTTTAGGGGGTTCCCTAAACCATCCCCTGATTCCATAATTCACTAGAAAGTCTCACAGCACTCACTGAAACTGACAATACTCGTGGTTATGGTTTATTACAGGAAAGGATACAGGTTAAAATCAGCCAAAGAAAGAGACCTATAGGGCAGAGTTTGGGGGTTCCAATCATGAAGGTTTTGTTGTCCTCAGCATGTATTGCCCGCCTAGTATCAATGTGTGTCAATATACATGGAGTATTGCCAACCAGGGAAGCTCACATGAGCCCATGTGGTTGAAGTCAGTCACCAGGTGGACTGACACAATATGATCCAATGCTGCCCCTTAAATCACGTGGTTGGTCTTGTTGGCATGGCCAGCCTCCAAACTAAGACTGTTAGGTGTGGCCACTGGGTATGACACAGATGACTTCCCAGAAGCTGAGGGCAAGGGCCAGACCTCTCTTTGGGTAAAACCCCATTTTACACTGCAGACTCCCCTTTCAAAATAAAAACAAAAAAAATTTTTTTAGAGGGGGCAGTAACCTCAAAGTGTTACCAACCTTTGGGATAACTGTTCTCCTATACTTCCTTAAGCACTTTGTTTTATAGTTGAAATTAGTAAGTGAATGGAGAAGAATGAGAGTTCTTCAGTCCCTAAGACCCTCATCCATAAACCAAAGAAAGGAGTTTTGTTATTTATTTAGAGAAGAGTAAGACTTTTTATTCTAGATAGTTTCAAAGAGAAAACAAATTACAATAAAAAATATAGAGATCATCTACTGTTCTATATTCATCAGGATTACATGTTCAAAAGAAAATACAAATTAAGCTTTTATCCTTTTCATTGCTGACAACTTTTTGAGACTGATGTCATTGTTTCAAATGGTAATACATACTTATTATAAAAACATCAAACAATAGATACAGTAAAAAAAGAATAAAGATGCACTCATTAAATATTTCAGTATCCAGAGATAACCATGTTAATAATTCTATTTCTTATCAATTTTAACAAACTTTATTCTTTTTATTTACTTTCTTGTCTGTTTTCTTTATCATATCATGAGCTTTCTGAGGGCAGGGACCAAGTCTCTTTTGTTTAACCACTGAATCACTAACCAATTACAGCATAGTGTCTGGCACAATCTCCAGAGATTTGCTTAATCAATGATCAGTGAACATCCATTTAGTCATATTATTCGTATATGCACACAGATACATAGATAGCTATAGAATGTAAGAGCCATCGAGTCAGAGCTTTTTGCATGTTTTGTTTCACTTGTATATTTCACTTGTCCAGAACAGAGGTCAGCAAATTAACCACCAGGAGCTGAATGCATCCAGCAGCCTAGTTTTTGTGAGTAAAGCTTTGTTGGAACATAGGTGCACCCATTTATTTACACATCACCAATGGCTGTTTTCATATGACAGTGGCAGAGTTGATCAGCTGCATAGGGGCCTTGTGGCCTACAAAGCCTAAAGTATTTACTATGTGGACTTCCATGGAAAACATTATTTTCTGTTTTTTTTTTTTTTTTTTTTTTTTTTTTTTTGAGATAGGGCCTCATTCTGTCACCCAGGCTGGAGGGCACTGGCGTGATCTCAGCTCACTACAACCTCCACCTCCCGGGTTCAAGTGATTCTTCTGCCTCAGCCTCCCAAGTAGCTGGGATTACAGGCACATGCCACCACGCCTGCCTAATTTTTGTATTTTTAGTGGAGACAGGGTTTCACCATGTTGGCCAGGCTGGTCTTGAACTCCTGACCTCAGGTAATCCTGAGGCCCTCAAGCCTGCCTTGGCCTCCCAAAGTGCTGGGATTACAGGCGTGAGCCACTGCACCTGGCCGGAAAACATTTTCTGACCTCTGCTATAGAGTAATATCTGTCACTTAGTATTGGATGAATCTTTGTTGAATGAATAATTTTTTTAAATAAATTCTATATACTCATATTTAACAATATTTCAAATATCCTAGTCACACAATTATTATAAATAGTTGTCTTGTTTTTTATTTTTTAATTTTTCTCCTCCTGTGTCTCCACACACCACCCTAAATAGTTGTTTTAAATTTTATTTGCATACCATAATATATTCAACTAGTTGCCTTTTATTAGATGTTTAAGATATTTTCTTTTCTTTTTTTTTTTTGGGCTTTGTAAAGAGCCACACAGTGAACATGCATCTTCTCCCATGAGTACCACTGTATCAGGGTAAATTTAAAGAAGTGGGATTTCCGGGTCAAAGGATATTCACATTTTTATGTTTTTGATGTATTTTGGCAGACTCTCTCCCAGAAAGTTGGTACCAATAATATTTCATTTCCTCATAACTATACTCCAACATGTGAAATTAAGAGCAAGATTTTTAGTCAGCAAGACATAAACATGAAAAAAAAAGTCAGATGGAAATCACATTACTTCTAAGCTTCTTTTGGTAATAGAACTGACTCATCCTGCCACAATGATGGGAGATATAAATGGTTTTTATTTGCCAAATTAAAAGCATGGTGGTGCCCTTGATTACATTTACATTTACCACTAATTCCCTGAGCTCTTGAATACAGGAGGAAAAAATCATTATGATAATGAAGGCAGCTATTTTTAAACAAATGTATGCATGTACATTTTAGAACAGAAACATTATGTTCTTTAAAGTGTGAAAAATGCTTACATATAATTCATTTATTCATGTGAAACAATATAATAAAATATACTCATTTTTTTTAAAGGGCTTGTTTCACCTTTAGAAAGGAATAAGGTGGCAATCCAATTTCTGGGCTCCTTGATGGCAGGCTCGAAGTGTGTACTGAAAGTGATGTATTTGGAAATTACTCTGATTCAAGAGTTCACAAAGCTGAGCTGGGATGCCTGCTGCAGTCCTGCATTTCACCAGGAAGAGCTTGCTCGTTTGTCTTGTTTGGAGGTGTGTAAAAGGCCTAGTCACAGCGGGGTGGGGTGGGAGGGGGAGAGTGGAGGAGCCGTTCTGGCCTCATCAGCTTTTTTGAAAAGCCAGCTGGAAACTGAAATCGAGCTCCATTAGCAGCGCACTGGGAGGGCACCAGGGTTAAGTTCCTAGACCCGAATGCTAAGCTCCTTATGTTTTAAATCTTCTGTCAAGAAGATTACTGACCTTCCCTTTGATGCAATGCAAAAGTTAGTGGGTTGAGTAGTAAAATTTCAGACCTCTTAGTCACAGATAAAACTAGGTATTCAGAAGGAAGAAAAGCCTGCCTGTGTGCTGAACTGAGGAAATGGATAACTTCATTGTGCAGCCAAGGGTGCTCTTTCCCTTCTGTTTAATGACTAAAGCGGCGGTGGCAAATAGCCAGGTGGCATGTAATGGAATTTAGGTAGCTATGAAGCAGGTAGGGGACCGAGAAGGAGTCAAAGGGAAGGGAAGCATAATGCCTTGCTGTGTGGCCTCATTGAGTGGTTCCGAGGGCACCCAGCTATTCTGTCCGTCCTGCACTGGATCGACACTGCATAAAATGAAACAGAGAGTTGGAAATTAGCTGGTGAATAAGATGATGAAGAAACACAAACAAGGCTCTTCAGAGCTGGAAAGCTTCTGGGGCCATTGCTACGGCTCAGAAGCTCTCTGAAATACGTCAGGGACCCAGCTTTTTAAGGTAAAAGCCAGAGATGCCTTGTAAGTAAGAGTCAGTGTCTCCCTGGAAAAGTACAACTTATACACAGGAAAGTCTCTTCAGCGTAATTTTCTTAATCTCACTCTGTAGAGACTTCAACCAATTCCTCTAGTAAGGATGGAGAAAATAATGGTTTTAAAAAATAAAACTGACTATACCTCTACTGATCCCTTTCTGAATCCAGGTGACAATTGTCACTACCACTGAAGAGTAGGCTTTGCAGATCTGACAACATAGAATGTCTTTATTTCAGGTTTACTTATGGCTGTCTATACAGTAGAACCTAAAAAAAGAATGTTAGAAATCATCTGGAAATTTTGTCAATGGAATAGTAAATATTATGGAACACATCTGAAGAGCATGCCACCATATACAAAACCCAAAATGGCTGGATAATTACCATCTTTGTTTCTAACTTCCTTCTAGTTTCTTTTAGAAATTACAATTGACAACTAGAACTTAACTGGAAAAGAAAATCCATATGACTGCTGATTAGATCACTCAGGAAATGGGAATATTTATTTGTTAAATGACTTCCAAAGGTTATTTGCTGAGAGACAGCTGCTATACTGGAACTTCTAAGTCAAGATTATTGACGGCAACTGTTAGGCCCAGTCCATTAGAAACAAGTCAGCATTATAAACTAGTGGATGATTATTTTAGTTATAGAATAGATGATGGATATACGGAAGGCTCTCATTTTAATGAGATGCCAGTTGTGGGCAATTATTCAGTTACTTTTTTGGTAATTGCTCAAATAGTTTATCATAGCAGGTATACTTAAAAGTAGCAGAGTTAATTTTTCCATAGGTGTTTTATTGTGATTGATTTTTTTGGGGTAACCACTGCCTTTTCTTCAGTTTCTAGTTTTTCCAGGCTAAAAATTGTGGTGACCCAATTTTTTGTTGTGGAATATTTTAACTTAAGGGCATGCATTTATGCAATAGAGAAGATTCAGTATTCATTTCAAAGGAGAATTTTATTCCTGCCCCAAAATGCTCCCGTAGCTCATGGCCAAGTGGAGGTGAAATCACCTTTCCGTGCTTGTCAGGCTTTTCAATTTTCACCTAAGAATGTTAACTCTATTCCTAGCTCAACTGCCTGCCCAAGCATGAGGATTTTTATTGAATTAACAGAATAAAATAACTGTACTTTGGTTATTTTTTGTTGTTGTTGGGGAGTACAACATTAAACTCACTGCTTGTATGCATTATCTCTCAAGAGCTCAGGGGAGCTCCACAATATTCATGGAGGGGGATATTGTTGTGTGGAGGCCATGCAGTTTAAACACTCCTCTAGACAACCCAAAATGATGCCTGGATTAAGCTAGAGCAGCAGAAATCTGTGTACCTAGACTGATTCCTATTGTCCCCTGGAAACTTGGTTTCTACTGATTTGATGTTGGAGTTGTGCCATCACCAGGGTAACCAACTGTCCTAAACAGTAGCTCCAGGCAGTTCTGGTTTTGAATTGAAAGTCCCACGTCAGGAAGTGTCCTAGTCCAGGACAAACTTGGGCAGTTGGTCACCCTACCAGTTAGGCATATGTCTCAGTAAAATTCACATGTGCATCTAACGTGAGGCCATGAATATCTTTGTGTGAATTCTCAGAAGGTAATTCTCTCTGGTCTTAGTTTCTCCTGAGCAACTGTGTATTTAACCAAACGACCTAAGGTTACTGTGAATTGTAGAATTGAAGAGTTTACTTTTTCTTTGCATTGGCAAAAAAAGAGCCAAATTTCTGGCAGAACTAATGGATTCATTTTTGTGTTAGCCACATATCTGGTTCAATTTTACATCATTTCCTTTCCTTTCCTTTTTCTTTTTTTTGTTTCTTTTTCCTTTCTCTGCCACTTCAGCTGTGCTAACCGGTTATGTTTTACATAGCTGTGATAACTGCCTTTGATCTTCTTTTGTTCAAGAGGAGGCATAAATAAAAATTGCTATGTTTCACCACAAAACTAATGTTGTAGGTCAGGTTCTCCAAGAAGGAGACTGATAAGGAAACTTGCCCTCAGGATCCATTAGGTGGAGGGGAGGAGAGCGGAAGGAGGAAGCAGGACAGGTAGATGCCAAGTTGGCAGTATCACAGTCACAAGAAGTCTTCAGCCAGTCCCGTGAGAGCTCTGCAGCTGGGAGGTCCCCTCAGAGTTGTCCTGGGTTTGGGCAAAGAAGGTGGCCCTTGCACTCCCTCCCCACCTTGGGGGATGAGTTATGGAACATGACCTGGCCATGGGAAGGGGTATGACCTTGGGATATGGAGTCTTTTCAAGCTGAAGAGCAAATCTCAGAGAGGTCAGGTGGCAGCAGCTATTCCAGCAGCTCCAAGAATAAGTCCTCCAGCATCACAGTGTCCTTCACAACCAGCATTTCCATCTCTCCACAATGATCCACCTGGCTGAAAGGCTGTGTGCAGTGGTAGAAGGAGCAGGGAAGTATTGGCTGTCCATCTGTAAAATAAGGATACTAATACCTTCATTGCAGAATTTTTGTGAAGATCAGTTGGGTCCTATATATAAAGCACTTATCACAGAGTATGCCATGTCGTAGATAAATAAATGGCAACTGCCATCATCTCTCTCTCTCTTTCCACATGGGCTTAATGAATCAATTAATGCATGCTGAATGGATCATTTTGCTGAATGATCTGACTTTGCATCAAGGTAGTTAAAAAGTTTGAGAAAAACCAAAACAAAATCAATTTGAAGCATGTACATCCTAATACTAGTAGTTTTAACAGACTTTCTTTAACAAATTAATAGCAAAAATATATATGTAAGATATTCTAGGGAGATTATTTGAAGGTCCCTAATGTGGGATTTCTTGTGAGTGTCTTGAGTCTTTGGGATGAAGAATTAGGAGAAGCCAGAGGAGCAGGTACAAATGTGGCTAGGCAGCTTTGATGCTTTCCCAGTTGTCTTGGGGATTTTTTACATTTGGGGCATTTCTATGACCCACATTTTTTTTTTGTCAGGCACCGTGAAAGTAAGAGACCAAAAACAGATGACAGAAAACGAGAATAATGATGGTTGAAGAAAAGGAAAGAACTTAATTAAAGAAGGCAACGCAGTCTTAAAGCTAAAAAATTTAAAAATAAAATAAGGTAACTATCACTGTGATACATTTTAAAATAAAGTATTTTTAAAGAGCTGAGTGTAAAAAGATTAAAGACAAATGAAACCCATGAGGTTAAAAACCAATACAATAATGCTGAGTTAAAATAAATAAATAAGATGAGATAAACTAAAAATATGACACAGAAATATTTGAAATTCTTTTGAACAATTAAGATGAAACATTTCATAAATGTATGACTGGAACAGTTGTTTTATAAACCTGAGGTTAAAGACGTGTACATGAAGACCCAAAATAATCCATTTACATTTAAGACCATTAAGAAGACATTTGATTATGTTCACTGTATTAAATAATTTCAAATTGAATGTCTGGTCCTTTAAAGAGCTTTTTTGGTGCCATTTACTTACAATGTGAATTTGCCTAGAAAATGTGAAGGAAGAGTAGCTGAATATAGGTAGAGTGACATTATGTTTGATTCCTTTAAAAGACATTTGAGAGCTGAGAAGGTAGTTAGAAAATATAACTCATCCCTACCCCTGTCACCTACCTTTCTCTCTCTCTCTCTGTCTCTCACTCTCTCTCTGTCTCTCTCTGACACACACACACACACACACACACACAGATTCCAAAAAAGCAGAAGTTTGCAGTCCTAAAGAAGTGTTTAAATATCATTGTGCAGATTATTTGTTGATCCCTAGAGTGCTTGTTAAAGGCACTTATTCTTAGAGTCTTCTCCAATCTACTGAATCAGAATTGCTGGAGCTTGGGCCTGGGAATATGCATTCTAACAAATGTGACAGGTAATGTTGATGTCCACTAAAGTCTGATAACCACTGTTTCAAGTGACAGGAATAATAACCTAGATTGGGGAGGCGAGAACTGGTGACATATAGAGCAGCTGAGAGGCAGTGAAAAGGTCTTTAACACGTATGTTTGAAAAATCAGCTGTCTCTAAGCTGAAATTGGCACAGAAAAGAGAAAATCATGTAAGAGATGCTTATCAAATTTGTAGACAACTCAATAGAAAGAAGGGTTAACATGATAGATGACAGCATTAAAGCTCAAAAGGGTCTTGACAGGCTGTGAAATAGGATTGAAATTAAGACGTTGAAATGTAACAGGGATAAATGTAAAATCCTATATTTGGGTTGACAAAGGAAAAAAATAATTCACTGCACAAGGTCAAGATGGAAGCAAGCAACTTAGTAAGAATTCATAAATGAGGACCCAGGAGATATTGTTGATGGTGTCCATGGTAGAAGCCACCACGGTAAAAAGGCTGCCAACAAAGCTACAACTCTATGAGTCTGGATTTGTAGAGAGAGGTGGACTGGGGTGAAGTGAGCTTGAGTTTCTTGATGAAACATTTCAAGGAGAATATTGAAGAACCAGAGCTCAGCCAGAGGAAGTGGCCAGGATGAGAGGACTGCAAAAATTGTGCTAAATGAAGGACAACTGAGATTTAACATAGAAAAGACAGGTTTTTCCAAATATTTAAAGGTATTTGTCATTTACAGTAGGGAATAATCAAAGAACAGATGAGACTGTGAGATCTTGAGGAAGCTAAAGACTGGGGCATGGAAGGATTGAGTAGAACCAGATAGAGAGTTCTGGAGAAAAACGACTAAGAGAAAGATTTGATTGAGTATATAAAGTCAGTTCACCTGAATGGTGGCAGCAGAAAATTAATTGATTGGAGATTAGAGAGGAGTGGGTGATGAGTACGTGGAGGCCATATTTGTAGATGACTCATTCTAGAATTTTGCTAGAGAAGATAGAGGAAAAAATTGGGTGAATCTCTAGAAAAGACACCAGACTTGACTGTAATTTTAAGATAGGGAAGTCCTATGGGTATTTGATGGGGTGACTAGATCTAGGTTTGCAGATTTATGTCTTTGTCCCAGGGTGTTGTCAATATGGTGTCCCCTTTCATGCTCAGAAGTATCCTGGTGTTGACAAATCTCATGGTTCCACAGTATTTGAAGGCCGAAGGAAGTGAGCCAGTGGAGAGAGCACGTATAATGAGGGAGCAAGTCCTGCCAGGTCCTGGTTGGGCAGCAACAGGCCTGGGTCGGCCAGGGAGCCTGGCCAGGAATATGGTTGGATGGAAGAGGCTCTGGCAGGTGCTGTGAATCCAATGGCCGGGTGCCAAGTCTGGAACTCTGCGGGAACCAGCAGGGTTCAGCATTCTGTTTGGCAGTAATGAAGACTTTTGCATTTTAATAGAGAATTCTCAAGAAGGGAAGCCTTCAGGGATCCAATGGATATGGTCAGACAGATACTCTGGCAGTGTCTGCCTGGGGCCTCCCTACAAGACCTTCCAAAGGCCAGCTACAAAGTCCATTCATTTTCAAAGGCATGCAGCCAGAAGCTCAGTGAGTGTCTCTCTTCTGCAGGGATTTCTGTCTCCAGAGTGGAATGGGGACAATCTTGCTTCATTAGCAATAGGCAAAAAGTAGAAACTATTAAGCCAGAGTGAGTTGTGTAAGTCTAAACCTCATAACCATGATAAATATACCATCAATGAGGGCTGCGGACATGGATGCTTTTTTGTGAGCGCACATTAATTGAGACCCATGGCTTTGCATGTCCTGTGGAATTCCCACTTACAAAAGGCAGATTTAATAACCTGGGTTTTTCAAATGCAAGGGAACCTGGGACTGTCAGCCATCCTTTTAACTGTTTGTTAGCCACTTTGTGATTGTATTTCTTTTTCTGACATGAAGGGGAGATAGGGACATTAAAACCTCATCTGTGGTTAAGAGCCCAGTTATTGCAATTAGAGAAATCTGGTTGGAAGCTCATTTCTGTTACTTACTATTTGTGGTTTGCCTTTGGTCAAATGACATATCTGAGCCTCAGTTGCCTCCTATGTGAAATGGGAATAATGATAGTATAGTCTTCATAAATTTGTTGTAGGGATTAAATGAAGTGATGGATGTAAAGTGATTAGCATGTTTAACTTATTACATAGTTGGTGTGAACAAATAGTACCTGTTACTATTTGTATTGTTCTTATAATGCTGCCTTGTGGGTGAGATGTTTGAGGAAAGCTCCATGTAGAGTCAGGGAGTGCTTCAGCTTAGGTCTATTTTTCAAACATTACTGAGCACTTCATAGGTATGCGAAGGATTTGCTGTTCAGGAAAGTTACTTCTGAATAAAGAGCTTTGTTCTGTGCTGGCCTAGTGGGTACTGTCTGTGCAGTTTGGGTGAAACATGCATCTCTTCATGACATGGTTTTGAGTTTATTGAATCACATTTGATGATAATAACGACAACAATACACACCACCTTAAAGTTGCATAGTGCACAGCCCTAGGCCAGACCACTAGTGACTTCCCTGAGTGTTAAAACTCACATGGACAGTGCTTTACAGTTAACCAGTGTCTTCAAACAAAAGTGTGTGTGTGTGTGTGTGTGTGTGTGTGCGTGTGTGTGTGAAGGTCATTACCTCATCACAGTAGCCACATTGCTGGGGGCAGGGCAGATATTATTTCTCTCATTCTTTTGGTTGAAATCAACTAGGTTTGTTTGATTGCTTTTGAAAAAGAGTGTTGATTGAACAGCTTTTATGAGAATAGACAAGATTACACTATGCTTTGTAATCTTTAGTTATCTTTTTTTCCAGAGAGTTATACATTCAAATTTGATGGCAAATTGAATTCAAGCTGCGCTGCATGTCACGACTGCAGATTAGTTAAAAACGATTAAGCCCTACAATATTGGAATTTGCGATTTTTCACCATTTCTTTGTACTCTTCTTATGGTTAGAAGTGATACACTGGCCATCAGTGAGCACTGACAGCCTTAGAAAACACCACCTTTTCCTCCCTTTCCTCCCTCCCTCCCTTCCTTTCTCAAATGCTTATTTCTCTTCCATTTTGTGCAACTAAAGGTTGCAATGTATAGATCAATATGCCTTTAAAATATACTTTAATTTAAAATATGTCTACATATGGTCATTTATCTTTCCACTTAGCCTGATTTCTTTTTCTCCATGGGCTTAGTTTGTGGGTCTGGAGCCAATTTACATCACTGACTAAAACAAGCCTAGATAGTTTGTGACCCATTTTTGTTAGAAGTTTTTCTCTCCCTCATCTACAACCACAGCCATTAAGATAGCTTACACTAGCCTGGCTAATGATTTTCAGATTTGAGTCTCAGAAAACTGTGAGCATGAGGTTTTCAGAAACACTTGGAATCACTGAAGCTGAGTTCTCTCATCTGTGAAATGACCGTATTAACATTCTCCTAAAATACGGGAATTGAAATGTACCTTCTAATTCCTGGTTGATGAGTTTTTAAGGCCAAAACTTTAGCCTATGTAATTCACCTTAAAAGCAAAGTATGACTGACTTGATAACAAAGATTTCTAGGTCCATCATTGACATTCTTTTTATTTTTTATTTTTATTATTATTATTTTTGAGACGGAGTTTCACTCTTGTTGCCCAGGCTGGAGTGCCATGGCCCGATTTCTGCTCACTGCAACCCCTGCCTCCCGGGTTCAAGCAATTCTCCTGTCTCAGCCTCCCTAGTAGCTGGGATTACAGGCATGCTCCACTGTGCCCAGCTAATTTTGTATTTTTAGTAGAGACGGGGTTTCTCCGTGTTGGTCAGGCTGGTCTCGAACTTCCAACCTCAGGTGATCCACCTGCCTTGGCCTCCCAAAGTGCTGGGATTACAGGCGTGAGCCACCGTGCCTGGCCCAACATTCTTTAATACCAGCAATGCTGGTGGTGATGTTGGTGGTGGAGGTGATGTCACTACCAGCAATGGAAGAAGGTAGATGAAAAAAGACCCATAAGTATGAGAGCATAGTAATCAACGTGTCACAAGCAGTCGTTTAGCATTATGGTTCAAGGTAATAATGAAAATGTCATTTCAAATTATTCTATCATTTATTAAGAAGACATAAATGACATCCTCAAAATTCAGGTTAAGATCAACAAGTGTTCTTTGAGCTATTAGCTGCAGGGTCATTTTGACCTTAGTTTGGTCCAGAGACCATCTTGTCACTGCCTTTCCTGTTCCTATGCATTTTGCATGATAGTATGGCACAGTAAACCGAGCATGGACTTTGGAATCAGTCACACTGGGGTTCGGATCTAGGGTGGTTTACTTACAAATTGTGCAACATATTTAACTGTGAGTAGTCTGCTTTCTAAAATGTAAAAATGAGAATAATGCCACCTTCCTCAGTGTGGTTGTGAAGATTAAATGTGATAATGCTGAGAAGTTCTTTGCACAAAAAATTGGTTATATTTATGGAATGGTTGTTCCACTCTTTTTACACACACACACACACACACACACACATTTTTTTTGAGACAGAGTCTTGCTCTGTCGCCCAGGCTGAAGTGCAGTGGTGTGATCTTGGCTCACTGCAACCTCAACTTTCCAGGCTCAGGTGATCCTCCTACCACAGTCTCCTGAGTAGCTGGGACTACAGGTGTGCACCACCACTCCTGGCTAATTTTTAAATTTTTTGTACAGGCAGGGTTTCACCATGCTTCCCAAGCTGGTCTTGAACTCCTGAGCTCAAGCAATTCTCCTGCCTCAGGATCCCAAAGTTCTGGGATTATGGGTGTGAGCCACTGCACCCAGCCTTACATATATTATTTTTACTCTTCACTCAACTTAGTTAGATGACACTCTTATTTCCATTTTATCGATGAGAAATCAGAGAGGTTAAGTGACTTGTTGATGCTACATAGTAAGGAACTGAGGGGGCTTCACACCTGGGTCTACAGTTTCCACAGCGTGAGCCTTTACTGTGTTCCCTCCCACATGGTAGGTCTTCAACAATGGTAGATATCCTGCTCTTTCCATGAAGGTTTGTAACTGAGGGTCTGAAAGAAATGATTTCTTCTCATTAAATAAGTACAGTTAGATAGAAGGAATAAGATCCAGTATTTGGTAGCACAGCAGGGTGACTACAGTTAACAATAATTTATTGTATATTTTTAAATAACTAAAATAATGGAATTGGAATGTTCTTAACATAGAGAAATGATAAATGCTTGAGGTGATAGACACCTCAATGGCTCTGATTTGATCATTACACATTGTATGCCTGTATCAAAACAGCACATGCACCCAACAAATACATACAACTATTATGTACCTATAATAACTAAAAATACATGTTTTAAAAGGAAGGATTATTGCATAGTTTACACATTCATTACATATTTGTCTTGCAAAAAAAGATTATAGATTTATGACTTCCAGGGAAAATAAAAGCTTACAACCTTCTATACTGACACTCTATGAAGCTGAGTGAGGGATTCTGGATGTTATTAGTCACATGATCCTAATGACATTGTTCAGAATTGAAGGTTCTTGCTATATCCTTAAATATTCCCTTTCTTTTTTTTTAAAAAAAAGTTTTTATTTTGATATAATTTGAGCTTACAGAAAATTCACAAGAATAGTACAAGGAACTTCTATATACGCTTTATCCACATTTGCCAAGTTTATACACGCATATTTTTCTCCACTTGCTTTATAATTCTGTGTATATAATTATATACATATATGTGTGTAATCCACAGTGCAATGATTTAATCCACATCCACAGTGTGTGCTGTTGTGATACAGGCATATAATGTGTAGTGACCAAATCAGGGTAAATGGAGTATTTTACATACATATATGTGTGTATATAAAATATAGATAGAATTTTTTTCCTGCACCACTTCAGAGTAAGTTATAAGACCTCAGATACATCATGTTCCTTTAAGATTATATGTGGTAGTGTGTCTTTCCTTTGAACAAGGAAACCTCTGACAATAACCACAGTATAATGATCAAACTCAAGAGTTGTAACATTGACACAGTACAATGATTTAATCGACAGTCCATATTCAAATATTGTCCATTCTCCAAGATCAGTCTAGGATCACTCATTATTTTTAATTGTCATGTCTCTTTACTGTCATTCAGTCTGGAACAATTCTTCAGCCTTTGTGTTTTTGACTTTGAAATTTTGCATAGTACAGGCCAGTTATTTTGTAGAATATTGCTCAATTGACTTGTGTGATATTTCCTTATGCTTAGATTTGTGTTACAGATGTGTGGCAAGAAAACCATATAGGTGATGTTGTGGGCCAGGCACGCTGACTCACGCCTGTAATCCCAGCACTTTGGGAAGCCGAGGTGGGCAGATCACCTGAGGTCAGGAGTTTGAGACCAGCCTGGCTAACATGGTGAAACACTGTCTCTACTAAAAATACAAAAAAATTAGCTGGGCATGGTGGTGTGTGCCTATAATCCCAGCTACTCGGGAGGCTGAGGCAAGAGAATTGCTTGAACCCAGTAGTGGAGGTTACAGTGAGCTGAGAACGTGCCACTGCACTCCAGCCTGGGCGACAGAGAGGGACTCAGTTTAAAACAAAACAAAACAAAACAAACAAACAAACAACAACAACAACAACAAAGAAGTGATGTTTGTTGTGTCTTTCTCAGTGCATTATTGTATTGGGATGCCTATGATGTTGATTTGTTCCAATTTCAGTATTGTTAAACTTTATCACTTGCTTAAGATGACGTCTGCAAGATTTTTCCATGAAAGTTACTATTTTTTCTTTATAATTAATAAGTAATTTATGGGGAGATGCTTTGAGATTTTGTACCTATCTTGCTCTTCATCAAATTGGTTTGCTTACCAATTTTAGCATTCGTTAGTGATTTTCTAACACCCATCCTTTATTTTATATGCATTAGCATTCTACTGTCAGAAAATGTTTTCCCTTGTCCTCCATTAATCTAACTATTTATTTTTATCAGTATGGACTCATGGATTCTTATTTTAGTCAATGAGTCATAATTCATTACTATCACTATTTATTTTATTGCTTTAAATGTCTTGCATGTGGTCAGTGGAAATCTGAAGCTGGCTTTTGTGTCTTTTGGGCATGTTTCCATCATTTTTTTTGGAACACTTTTGTATTTTCTCGCACAAGATGTTCCAGGCTCATTTTGTACTTATTCTGCCATAACCCTGAAATCAATCTTTTTTTTTTTCCACAGAGCTTTGGTTCTTTTTAGGGGAGAATGCTAAATAAAAACCAAGCTCTGGCAGGTGTTAATACCGGAGTGCAATTTACTTCTAGTGTAAGTAGCTCTCAGTGTACACAGCTAGGAAACACACATGCACACACGTGTACACACACACACATGCACACACACATATTTATAGTTATTTCTCTTCTACTTATCATCTATGTGTTAGAAATCCTGGGTTATTTCTCATACCTCCAATTCCAACTCAACATCATAGGCTTTTTATTGCAGCCTTCCCCTTTCCATATTTGTAACTTTCATCTCCAACAGTGAAAAACCTGGCTGCCACTATCCAAAATATTTACTAATTTATTCAGACTTAGAAACTAGTGCTAGAATTCTTAACTCATACTATTGCCAAAAGTAAACCTATGTACTAGAGTTCAATCTTTATTTATAATTATTTTGAGGATAAAAATTGTATACAATCACAGGCATAAATCTGGAGTCCGATTTGCTGAGTTTTGACAAGTGCATGCACCTGGATGTCCTGCATTCCTATGAAGATATAGACATTTAAAAAATCATTCCAAAAAGTTCACTTGCACCCCTTTCTAGTCAATCTTTCCAGAATAAACTAATTTACACATTTGTTTTACTATAGATTAGTTTGCTTTTTAAGTGGAATCATAGAGTATGTATATATTTTTATATTTCATTTTCAATTCCTCTACAATTTAACTGTGCTTCTTTCAGCATTTTTATAGTGTAGCTCTGCATAATTATTTCTAAATCTGAATGCTCATTTTCATATTTACATGAAACTCTGCTCTTATTTAGCAGGATTGCTAAAGCAATTGTAGTGAGAGAAATTGTCTTACTATAAAAGAATGCTAGAAAAGAATGGAATCCTGCTGATCTGAAACTAAAAACTCTGGGAATTAATTTTTATGAGACCCAGTATAAAACTGGTTGCATAAATGAGATTATCATCATACCACTAAATCATCATTTAGATTCCTCAAAATCCACATCAATTCATCAGGCATACGTTCACTTATTCTGATATTCATTCACTCATTTAGAAGTATTTATTCTAAATACTTCTGACCACATCCCAGATACTGTTCCAACTATTGGAGACCTGGCAGTGAAAAACTAGGTAATGTTCCCCATTCTGCTGGAGCTTCATGTATTCTATTTCCAGTGCTCTTCATTTTCTTTTTTTTTTGAGACGGAGTCTAGCTCTGTTGCCCAGGCTGGAGGGCAGTGGCATGATCTCGGCTCACTGCAAGCTCCGCCTCCCAGGTTCATGCCATTGTCCTGCCTCAGCCTCCTGAATATCGGGGACTACAGGTGCCCGCCACCACGCCTGGCTAATTTTTTGTATTTTTAGTAGAGACGGGGTTTCACCGTGTTAGCCAGGATGGTCTTGATCTCCTGACCTCGTGATCCACCCGCCTCGGCCTCCCAAAGTCCTGGGATTACAGGTGTGAGCCACCGTGCCCGGCCTATTTTCTTTTTTTTCTTTTTGTTTTTTAATGTAGATTGAGGTTTCAGTCTGATATTTTTATGGGCTGAATGTTCGTGTCCCATGAAATTCATATGTTGAAGCCTTAACCCCCAATGTGATAATATTTGGAGATGGGGTCTTTGGGAGGTAATCAGATCATGAGGGTGGGGCCCTGGTCTGGTAAGATTGCTGTCTTATAAAAAGAGACCCCAGAGAGTCTGCTTTCTTCTCTTTACCATGTGAGGACACAGCAAGAAGGCAGCCATCTGCAAGCCAGGGAGATGGACCTCTCCAGATCCGGAACATGCCGGCATCCTCATCACAAACTTCTAACCTCCAGAACGGTGAGAAAATAAATCAATGTTGTTTATGCCACGTAGTCTGTAGTATTTTGTTATGCAGCCTGAACAGACTAAGACAGATATCATACTTCCTTCAGTACTTCTCATAGAGTTAAGTATGCAGGCAATGGCTTCCCTCAGTTTTTATTTATCTGAGAAAGTATTTCTCCTTCATTTTTGAAGGATACTTTTGCTGGGTGTAGAATTCTGGTTGGCATTTAAAAATTTCCAGCACTTTAAAGATGTCACCCCCTTGTCTTCTGTTTTGTACGGTTTCTGATGACAAGTTGGCTACAATTCTTATCTTTGTTTCTCTGTATGTAACATGTCTTTTTCTTCTCTGGTTCCTTCAAGATTTTTTCTTTTTCTTTTCTTTTCAATAATTTGAACGTGATATACCTCGGAGTAGTATATAAGGGAAATAGAAGCCTCATCTTCCTTGTATGTGGCAAGAGAATTCCACCAAGAAGCTTTCTGCTGTTTGATATATGTTGGTCCCTTGCCTATGGTGCCCTCCCTAACCCCTAGTCCTCATCAAATCCTATTCAGGTATTAGGAACTAGCTCAAGTCCTGAGTTTGTGAGACTAGTAGATACCATGCTGTATTTTCTTGACCTACAAACCTTTTCTCCTTTGAACTAGACACATTTTAGACTAAACTTGTTTTTTATTCTGTAAAATGATTTTAAAATGCTTTACCATCCACAATCTTCTTAGACATATTCTCTTTACTTCTAAAAATTAGTCCAGGATTTAAGCAGTCTTTTTTTTCCTGTTTGTTTTTTAGTACATTGTCAAGTAAAACCTTACAGGTCTTTCCTCTATTAGTATAATTAATTTATTCAGCTCATACGATTAACTTAATTAGGTTGTTTTCCTTTTTAATAGGTGAGCAGGAAGGTGAGAGGAGGAAGGCAGGTAAGGGCTGGGTGGCTTTGTCAGTGGGTAGCCTGCACAGTCACACTGGGCCCACACTAAGAGGGATCCTGTGCTTGGTTTTATGCTGTGCTGTTGCCATATTGAAATTCCTAATAACATTTGAACAAAGGGCCCTACAATTTCACTTTACATTGGGTTACCCTGAAAATTAGGTAGCTGGGTCCTGCGTGTGGGATTAACATCTTGGTTGGGACTTTGGACAGTCAGAAGGTATTGTAAGGTGCTTGTCTTGGGCAGATAAGAAAGAGATACAAGAAGGCAGAGCCCTCCCCAAGGCAGCAATTCCAAAATATTCTTCTACAGGGCATTTCATTTATGTGTTATGTGTGAAAAGGCATTATTAGGCAAATACATTTCAGAGATGTATTAAGAAAAGTTAAATAATTTTTGTTAGAAAAGAATGTTTCAGTTATAAATTTGATGAGCAGCACTGTGATAACCAAAATAGGATGTTGTCTGCAGCATTTCCAACACTCATTTTGCTGTGGCTACTAGTCTGTGGGAACAAGTTTTCTTCAGAGTGCAATTTGGCAAATGGGGACAGTAGTTCCAGGTTCCCAGAGTGAGGAGACCCACTCCCAGCAGGAGCTTCGGTAACTAGGCTTGTGGATTTTCTAGTTGAGTGAGAAGAAAGGATCATTGTTCTCCAGTGACAGACCAAAGACATTGTTACATGCATGAGTCTCGGGTTGACTCTATCCTCATCTCTATTCCTAAATGCCTTCCAGGTGATATCTTTCTTTCCTTTTCCTGTTTAAGATTGCCCTTCAATGTACATCTTGGTCAATTTTTACCTTTATGAAAGATTAGAGGGTATGTGCCTATTAAATCATAAATGAGTCTGCAACATGCATGTCTCGTCTGGAAACTTTGGGTGGATATTCTCCAACGAGCACACACACACAAAAAGGAGACTTGGCCTCTGTACTATAGATGCACAAACTCACTTATTACTAAATGAATAAAAGCAGTGATCAGAGTCTGGGTCCCTTCCTCTTTGGGGATCCCTATGCACAGCATGCTCTGCATATCCCATTATACCAGCCCTGGCTGGGAGCCATAGAAATAACATCGTAAGTGATCCTGTATTACCCTCTAATGTAACCATCAGCCTTACTCTATAAATCAGCTGGAAAATGAGCCTACACTTAAGGAGCTTGTGCCTAGCACACAGGAGACCACTCAGAAGTATGTGAGCGAAGATGGGGAGGAGTAACTGGGGATCACACACTGGAGCTCTTCAGAAGTTGGCACAAGTTAGTGGGTAGATTGCCAGTGAGTCTTCATTATGTGCCCATTACTTTCAGAGCATATTTAATATCCAATAGTGATATGGTTTCAAGCCATGGTTTTCAATTCTGGCTCAATCACATATGAGAATTTTGAAAAGAAAAAGAATAAGTTACACTACCTTTCTCAGATTTTGATTCAGTTGGTATGAGCTGGGCACAAGAATCTGAATTTTCAACAAATACTTCCAGTGAATCTGATGCAGAGTTCAAGAACTAAGGCAATAGAGTAAACTTTAGACAAAAAGTGTTAAAAGTACACTTCAAAGTCAGCAGAGCTGAGCTGAGAAACAACAGATGTTAATGTAATCTGGAAAAACCTTTGCATTCCCTTTTCTCCTTACAGATCCTCTTCTTCCTATAGAATACTTCTGGTGACAAAAGAACCTATCACTCTTCTCTGGGATTGAGATCTTGTGGTAATATTCTAATTGTTTTTCTAAACATTTTCTAATTATTTTTCTAAATATTTTTATTTCATTATCACTGTAACTTTTAAAAACTGTTTTTATTGTGTCTTTGGAGGAAAATAATTACACAGTATACAGTACTGTAAGTATGCTGTGAAGCTCCAATTATAACTAAAAAGACTGTATATATGTGTGTCTGTGTGTGTGTGTGTGTGTGTGTGTGTGTGTCTGTGATTAAAAAGAATTATGCCTTTCATGGATTGTCTTCAACAATTACTCTGAAGCTTTTTTCACCAGTTAGTTTTTACAATTCAGTTTTGTATCATGCTACATTTTCCAGTATAAAATCAGTTTATAAAAAACTTATTTTACAATGAACACTCATATGCCTACTGCCTAGATTCTGCTTCTAATGTTTTACTCTACTTGTCTTTAACACATATCTATTCAGTTTCTTTTACTGATCTCATCCTTTAATCCATCTTAACTTTTGATGCATTCCAAAATAAACTGCAGACATCAGAACGCTTCCTCCTAAACAGTCTGCAATATATGTTTTTATTTGTTTGTTTTCGTTTTTTTTTTTAAATTGTGTTTTACTTTAAGTTCTGGGATACATGTGTAGAATGTGCAGGTTTTTCACATAGGAAAACGTGTACCGTGGTGGTTAGTCTGCAATATATATTTATTATAATTTTTTGACCTAAGGTTTATATACAAAGAAATTCACAAATATTAAGTGTATATTTGTTAAATTTTTCTAAATGCAAACCTCTATGTGATGCAAATCCTTATTAATGTACAGAACGTTGCCACCACTTCAGAATGTTCCTTCTTACCTTTTCCCAGGCAATCCTTACCTCTTGTTTGTGCCAAGATTTTATTTAAATGGAATCATACAGTATGTACTATTCTCCTTTCACTCATTAGAATCTTCTTTTTTTTGTATTTTTTGGTGCTATATCATAGTTGAACATATTTTGGGGGGTACATGTGATATTTTGATACATGTATATAATGCATAATGATCAAATCAGGTAACTGGGATATCTATCACCTAAAACATTTATCTTTCCTTTGTGTTGGGAATATTACAATTCTTCTCTTCTAGCTATTTGGAAATAAATGATAAATTATAGTTAACTTTAATTCCCCTACTGTACCAATGAATATTAGAACTTATTCCTTCCATCTAAATGTATTTTTGCAGCATAGTATTATGAGACTCATCCATATTGATGTTTGTATAAGCAATTGGTTCCTATTTATTGCTGAGTAGTGTTCCATTGTGTGAATATATCATAATTTGTTTACCCATTTCCTGTTGACGGACATCTGGGCTGTTTTCAGTTTTGGGCTATTACAAATGAAACTGCTGTGAGTATTCATGTTCAAGTGTTTCTGTGAACGTATGCTTTGTTCCTCTTGGGTGGAAATCTCGGAGTAGAACTGCAAATTGACATTTGCAGGAAGAGCTAATCACTGAATTGGGGAATAGGGAAGACTGAATCTGGGAAATGCAGCTAAAATTTTACAGGGTTTCCTGTGTATCACTTGGCATACATTATCTGACTTACATTTTTCAAAGTTGAATTTTTCCATTGGGTGGTTAAGAGTAGAGTTTGGAGGCCAGGTGCAGTGGCTCACGCCTGTAATTCCAGCACTTTGGGAGGCTGAGGTGGGCGGATTGCTTGAGGTCAGGAGTTCGAGACCAGCCTGGCCAACATGGTGAAATCCTGCCTGTATTAAAAATACAAAAATTAGCAAGGCTTGGTGGCACGTGCCTGTAGTCCCAGCTACTTGGTAGACTGAGGCACGAGAATCCCTTGAACCTGGGAGGCGGAGGTTGCAGTGAGCCAAGATCGCGCTGCAACACTCCAGCTTGGGTGACAGAGCAAGACTCTGCCTCAAAAAAAAAAAAAAAAAAAAAAAGTGGAGTTCGGACACTGTTGGCTTGTCTTATATGACCTTTTGGTGGCATTTTATTAACTATTAAATATACTCAAATACAACTAATATGCAATCAGTTTTTTTGTTTTTTAATTTGTAGTTAAGTTGTCTGAATGCCTGACAAGATGGAATTCCATGCAGGTATTAGAGGGGAAGCTTTGATATCTTGTGTTTTATCTTAAAAATTCACATGGATCCTTACTTTTTATGTTATTTCTTTGACAAAATGATAATAAAAATTGCTTATGATCTGTGGAAAAATTTATTTGACAGAGAAGTTGCACTATATTTTTATCACCGGATTAAAAAAAGATGAGTATAATTTTAAAATATTATAAACTTAAAATACGGAGAAAAACATGTACACAATATTTCAAGCTTTGTTTTGAATGGAATCATTCCTCCAGACATTTAATATAAGAAGCATATATTATAACTTTTAAAGTCATACATATAAGCTCTAAATTGTAGACTTAAAAGTACACTTGTAGATATTTTTACTCAGTATTATTTGGAAAATAATATATATCCAACCACATAAAACATTTCTTATGAATTTAATATAAGGGTAACTAAAAAGGTACTTATGAGTTAATTTATTTTCCCTCTCCTGACACTTGGGATAAAGTGAATACTCTAGGAAGAAGCACCTTGTTCATTTATACTGTGGCCATGTTCCCTGGAGCTACGTGTATACTTGTAGGAAAAGCACAGTCTAGAAAAGGATTCATAATTGTGTTCATTCTACTGAATTTTTTATTCAACGAAATTTATCATACTTTTAGTAGCAAATTGTTACACTGTGCACTAATGATGTAATCATGAATGTTTTAATGTGTCGAGTTCATTCCCTATATGAAACCCGTTATGCATTGTCCCATTTTATCCTTCTACCAACCTTATTATGCATTTTCTCACTTTTACTTGCTATTTTTATTTTATTTAAAAAAATACTTTCAACTTTTATTTTAGATTCAAGGGGTACATGTGCAGGTTTGTTATCTGGGTATATTTCATGATGCTGAGGTTTGGGGTGCAAATGATCCTGTTATCCAGGTAGTGAGCATAGCAGCTATGAGTTTTTCAGCCCTTCTTCTCTCCCTGGCCCCTCTAGTAGTTTTCAATGCCTATTGTTCCTATATTTATGTCCATGTGTACCCAGTGTTTTGCTCCCACTTGCAAGTGAGAACATGCAGTATTTGGTTTTCTGTTCCTGTGTAATTCACTTCGGATAATGGCCCCTAGCTGCATCCATGTTGCTACAAAGGATATATTTACTCACCATTTTATATATGAGGAAACTGGGGTTTAAGTAAGAAAAGTAACTTGTTTGTGGTCCCACAATTTGCAAGCTGAGGAGGAATTCCAACACAGGCAGCCTGACTCTAAACCCATACTCTGAATTGTTAGTGGAGAGCCAGCCAGTTATCTCATGTCATTATACTGAACATCACGGTGATTTTGTTTATCTGGAAGGAGTGAAAGTAAGCAACATAAATGTTGGATAGAGGAAACACTTGATTTTATAATTTCCACTGATTATTTTATACAGCATTTTTTTCCCTCCATTCCATTCCATAAGACCACTAGTGGGTCAGACTGGCCTGAGTCAGGCTGGCGGTCCTTTGGATTGGAGGGTCACATGATCCAATGCTTAGAGAGTAATTGATTTTCACAGTGTCCTGTCTCACAGCTCACCACTGACAGGAGTGACCAAGAAGAGCATGGGGCTCTAGGACTTATGACTTGAGTAGGACAAGGAAGGTCTCCAAAAAAGAGTCGCTTTTTCTATTGCAAAGTCTTTCTTCCATTTAGATCTCACCAAAGATGCTCCTGTGAGAAACATTTTACCTAGTAGTCAATATTTATTTGTTTAAATCATTTACAGCCATGTTTTAAAAGGCATTGCCAAGTAGATATGGATATCTACTTTGGTTAACATCAAGATTTATTTTTCTAAGAAGTTTCAGATATATTGATTAGCATGAGGCTGTGATACTTGATTCATCTTAATACTTTAAAAACGTCTGCTTAAAAACTGACACTGGTTCCCTATTGAATACTGTGTAAGATTGATGCATCTCCGTTAGACTTTCTAGGAGTTTAGTGCTACTCTAGCTATCCAGTGTTTGTTCCCTATCACCCAAATAAACTTGGTATTTTATTTGGACCAATTTCCTTGCTCTCCTACAAATACCCGTTCTTTCCTGCCTCCTTGCTCATGTTGGTTTTGCCAACCCATTCTCTAAGCTTATTCAGAATAAGCCATTCCAGCTGTCATTTCACCTCTTCTTTGAACCTTTACCTGGTACTATAGTGGTTAAGAAAGTAAACTCTGGATTTAGATACACTTGTACCTGGCAACTTATTCTACCTTTCTTAGTTCATTTTTTTCACCTGTGAAGTAAGGATAATAGTAGTTGATATGGTTTGGCTCTGTCTACACCCAAATCTCATCTCAAATTGTAATCCCCACATATTGAGGGAGGGACTTGGTGAGAGGTGATTGGATCATGACAGCAGCTTCCCTCATGCTGTTCTTCTGATAATGAATGAGTTCTCATGAAATCTGATGGTTTAAAAGTGTTGGCAGTTTCCACCCCCCACTACCATGTAAGACATGCCTCACTTCCCTTTCCCCTTCCACTGTGATTTTAAGTTTCCTGAGGTCTCCCCAGCCATGTGGAACTGTAAGTCAATTAAACCTGTTTTGTTTATAAATTACTCAATCTCAGGGAGTTCTTTATAGCAGTGTGAAAATGGACTAATATGGAAAATTGGTAGCAGGAGTGGGCACTTCTAGAAAGATACCTAAAAAACGTGGGAGCAACTTGGAACTGGGTAATGGGCAGAAATTGGAATAGTTTGGAGGGCTCAGAAGAAGAAAGGAAGATGAGGGAAAGTTTGAAACTTCCTAGAGACTTGTTGAATGGTTGTGACCAAAATGCTGATAGCGATATGGAAAATGAAGTCTAGGCTGAGGTGGTCTCAGGTGGAAATGAGGAACTTCTTGGGAACTGGAGCAAAGGTCACTCTTGCTATGCTTTAGCCAAGAGGCTGGTGGCATTTTGCCCCTGCCATAGAGATCTATGGAACATTGAACTTGAGAGAGATGATTTAGGATATTTGGTAGAAGAAATTCCTAAGCAGCAAAGCATTCAAGATGTGACCTGGCTTATTCTGAAAGGTTCAGTTATATGCATTCACGAAGAGATCATTTGAAACACAAAGTTATGTTTGAAAGGGAAGCACAGCATAAAGGTTTGGAAAATTTGCAGCCGGTCCATGTGGTAGAAAAGAAAAACCCATTTTATGGGGAGGAAGTCAAGCCAACTGCATAAATTTGCATAAGTAATCAGGATCTGAATGTTAATAGCCAAGACAACAGGGAAAGTGTCTCCAGGGCATATCAGAGACCTTCACAGAAGCCCCTCCCATCACAGAATCAGAGGTCTAGGGGGAAAAATGGCTTTGTGGGCCAGGCCCAGGACCCTGCTGCTCTGTGCAGCCTCAATACTGATGCTCTGCATCCCAGCCATTCCAGTTCCAGCTATGGCTAAAAAGGGCTAAGGTACAGCTCAGGCTGTTGCTTCAGAGGGTGCAAGCCCCAAGCCTTGGCAGCTTCCAGGTGGTGTTGGGCTGGCAGGTGTGCAGAAGACAAGAGCTGAGCTTTGGGAGCCTCCGACTAAATTTCAAAGGATGTATGGAAATGCCTGGATATCCATGCAGAAGTCTGCTGCAGAGGTGGAGCCCTCATGGAGAAC
Organism: Pan paniscus; assembly: GCF_029289425.2. Taxonomy (NCBI): domain Eukaryota; kingdom Metazoa; phylum Chordata; class Mammalia; order Primates; family Hominidae; genus Pan; species Pan paniscus. Next base: position 52,211,614 of record NC_073259.2, read on the forward strand.
CTCTACTAGGGCAATACAGAGGGGAAATGTGGAGTTGTGCAGCCCCCACACAGAGTCCCCACTGGAGCACCACCTAGTGGAGCTGTGAGAAGAGGGCCACCATCCTCCAGACCCCAGAATGGCAGATCCATTGACAGTTTGCAGTGTGCACCTGTTAATGCTGCAGGTACTCAACACCAGCCCAGGAAAGCAGCCAAGGTGGTTGTACCCTGCAGAGCCACAGGGATGGAGCTGGCCAAGGCCTTGGGAGTCCACTCCTTGTGTCAATGTGCCCTGGATGTGAGATATGGAGTCAAAGGAGATTATTTTGGAGCTTTAAGATGTAATGAGTGCCCTGCCAGGTTTTAGGCTTGCATGGGGCCTGTGGCCTCTTTGTTTTGACCAATTTCTCCCATTTGGAATGGGACCATTTATCCAATGCCTGTATCTCCATTGTATCTTGGAAGTAACTAACTTGTTTTTGATTTTTACAGGCTCCTAGTGGGAAGGGACTTGCCTTGTCTCAGATGAGACTTTGGACTTGGACTTTGAGTTAATGCTGGAATGAGTTAAGACTTTGTGGGACTGTTGGAAAGGCATGATTGGTTTTGAAATATGAGAAGGACATGAGATTTGGGCGGGGCCAGGGGTGGAATGATATGGCTTGACTGTGTGTCCCCATCCAAATCTTATCTCAATTGTAATCCCAATGTGTTGAAGGAGGGACCTGGTGGGAGGTGATTGGATCATGAGGGCAGTTTCCTCCATGCTGTTCTCATGATAGTGAGTGAGTTCTCATGAGATCTCATGCTTTAAAAGTGTTTGGCAGTTCCCCCCATCCCTCCTGCCACCATGTAAGATGTGCCTTGCTTCCCCTTCACCTTCCATCATCATGGTAAGTTTCCTGAGGGCTCCAAACCATGTGGAACTGTGAGTCAATTAAACCTGTTTTGTTTATAAACTTCCCAGTTTCAGGGAGTTCTTTATAGTGTGAAAATGGACTAATACATTAAAGTGGCTCCCATGATCCCTGCTCTGATGTGTCTTTCCCTCCCTTTGAACATGGGCAGGACTTGCACCTTGCTCCTAACCAACAGAATATGGCAAAGGTAACAGAATATACATGATTGCATTTACATGATTGTGTTACATATGATTGTAACTTCTGTTTTGATAGGAAATCCTCTTCCTTATGCTTTGAAGAAGCAAGCTGCCAGGTTATGAGCTGCCTCATGGAAAGGGCCACGTGGCAGGAGCTGAAAGTAGCCAACAGTCAAAAAGAGACTGAGGCCCTCAGTCTGGCAGCCTGCAAGAAACTGAATGCTGCCAACAGTCATGTGCTTGGAAGCTGATCCTTCCCCAGTTGTGCCTCAGATGAGAGCCCGGTTCTGGCCCACACCTTGATTATAGCCTAGCAGAGGACCTAGCTCAGCCATGGCTGGACTTCTGACCCAGAAAACCATGAAATAATAAAGTATGTTGTTTTAAGTTGCTAAATTTGTGGTAATATTATTATGGAGCAATAAATAACTAATATAGATACTATCTACCGTATATGATTGTTGTGAGAATTAAATGAAATAATGCATGTAAAGGCTTAGTACTGTCTTTGGCACACAATAGATACTCAACAGTTAACAGGTTCATGCCCTGACTTCCACCCTCTGCCTTCCAGTTTTCACTGATCGAGCAATAGTTGAATCCCTGTAGCACTTACCAGTGTTGGAAGAGACATTTAAGTATATTTAATCTCATCTTGCAGCTGGTATTTACATTCTTCTACTAATTTACTTTCTGTCTAGTCTTTGCTAAAATAGCTCCAGTGACACGCAGCTCATTCTTGAGGCTTCCCTTTTTGCAAAAGTCATGGCTCTGGCATCCTTTGCTAATCAGGACATAGTCTCTCTGAGGCCCACAAGATCAGCAGACTTGCATCATGATCATTTGAAACCGCAGCCCTTTTCAAACATATCTGCTGGAGCGTTATTACAACAGACTATATTTAAATAGCCAATGAGCATATAAAAAGGTGTTCATAAGCATTCCACCAGCTTCCACCCACACCCTGAAGGCCCAATGCCATATTAACCACTTGCCAAAGGAAAGGGCTCTTTTCCTCAAGGAAGACTGCTCTCTTCTTCAGAATCTAGTGTCAATTTCCTCCCTGGTTTTCAGAGCATGCTAGATAGGGGAAATTTCACTTCCCTGCCACCCACATGGAAATGATATTTCTCTTTGATAGGGATAATTAAGATTTTCTCAGTCTTGTAAAAAATGTAAACAAAAGCATCTTAAACATTAAAAAAGATGTTCAGTATCACTAGTCATTAGAAAAATGCAAATTAAAACCACAATACTTCACCAGTATAGCTACATTAAAAGACTAACAATACCAAATTCTTGGCAAGTATGTGGGGAATGTGAAACTCCATCTCTGGCAGGTGTGCAGTTTGGCACAACTACTTGGAAAACTTGGCAGTATGTGCCAAAGCTAAACATTTACCTATTTAGCAGTTCCACTCCTGGGTGGATGCCTAACAGAAATGTGTGCTTATGTCTGCCAAAAGATATATACAAGAATGTTTATAGCAGCTTTATTCATAGTAGTTCAAATGGGAAAATAACCCCAAATGTCCATCAAAGGAGAATGGGTAAATAAACCATTGTGGATATTTGCACAATGGAATACTACACTGCAATAAAAAATACTAATTGCAACATGGATGAATCTCTCAGACATAATGTTGAGTGAAAGAAGCTAGACATTAAACAGTAAAATACTCAGTGACCTTATGTATATGAAGTTCAACAATAGGCACAACTAATCTGCTGTGGTAGATGTTAAAATGATGGCTATTTGGGGGGCAATATTGCTTGCAAGAACATTCAAGAGTGCTGGGAATTTCTAAGTCTTGATCGATGTGGTCGGTTACATGGGTATACACTATGTAAGTGAAAAAATGTATTGAGAAATACTGATAAAATGTCTGGACTTTACAGTGTGTTAGGTATACTTCAATAAAAAGCATTTACAAAGTGTCTGTTGGGTTGCTAAGCATCTGGATTTTTTTCATTCACCAATTTAGGGAATAACAGGTTGTCATTAAAGGCAGGCTAGATAACTGCGAAATAAATGAATTTGTTTCAGTATGCAGCTCTTGATAGCGTTTTTTTGAGACAGGGTCTTGCTTTGTCCCCCAGGCAGGAGTGCAGTGGTGCGATGCGATCATGCTTACTGCAGCCTCGAAGTTCTGGGCTCAAGTGATCCTCCCTCCTTACCCTCCTGAGTAGTTTGGACTACAGGCATGTGCCACTATACCTGGCTATTTTGTTTTGGTTCCTGACACACGGTCCCTATGCTGGAGGCTGACTACTACCCACAGAACACCTGTGATGAGGTGGCAGTGACAGAGCTTTTTGTCCCACTCTGCTGCCTTAGCAAACATACAAGCTGGCATTTGAAGGTCTATCTTTACTGCAAATCTTTTCAACAGGGGAAAAAAATACTATTATTTGTAGGCACGTGCAAATCCATCAGGGACACTTTTAGAATAATCTGAACCTCCGAGCTTCTATTTCCTTGCAGTCTTCAACTGTCACAATAGCAGTATCTAGTGGATGAAGAGACTTTCTTTTCAACTGAGCAGTAAGCAGGAATGAGTGCAGAAACCCTCCCTGGGTTCCTAAGAGATGGAATTCCTTTTCTTGCTGTTACTGTAGAGTTTCTAATTCCCTAATTTACTGCCAGTGTGGATACAGATGCCTCTGGTGCCTGGTGTCACTGTTCCATTAGCAGGTTTTGCACATTTTATTGCTAAGCAACAATTAGCAGTGTGAATCCTGCCTTCTGTGATTTCAATTTGGGCTTCACACATGGAATTTTGCTTTCATCTTTGCAACACAGCAACAGTGTTCACTGTTCAGTGAAAGCTGTTTTAGAAGAACCTGAGAAAAAAAATTGAGGAGGTAACAGCAGGTGTTCAACCATTCAGTGGTATGGTTTTGAAATGTTATTTATGAAAGAACATTCTCTAATTAGATATCCAATAATTTGAAATAATGCTAAAGGTTGGAGATAAACTCAAAGCAATTCAATTTGTCCTTAAGGGGGAAATGATAACAGTAGAATAATTATAAAAATCCTGAAAGAGAGCAAACCGAAGGTCCATAGGAAAAAGAAAAAGTATTTTAGCAAAAAAAAATTTCTCATGACAATAATGAAAGGAAATGCTTTCTTTCCAACCTAATACCATGCAAAATTCTTTTCATTGAGTTAATGGGATATTATGAAAATTTAATGGAAATAATAGATCTAGAAGAAGAAGTAAGTAAAAGAGTAGAGGAAACAGGAAAATAACTCCATTAAGTTAAATGTAACCTGGTTCTTTATCCATAAGGGAAGAAAAATGACCATGCTTCAGTTTAAATATTGTTTTTATGGAAGTGCAGCTTATTGTGAAACATTCTTGTTAGAGAAGTAAAATTATTAACATTTAAGAATTCAGCAAACATAAATGCATGCTTTTTTAACATATAAAAGAATATTGTTTAAAAAAATTCTGTTGGGTAAACATACTCACCCTCTTGTGTTGAAGAGGAGAGGGAACTGTGGTTAAGCCACTTACAGAAATAGGGTCTGGACATTTTATTCTTTTCTTAACAAGAGGTCTGTTTCCTAGTCTCTTCTTAGAGTCTTGAAGAAAGACCCAGGGAGGATCATAGTAGAGAAGAGCCCTAACTGAAGAAGGAGAAAATATTAGATGTTGGATCCTCTCTTGTAGCTCTCGGAAATACACAGTAAGTGTTTTAAGTGGAACAAGGATTTATAGGGGATTAAATTTTGGAGTTAAGAGGTATTGGTCATGGATGAGCCAAATTCTCTTAGAATGTAAGAAACTCTTTGACTGAAAAACTTTTCTCTAAAACTCTCTGACTTAAAAGATAGTTAATTCAAAGCATTTGGTTCTACTTTGAACAGCGATTTCTCAAATCTTTGACTTGGGGTTCATTGAACAAGATCTGCCTCCCTTTAACTTCACCTCATTCAGTTTGACATTTATCGAATTTACTATGAAGTCTCTGTGCAGTTATTTGAATAAATAAAAGGCTTCTTGTCCTCAAAGAACATACAGCCGAATGGGCAAGACAGTTAAATAAATAGCGTATCATGTTTAAGTACAAGGCTAGGGAATGGTACTAATGCTATGATGGTACCAGAGAAGTTACCTTAGCTAATTTTGAGGGCAGAAGCTCAAGGAAGGATTCCTGCAGGTCATGGTGTGTGAACTGCTTGGCTTTTTTATGAAGCTGCAAGTAATAAATCTACGGATGAATACACTTGGAAATGATATTGCGGATAACTCTGGAGGGGAGTTGAAGAGAGGAAAGAGGCTTGACAGCAACTACCATGGTTTATTCCATGTCTTCCTATATTTTGAGAGTGTGTTACAGTAAGAATCTATTTACACATGGTAAAAAGTATACAAAAATTTAAAAAAGAAAGAGAATGTCTTTTCCCTTAGAATGGCCTTTCAAATATTTGAAGATGGATCTCTTGCTCCAGGCTAAACCGCAGCTCTCAGAGTGGAATGTCATAATATATGTGAGATGCCCTGTGAAGTGCTTGCCATAGGACTTAAACAGATGTTTGCTTCAACCCTCTTCTCTCTCTCTCCCTCTGTCACCAGAAGAAGAGGTCCATCTTAGTTTTTGCCTTTGGGTTATGCTTTTGTTTTTTATATATCTCTTTTTAAAATGGAACCTATTTCTTTAGGGTATCAATGGAACAGAGTTAATCACTGAAAAAGTACAGTTATATAATCAGCTAAATAGGGCTGAATGTAAGGCTTCTGGTGATGCACACTGTATTTATCTGGGTAAGCTAAAGTTGTAGAAACAAGAGAGAAACTGAATTAAAGAACACAGCAGCTTATTTCTCTTTCCTGTGGTAGTCAGAGGTGAATGTTCTAATCTGGTGGGGAGTGCTGCTCCACTTGGTCATTTTGGGATTCAGGTGCCTTCTGGTGTGCTGTTCTGCCATCCTTTAGGGCCTTGGAATCATCTTAGTTGAAGCTGATAGCAGCCATGGATGGGTTCTAGCTAGAAAGGTAGGAAAAGACAGCAAGGAGAAAGCAGACCCACCGTGGGCTCAGAAGTAGCACACATCACTTCCAGTTTGGTTCCATTGGCAATAACTTAGTCATATGACTGCACCTGCTACAGGGGACACTGGGGAATGTGGTCTGCTTAGACAGCCATGTAACTTGCTATAATTCAATTACAATGGAGGAAGAATATATTTTATTAAATGGCTAGCAGTTTCTGCCACACACCTCTAAGTTGCATTAACTTTCCTTAAACATTTTACTAGCTCACAATGAGTTTATAAAAATTAAATATTGCTAAAAAGATTCTAACTGGTCTTACATTTCTTTGGTATGATTTATTCTCTCAAAGTTATTATGCACTTAGTTTTACATAAAAATATTACAGTGGACATTAAATCAATTTATGTCATTTCAAATTAGCTTTCAATACTTATAAAATTATATATTTCTACATTGGAGTCATTCTTATGTATGCATTCTTCTTTCTCACTTAACGTTATTTCATGTACACATTTTCTTCTAATTTTGCCACTCCATAGAATTGCCTTTAATATCATAAAATAGTGTTCCATTACCTTTATGGCTGCATATTTTCAGATATTGATTTGTTTCTTTTTGTATCTTCCCTTTTCATTCCTCCAATTCAAGCAGGTAGCCTGCACTCCCTTGCTGCCCCGGGAGAGATGTATGTCAGGTGGAGAGCAGAAGCAATGTGTAGTCTTCTGGACTTTGTTTCCAGAAGCCTAAGCCCATACTGGAACTTGGAATGTTTACTGAAGTTATGTAAGTGTCCAGGGGATTTGCCAAAGACAAAAAGAAAGTATTTCTGCGAGTATAATTTCCCGAGGCCAAAAAGGAGGCCAGAGGATGGGAGAGAGGTGGAGAAAGAGGCCTGTGGGTCCCTGAGTAATGGGGATCCAGTCCTACTTGATGGCAACAGAGGTGGGGAGATGGAAAGCAGAGACAGCTCAGGCCTTGGCAAGGGTCTGGATGGCCCAAGAGCGCCATGGAGCAGTAGGGCCCTGGGTCCTTACAGGCCGTGCAGACAAACGTCCTGGGACAGCAGGGTCCACCCTATCCCCCGGACCTTGCCACTGTATAAGAGTCCTGAAACTTTCTAGGGAGGTGAAAAATTTTTGAGAATGACTGAGATTATATTTTTTGCCTGCTTGGCAGATTTAGATCTCAAAGTCAGAAGTTGAACCGAGTTATAGAAAATAGACATTTCCTGCACATCTAAGTTTGGAAACTGATTTTGATATCTGCTGCTTAAGTGTGGATTGCTTAATCATCCTTTGGCTGTGTCCAGGCTTTTCTTATAAGCTAACAAGGAAATGGGGCCCCCATTCTAAATTTGTATGATTGAGTTTTAGAACTTATATCCAGACTTTATATTATATGCTGCTAAATTTAATCTTGTTGGTTTTGACTCATTATTTCCATCTGTGGGAATAATTTTAAAAACTGATTTTATCATCTAGAATATCTATTTCTCTGTTTTGTGTTATTTGCAGAAATGACCAAATGACAGTGCATTCTGTTTTCACTGAAATGGTAACTAGAAATGTAGGAAAGGCCAGAAACAGAGATAGCATGCGGCTGCTGCTGTGGATCCCTTTTCAGTTTTAATATGTATTGCATCCTTTCTGAGTTTTGTTACTCGTTCCATTTGAGTCTACATAACTGTACTCTTATTGAGACTATAGTTCCTTTTTTCACCACAGATATTGTGTATGATGTTATTTACTGCTTTGGTGATAAACATCTGTTTATTCATCATCTGTTCATATTAAGCCACACATAAGCATTTGTGTGGTGGCAGCAGAGGTGAGTGAAGAATGTACCAATGTAATGCAATGTCCTGAGTGGAATATTTCTTATCCTCATGAGGTCCCCAACGTTCATGGAATCAGTCACATACCGAATGTACTTCATGACACTGCCTGGTGAAGGTTTGCTTTGTAAGGAACAGTTAGAAAACTGCTGAAAATTGTTTTCCCTGGGCGGGGTGGTGGTAGGATTATGGATGATTTTTATTTTTTATATTGTACATTTCTGAAATGTTTGAATTTTATACTTGAATTATATTTATCTATCCATTCATTTATTCATTTAAAAATATACAGGTGTAATGGCTTGTGCCTATAGTCCCAGCTACTTAGGAGGCTGAGGTGGGAGGATTACTTGAACCCAGGAGTTTGAGGCTGCAGTGAGCTATGATCATGCCATTGCACTCCAGCCTGGGTGACAGAGTGAGACCCCATCTCTTAAAAAAAAAGAAACACAGAACCCCCCAAAATATAATGAAAGATTATATGTGCTGGGCACTTGAGATACAGTGGTGAGCAAAATCAGATATGGTCCATTCCCCCATAGAATTTAGTGTCTAGTGGCCAGATAATAGGGCCTAGAGGCTCATACGTGTTCTGGAATCGGAATGCGTGGATTCAAATTCCAGTCTGCCATTCATTAGCTATTAATCTTGGTCAAGTTCCTTAACTAGTATTCTCCAGTTTTTTCATTTATAAAATGGGGATAATAACTGCAACTCCTCACCTCCTTGCTTAGCTTAACTGGGTTGTTATGAGAATTAAGTGGAAAAATTTGTAAAACATTTGATGTGGTAGTATGTGGAATACAGTTTTTATTGTGCATGAGTATTAGTGAGGGAGACAGACGTTAATTACATGTTCATACAAATACATGTGAAGCAGTAACTGTGACAGGTACTTCATGGAGTGGTTTATGGTGCCAAAGAGGGGGCAAGAGACTACAGCTGGGATTCCAATCTGGTCAGGGAGGTGTTCCTAAAGAAGTGGTGAGTGAGCTATGAGTTAATTATCACAAAAGCCAATCAAGATGTAAATATCCTTTCTAGAAAAACGCTGGAAAAGATAGGTTGTGAGCAAGGCTGCATAATAGGTTGATTAATTGCCTCTTTGGTAATATCTGCTGGTTGTCTGAGCTTTTATGCAGAGTAGTCTTTGGTGGATAGCATGAGAGATATAAGAAGCAGAACACAGCTCAGAAGAAAGGGTCAGAGGGAATAAAGTGAAAGGATCAGGACTCCAGTCTGTTGGTTGCAGTGAGGTGGAGTCCACTTCCATTTGGGCAGGTCAGACACTTCTCATGTGGTTTGATGCAGAAGCTGCAGCTTGATGCTGTCAAGGGGCCTTGGTGTCCTAATTCCAACATCAGGATATTAGACAAAGGCACAGGAGCTACAGATTATTTCTAGGCCAAACGTGTTATTGGGGAGGAAGCTACTACATTAGCAGTGTCCTTCAAGGGTAACAAAGTGTGCTCTCAGATTACAAATTTATTGGATTTAACAGGATGTTTTCAAAAAAAAGGTCTTACAAGTTTATTAAATTTGGCCAAATTTAAGCAAGCATCTTTATTGTAGGCATTTCAAAAACCTTTACTATGCTAATGGGCATTAGGAATCTCCCAAAGGGAGTTTCTCATGGCTTAAACCATCAGTCCCCTTGGTCATGGGCTATCATGGAATGTCTTGCAGGGCTAGTTATGAGAAGCACACGCTGGAAAATATCCTCAGATGTTGTCAAGGCTGGCTGTCAGTGGCCCACGGACAAAGAAGGCTATAGCAGGGAAAGCCTGGAAGGACCTGCCAGAAGGAGCAGGGACCGACTAGACCATCGTTAAGACTAGAAACGACCAAGAGAGGGCAGATGCAGAGTGCAGTGAAGACAGGGAGGGGCAACATCTGGGAGGAAAAGTGGGCTCCAGGAAAAACAGAGAACTTATGCCCTGACTCCCAGATGCCATCAATTACAAGTAGACTGCATTGGGCCCCAGGGAACACAGTGCTGGAGGCTATGGGGGCCTCTGCATCTTGTTTCTACTAGGTTTTGTTCATCATCACAAGCAACACAGAGCTCACATTTTGGGGAATGATGGGCAGAATAAAGCTAAGCCTGCTCCTTTTCTATCACGTTTTCCATGTTCTCAAAGCTATCAAATCAAGAGTTTTCCTGAGATATAGTGCCCAAGGGTTTAAGATTCCCATTATTCTGAAAGTGAGAGTGTTCTGGTCTCTGACTTAATGTTTATGAGTCCTTAGGTGTTACTGATACTGATTTCCTCATCGCCAGCTCCTGGGTCTGGACTCTTGGCCTCATTTAATACTGGTGTAAAGCTGCCTCACAATAGCTTCAAGTACCTTGGGCTCCTATTTTTGATTTTAGTTTTCTACTTCCATTTTCTGATTATAAAAGTAACAAATATTCATTGCCCGAAAGTTCATAAAAATGTAACATCGAGGCAAAAAATACCCATAATCTTACCAGTGAGAGACAAGCAGTGTTGGTAGATAGCCATCTGGTACTTTCTCTCTGATTTTATTTTTTCATAAATCAAGATTATTTGTGATTCAATTTTGTATCCTGCTTCCCTCCCACTTAATCTTATGCCATGCCTTTTTCCATGTTATTAAAGAGTCTTTAGAAACATAATTTTTAGTGGCTGCCTCATATGTTAAAGATGGAAGTATTGTAATTTACTTAGCTGTTCAATTTCCTCTTAACCATATTTGTTCTTTTCCTAATCTGAATGTCTTTCTTTTTGGTGAAGACAGGGGCTGTTAAGGACTCTTGTTTCTTATTCATATATTACTATTACACAGTTTTTCTCAAGAAGTGGGCTCATTCCTTCCATTTTCATTGATTTATTGAGCATGGTTAGCCTTTGTGTTGTCTTAGCATTTTCTCCTAAGCTTTAGCTCACGGTGCTATTTAACTTTCCTGTCCTAATCTTACCGATGCTACTCACTTGCCCTTCATTCTATCTTTGGTACATGCCCTTTCAAAACATCAATCTATTAGAAATTTCCCTGTATAGAAGCTTGGGATAGTTCCAGTTGGTGCTGAGACACATACTTCTTTGAATAGTTCTGCCTAACCAGCTGAAACTTTCAGTCATTTGCCATGTTACTACTCAAAGTGTTGGGAAATTCAATTTTTGGCCTCTCTTCCTGGCTTGTAGACAGCCCCTTCTCATTTTGTCTTCATGTGGCCTTTTTTCTATGCTTGAGGAGAGAGAGAGAGAGAGAGAGAGGGAGAGAGAGAGAGAGGGAGAGAGAGAGAGGAGGCGAAAGGCAGGAGAGGGGAGGAGAGGGGAGAAGAGGAGAAGGGAGAGGAGAGAGAAGAGATCTGGTGTCTCTTCTCCTTCTTATAGTCACCAGTCCTGTTGGATTAGGGCCCCACCCCTATGACCTTTAAAGAGTTAATTATCTCTTTATTTTATAAATTTAAAAAATTTTATTTTTGAGACTGTCTTGCTCTGTCACCCAGGCTGGAGTGCAGTGGCACACTCTTGGCTCACTGCAACCTCCACCTCCCAGGTTCAAGTGATTCTCCTGGCCAGCCTCTCGAGTAGCTGGGATTATAGGCGTGCGCTCCCACGCTCAACTAATTTTTGTATTTTTAGTGGAGACGGGGTTTCACCATGTTGGCCAGGCTGGTCTCAAACTCCTGACCTCAAGTGATCTGCCCACCTCAGCCTCCCAAAGTGCTGTGATTACAGGTGTGAGCCACTGCATCTGGCCTGCTGGGTCATATGGAAATTCTATTTTTAATTTCTTTAGGAACCTCCATACTGTTTTCCACAATGGCTGCATCAATCTACATTATCACCAACAGTGTACAAGAGTCCCCCTGCCCTTTTTTCATACCTTCTCCAATATTTGTTATCTCTTGACTTTTTGATAATAGCCATCTGAGAAGGTGTGAGGTGATATCTCACAGCGGCTTTGATTTACATTTCCCAGATGATTAATTATATTGAGCACCTTTCATATACTTTTTGGCCACTTCAATGTCTTCTTTGGTGAAATATGTATTCAGGTCCGTTGCCCATTTAAAAAATTGGGTTATTTGTTTTTGTGCTATTGAGTTGTATGAGTTCTTCATAAATTTTGGATATTAACTCCTTATCAGATATATGGTTTGCAAACATTTATCCCAATCTGTAGGTTGCCATTTCATTCCGTTGATTGTCTTCTTTACTGTTCAGCTTTCTAATCTGATGTAGCACCATTTATTTATTTTTGCTTTTGTAACCTTTTTTGAACTTTTGGAGTTATATATTTAAAAAAACAATTATTGCTGAAGTCAGTGTCAAGGGGCTTTTCCCTTACGATCTCTTTTAGGAGCTGTATGTTTTCAGGTGTTTGCGAATAGGGGAGAGAGACTGAACTCAATTTTTCTGAAACAAAAGGTAGGAGAGTTTTTAAACACAGAGTGAGCTAGCAGAAAAGTATTGGTGGACATTGGGGATGGGGGAATTGTCAATGTGATTAGGTCATCACATTGTGTCTGCAAATAGATGCTTATCAAGTTAGGCTCCCATGCTCCCACAGAGACTGAGAGATAGGAGCTCTGTCCTTTCTTGATGATCGTGTTTCAAAAGGATGACTCCCAGGTCCTTGAGAAAGGCATTCCTGGGTTGTGAAACTGGCAGGAGGCTGGGAGAAGATTTACATCTCTAAGGGGCAGAGAAAGAATTTATAATTGCAAATTTTCTAAAGTAAATGCTCCAAGGAAAGGGAAGTCCGGGCTATAGTCAGGAGGAAATCTGTCTAAAGTTGAGTAGAGCTGAAGGGAATGTTAAGGACTTCTTGGTCAGTGTGTGTGTGTGTGTGTGTGTGTGTGTGTTTCTTTTCAACTGACAAGTCTCAATAAAAATTAACAGAGGCCTTTCCTCTTCAGGGCTCATCTGTTGCATTTCTGGGGTTCTGTTGGATGTTAGAGGGTGGGTGGATGGCCCCATGGAGCAGATGGGAGGCAGCAGGGTGAGGAGGCCAGGAGAAACATTCCTAGGTGGAAAGCCTCTGGGATTATGATGGGTCTCTATGTAAACTGCCCATGCTTTGATTCTCTTCCTCCAGTAAAAAAAAAAAAAAAAAAAAAAAAAAAAAATTTAGTTCTTAAATTACACATTTTGTAATTACAAAAAACAAAAATAAACAGATAAAATAATTAATTAAATAATAAATGAAAGAAGGGCAAAAATCATCCCCTTCCCAAATCCCTGCATGATGTGAGTTTAAAAATCAACTGCATACAGGTATCCACCTCCAAGCTCTCCCTCCCTCTTTATAAACAGCGCTGGAAATATCCAGGAGACCTGGCAAAAAATCGAATTTTGCCATACAAATAAACAATAAGCTGCTTCTGCCTGTGAGAACCTGCCATCCTAAAGCACAAAGGAACCAGGCCGGGACAGATGCACACAGACTCCACGCAGTCGCGGGGGCGTTCAGGAGCATTTTCCGTCTACTGATGCTTGAGGGACTGGGCCGGCTGGGCCCGGTGCGCGCAAAGGTGTAGTGCAGGGATGCCAGGTGGGCGTGCTGTCGGCAAGGAGCCCGTAATGGTTGTAGTTAAATTGGGGAAGTGATGAAGGCTAATTAAAAAGCACTTAGGCTTGGAAAACAGGAAGCAGAACTCCGCGGCGGGGAGGCGACAGCGTGGCCGGCCTGGCGCCAGCAAGAGTCAGACTGCTGGGAGGGTGGGGGCCTCGTCGGCATGGGCGCCGGGCCAGCGCTCCCAGCCTGCATCGCCGTGAGCAACGGCGACCCCTGGGCAGGGGCGGAAACGCCCGGCTCTGCAGCCTGCCCAACGCCGCGCTGCTGCTGGTTTCCTCTTCCTTGCAGATTGTGTTCAAACCCATTGCTAATTGTGTCAGTAAACAACAGACACAATTTTCTCTTTGCAGAGAGGTTGGGCAGCGGCGTTTGAACGTTGAGCAAAGCCTTTCCATTCACCTGTAAAATAGAATCAAAGGCTGGACGCCGTGGCTTACGCCTGTAATCCCAACACTTTGGGAGGCCAAGGCGGGAGGATCGCTTGAGCCTAGGAGTTCGGCCTTGGCAACATAGCAAGACTCCTTTTCTATAATACAAAAAAATAAAAAAATTGGCCGTGTGGGCTGGCTCGCACCTGTGGTTCCAGCTGCTCGGGAGGCCAAGGTGGGAGGATCAGCTGAGCCCTGGAGGTGGAGGCTGCAGTGAGCCGAGATCGCACTAATGTACTCCAGCCTGGGTGACAGAGCGAGACCCTGTGTTAAAAAAAAAAAAAAAAGTTTGGTGATGAGGTAGGATTAGAGGTGGTGGCGGCGGTGTCAGAAGCTGTTGGATGATGGTGATGGGGGCGATCACAAAATTCTGACTCTTTGATTCTGAGTTTGGTTAGTATGCTAGCTTTTATTTTTCAAGTCTGATTAGTAGCTGAGTGTGTGCCAACTGATTTCCAGATGCTGACATCCTGTTTCATTAGCTTTTTTTTTTTTTTTTTTTTTTTTTTGAGACGGAGTCTCGCTCTATCGCCCAGGCTGGAGTGTGTGGCGCAATCTCGCATTCACTGCAACCTCTCTCTCCCGGGTTCAAGTGATTCTCCTGCGTCAGCCTTCTGGTAGCTGGGACTGCAGGTCCGCACCACCACGCTGGGCAAATTTTTGTATTTTCAGTGGAGACGGGGTTTCGCCATGTTGGCCAGGCTGGTCTTGAACTCATGGTCTCAAGTGATCCGCCCACCTCAGCCTCCCAAAGTGCTGGGATTACAGGTGTGAGCCACCGCGCCCGGCCTCCAGTAGGTGTTTTGAGGTTTAGGGTGCTGAGTTATGAACTACTAGACTAGTGGGATGCCCTCTTCCTTGGGCACCTTGGAAAATGCTGTCATTGCTAGGTAATTAGAGAATCTACTTGACCAAATTCTCTGTACAAGGCCCAGTCAAAATGATCATATTCTAGTTTTTATGAATACACCAGTGAATTTTAATCTTGTCAAACAAAAAACAAACATGTATTTTTGGGGTATCAACTACATTTCTTTACTAAAAGCTCTGAAGTTAAAGATAAGCAAGCCTTGATTTTCCATTTGGAAATTTACCATTTACATACATGTAGCATCTCGTTGGACAGAGATATAAACCCTGATGTACTTTCAGAAATCCTGTAATACTGTAAAAATGCTGTAAAGACCACGGAGAACATTAAACATACGAATCCAGAAAGTGAAAGTAGATTATGAGGCAGACTTTTAATAAGCATATATTCAAGTAATCTACATGAGGGCAGAGTTTTTGCCCATTGAATTCCCTGCTTTATCCCTAAGTGGGTCTGGAACAATGTCTGGTACGCAAAAGGACTTCAATTAACATTTTTTGAGTAAGTGAACGAAGTCTGTGCTTATCTCTAAGGTAGTTATTTAAGATGCAAGAATCTTATTTCAATAATGGTGTTATCGTTCAAACTATTTTTCAGAAGGAACTTTTCTTTAGGAATTTCCTTTAATACTAGTCCCATTCCTTTACAGCCATACTTTGATTTTTACATCAAATCAATGCATTCTGAGTGAAAGAGTTTACGTGTATTATTTATCAGACATAGAGCCAAATCACTTTCTCAGTTCATTCTCAGAGGCTGAATTTACCATCCTGAAGGTTATTAAAGAATGCCATAGGCGCTAAAGGCAGGTCTTCAAGAGGCATGCCAAAATGTTTGCATTAATAAAGCTTCATTGCAAAAAGTGTCTAACTTCCTGAGATGAATACCTTGAAAGGAATAGAGCTCATCTGATTTTTTCTTGTGTGTTTGATAAAAAATCAATTCCATTACTCATATTTATATTATACTCCTGGAAAGAGCTTAAGTGCTTTTGATTGAGTAAAGAAAGAGGGATAAGGATTGTTTATTCTTTACCACTACTCTTCCAAAGATTTTAAGCTAGCTGAGAATAGAAGCTATTTTTTCCTATTGATTAAATTTCCATTCTCTTATCATTTTATCCATTCCTATTCACTTCCAGAAATTTCAGAATCTTTTATTTCCCCATGCTTTAGAAGTATGTTATATATTTTAAATTTTTTATTTCATATTTAAAAATATTTTGTAGTCTATTTAGATTAAAGAGAGCAGATTCAACATATAGCTATAATCCAAATTCTACTATAATGAAAGTAAATGTTTTTTTTCCCCAGGCATTTCAGTTTCAAACTGTGTATCACTTATGAAAATATGCGTAAAACATACATGTAGAAACGTAATGAATTGTCATAAAATAAATCCTATGTAACCATGATCTAAATTAAGAAAATGTACATTATCAGTATCTTGGAAGTTCTCCTGGCTGCCCGTTCCTAATGAAAGCTCACTCCCTCTCCACTAAAGATAACCAGTATCTTCTTATTTTTGGTGGTGATTACTTTGTTGTACTTTTCCATCCAAGTAGGCATCTATTAACACCATGGATTACTTTTGCTTATTTTTGAACTTTACAGAATTATGCATAAGGTATATCAGAGATTCCTTTCTATCAACATCATGCTTATATGATTTATCCATGTTATTTCTCTTCCTTGCTTAGAATTCCATTGTATAAAAGTTGACCACAGTTGATCTGTTCTACTACTGATGAACATTTGGATTGTTTCCAGGTTTGGTTATTGTGATGTGTGATGCTATGATAGGAACACTTTAGTAGGTGTCTCCTTGTACACATGTGCCTGTATTCCTGTTAGTATATAGCTAGGAGTGGAATGGCTGGCTCATAGGGTATGCAATTTAGACTCCTGACAACACCATAAGACAGTTTCTCTTATTCTGTACCCTTGACAACAGTGGGTATTTTCAGTCTTTAAGATTTTTATATTCTTATGGATCCTGCACATTTGTTCTTCCTTTTCAAAGCTGTTTTCGCTCTTCAGGTCATTTGCATTTCTATATGAAATTTAGGATAGGTTTATCAATTTATACAAAAATATCCTGCTGCAATTTTGAATAGGCATGCAATTAATTTGTAAGTCACTTTCGGGAGAATTAACATTTATTATTGCCATGTATTTTTCTTTTACCTATGTTATAAACTGCATTATACATAGTTATTAGTTTTGTTTTATCAGTCAATTATTTAAAAATATTTATTATTTATTTGCATCAAGATATAATGTACATACCGTAAAATGCATCATTTTAAAATGTATATTTCAGTGGTTTTTAGTATGTTCGTTAGGTTGTGTAATCATCACCACTGTCTAACTCTAGAACATTTTCATCACCCAAAAAAGAAACCCCATACCTATTAGGGTCACTAATTATCTTTTAAAGAGATATAAAAAAAATTATATTTACTAGTATAGGTAACTCTTTCAGTGCTGTTCTTTTGTGTAGATTCATATTTGCATCTGGTATTATTTACCTTCTGCCTGAAGCAAATCCATGCACATTTCTTGTAATGTGTGTCTGCTCGTGATAAGTTTACTCAGCTATTTTACCTTAATTTGTGAAGGCTGTCTTCACTCGGTACAGAATTCTAGGTTAATAATTTTTTCTTTTAGTACTTTTTAAAATATTGATGCACTGTCTTCTTGCCTTGCTCACATTCTTTCCAAAGAGAAATCTGCGGTCAGTCTTAGCTTCGTACGTAAAATATCTTTTAAAAAATCTGACTGCTTTATTTTATTATTTTTTTCTTTTGGAGAGGAAGCCTCACTCTTGTCCCCCAAGCTGGAGTGTGATGGCGCGATCTCGGCTCACTGCAACCTCTGCCTCCCAGGTTCAAGCGATTCTCCTGCCTCAGCCTCCTGAGTAGCTGGGATTACAGGCTCCTGCCACCACGCCCAGCTAATTTTTTTTTTTTTTTCTTGAGACGGAGTCTCGCACTGTCGCCCAGGCTGGTGTGCAGTGGCGCGATCTCAGTTCACTGCAAGCTCCGCCTCCTGGTTTCACGCCATTCTCCTGCCTCAGCCTCCCGAGTAGCTGGGACTACAGGCGCCCGCCACCACGCCCGGCTAATTTTTTTGTATTTTTAGTAGGGACGGAGTTTCACCATGTTGGCCAGGCTGGTCTCGAACTCCTGACCTCAGGTGATCTGCCCGCCTCGGCCTCCCAAAGTGCTGGGATTACAGGTGTGAGACACCACGCCCAGCCCTTATAAATATTATTGAGCTTTGTTCTGGGATGCAATTAAGTTACTGGAAACAGTTGATCCTTTCAAACTTTGGGCATTTTTTAGGCAGGGACAGATTGGCATTTAGTATAGGACAAGTTATTTTCCATTATTGAGGCAAAATCCTTTTGAGTTCTCTACCCAATGCTGTGTCTACTAAGAGGTTTTCAGTTTGACTCATGGGCACAGACACTATTCTGGCCTGTGTGTGAACACTGAATACTGTTTCCTCTAAGCCTTTTGGATGGTTCTTTCCTTGGCCTTGGGTAGTGTCCTTTCATATGTCTGCTGATCGCTACTTTGCTGAACACTATGTAGAAAAGGACCCTCTGCAGATCTCTGGGATTATCTTCGTTCAACTCTTTCTTTTCTGACCCTGTAAACCCTGTTTGTCCTGTTCTCCCTGGGCTCTAAGCTCCATTTCCTCAACTAGAGCAGTCCTCTGGGCTCTGCCTGGCTTTCACCTCCCTGTTCTGTGGTCTACAGACTAAATTCAGGCAATGATAGATGTATCATATTTGATTTTTATCTCTCAGAGACTACTCTTCTTTGTCTGATGTCAACTTTTTTGCAAGCTCCTTTTTCATATACTTTGTCTTTTTATTGTTGTTATATTTGTCTCATTATTCTTTTAGATTTTCTACATATGCAGTCATATTGATTGTAAAAAATAAAAGCTTATTTCTTTCTTTGCAATAGGTAGGTCTTTTATCTCCTGGCTCCACTGCAGTGGTTAGCACCTCCTGTATAATGTTTAATAAAAATATCTGTAATAGGTAATATTTGTCTCATTTGCATCTTAAAGGGACTGCTTTCAGCATTTTACCATTTGATATGGTGGATATTGTTGTTTTTGATAAGTAGGTTTAAGATTAGGAGCATTCCCTTCTATTTCGAGTTTGCAAAGATGTGTATGTGTCTGTGTGTGTGTTAAGTTGTAAATGGATGTTGACTATAATCAAATGCTTTTAATGCAGCTATTGAGATAATGAAATGATATTTCTCCTTTATTAACATGGTGAATTACACTGATTTTTTGGAATAGTAAACCAACCTTATATTCCTGGGATAAATTCAACTGGGCTATGGGGTGTATTTTTCTTTATAAAAAGTTGCTGATTTGGTTAGCTAATAGTTTGCTAAAGGTTTTAACATATGTGTTAAATTGGCCTGTCATTTTCTTTTCACATAATGTCCTTCCTTGTCAGTTTTTTGTAGTAAGGAAAAGCTAGCTACATAAAATGTGTACATAATTGTTCTGTTTTTTAAAAAATTTTCTGAAGGAGTTTGTTTAAAATTGGCATTATTTCTTTCCTAAATATTTAGGAGAATTTGCTGTTTGGTCAGGCATTTTTGCTTTTTTGGGAGAGCAAGGGGAAGGTTTAAAATGCAGATTCCATTTTTAAAATATAAGATTGCTTTGCTTTCTATCCTTCTTGTTTCAGTTACAATAGATAAGTTGTTTTTCTAAGATTTGTACATTTTATATAAATTTTCTAACTTATTGGCATAAAGTAGTGCATAATTTCCTTTTGTTATCTTTTTTATACCTAGGTAACATTTGTAGTGATGACTCTCTTTCTATTCTGATACTTGTTATTTGTATATTTTTTAAAATTAATCAGTCTCACTGGTTTTTGCTCAATCTTACTATATTAGTTCTTTTAGTACCAACTTTTTGCTTTGTGGATCTTCTCTACTGGTTATTTTTTTTCTACTTCATTAATTTCTGCTCTTATATTTATGATTCCTTTCCTTCTGTTATCTTGGTTTTATTTTCTGCTTTTAGGCTTATTGAGATGGAAGCTTACTTGATTTTTAGTTTTTCTTCTTTTCTAAATATGTGTTTAAGATTATATTCCCTCTGAACTCAGCTTTAGTTGCATCCCACAAATTTTGGCAAATGGTATTATTTTTTGTTATCATTCAGCTAAAAATCTACTCTAACTTCATTGTGATTTTTTCCCTTTTACTTATGAGTTATTTAGATGTTTATTACTTAATTTCCATATATTAGGTAATTTTCTGTTTTTTTTTTTATTGATTTCAAGCTTAATTGCACTGTAATCAGAGAACAAACTCAGTATGATATCAGTGCTTTGAAATTTTTTTAGACTTGCTTTACCGCTCAGCATATAGACAAGTTTTGCAGATGATTTGTGTTTTTCAAAGGATTATTTGTTTCACAGTTGTTGGGTGCAGTTTTCAATAAATGTGCATTTGGGCAAATTACAGTCTTCACATTTATTTCATCTTTCTTGATTTCGTGTGGTGTTTCAAAATCACTACTGTGAGTGTAGATTTATATTTCTCCTTGTAGTTTTGTCAAGTTTTGCTTTAAAATTTTTGAGGTAATGTTACATGCATACAAATAGGGAACTGTTTGTCTTTCTGGTGAGTTGATTCTTTTAGAATAAAGTATACCATTTATTTCTATTTTTTCTTTAATAAGCTAACATCAACTTTCTTTGGATTAGTTTTTGCATTGTATTTATTTCACCTCCTTTCGCTCTTTCTGTATTCTTGCAGTTCAGATATATATTGCTTATACTTTTTTTAAAATTCAAATTTGAAAATATTCATCTTTAATTGTAGAACTTATTCATAGACATTTATTGTAATTATTCATGTACTTGGGTTAAAAAACACTTTAGTTTGAACATTTTAGTGTGTGCTTTCTATTTGCCCTACCTCTTTTTTGTCCCTCTTTTTTTCTCTTTTTTTGTCTTTCTTTAGGTTCATATTCTCCCTCTAGTTTGGAAGCTACATATTGTTTTATTAGTCTTTTATTACATATTACAACATACAAGCTTAGATTATAAGAGTCTAATGCTAATTGTTGCTCTTACTCTTTTCTCAGATAATACAAGAAGTTTAGGTCACTTTAACTTTAGTTTTATCAACTTGTCTTCTATTGTTGTCATGAATTAATGCTGCATATATTTGAAACTGTAGAAGACATTATTATGTTTTACAATAGTTTTTATAGTCAGTGTTCACTTGGATATATAAATGTGTTTACCATTTTTTCCAGTTTGCTATTTGTCTTTTAACATTTTTAATAGTATTTTTAAATCTTAGAAATGTTTAATTTTGTTATTGGCTGAATCAGTCATTTTCTTTAGGCCTCTGAGTCTTGCTTGGGAAGGTTTTCCCACACTGAGATTACAGAAATACTGCCCGTATTCTTATTTTTAATATTTAGACTTTTAATTCATCCAGATTTGTTTTCCTCTGGGTGTGAAAGTAAGGATCTGACTTAACATTTTTCCAGGTGGTTAGCAAAATGGCTCAGCCCTAGTAATTGACTATCCTCTTCTTTTGACCTGCAATACAACTTTATTATATAATCATTTCCTTTTAAATATGGGCCTTCTATTTTCTTGCCCCTACTATTTTACTTACCATGATATGCAATAATTAATATGGAACTACTGTGTGACAAAAACATTGTCTTGTAGTCTATAAGGATGGGTCATTATGGTTGAATAGGAATCTGATGGTTCTGGTGTTTTAATCACCAAACGTATATCCTGATAGAGATAAGCAGCAGAGCTCTCTGGAAAAAACTGTGGTGTAGGTGAAAGAGATTGTCCTTTCTCCTTTCTTCTGAACAGCTTTCTAGATCTCTGGGTTTCCAGGGTCTTCAAGTAATCCCAGGCTACACAGGGCTCTTCCCCAGACCAGTTCTCTTAGAGCAATGTCTGTTTCTCTGAATCTATTTTTAAATCATTTCTACAAAATTCTACCTCATAGGGTCTATGTTGGAAATCCTCTGAGAAAATAATTTATACTAGGGCAGTGATGACTGAAGAAGGTTTAATGTAGTCATAGCAAATGTGTGGTATTATAACAATGGGCCTCCTCCTGCACCTAAAGTAAGTGGTCATGGTGTACTTTTCTGCTGATCTTGGACTTGACCTGAGAACTCGTTCCAAAACAACACTCCAGGATTCCTTAAAACTTCATCAGAATTTTCATGTGGGTTGGAATTAGTGTTCCACCCCTAGAATAATGTTTAATTTTCCCAGGAGAAACAGGCACTGAAGAAATGGGCTGTGATGGTGGCTCTGTTAGTTTCCCAAGGCTGCCGCAACAAAGTCCCAAAGACTGCATGGTTTCAAACAACAGGAATGTGTTGACTCACAGTCCGGATGCCAGAAGTCCAAGACCGAGGTGTCTGCAGGGCCATGCTGTCTCAGGGATAATCTTTCCTTGGCTCTTGTAGCTTCTGGTGTTTGCTGGGAATCCTTGGTGTTTTTTGACTGGTAGATGCATCATTCTAGTCATATGGCTGTCTTCTCCCTGTGTGTCTTCGCACTCTCTTCCCTCTGTGTGTGTTCAAATTTCCCATTTTTATAAGGAAATCAGTCATATAGGATTCGGGCCCACTTTAATGACCTCATTTTAACCTGATTACATTTGTAAAGACACGGTTTCCAAAATAGTCACATTCTAAGGGACTGCAACATGAATTTTTTGGGGGAGCGGTGGAGGGGGAGAGACACAGTTCAACCCATCATAGTGACACTCAAAGTTGTAGGTGAAAACCTGTTTATCTATGTTTAAGAGCAGTACTGTTAGAGTCAATCAGTCCTGTACTAAAACACAATATCGCTTGACAGTGGAAAAGCATTGAAGATAGTCATTATCATTTGTGTGGTTAAAGAGATTCTGGGCTGAGAGGCACAATGCAGAATTAAACTCTTGGAAGCATCCTGAGGACTTAACAGGATTATTCATATTTGCTGTTATTTAGTTCTATTTTAAAGAGATATGGAGGCAATGTGTATGCCTCACTAAATTATCCTTATGTCTTTCACTGCAGATACAGCAATGCAAACAAGAGCTAGGTCTGAATGCATTGTCGCATTTCCAGAACATGTGTTTGTTTGTTTGTTTTTAATGAACCTGGCAAGTATTTGAAGTTATGAAGGAAGAATCTAGTTCTTTTGTATTGACTTTTTGGTATCACAAATTATAGGTCAACTGAAATTTATCAGCACAGGTTCAGCAAGCTTCAGGTGTGATTTGAGTTCATCTATGTGAAATGAACAAAGTCAGAAAGTAAATTATGAGGTAAGAAATAGTACTTACTAGGCATTGCGAGATCTATTTGGTCAGCAACTTAGTTGATTCATGGTTAAAAAAACATATTAGACTGTGCTTTATGAGGGATTAGCTTCTTACTGCTTATATGAAGTAGGCATAATCTAATTTTATTATTAGTGCAGAACAAATGTGCTAAGGCTTGAAAGGTGTGCTAACCCAGATATGGATGAAAACTGTTCTTGAGGTTGAAATCGTTTGCTGTTATTTGGGAAAAGGTTTCAAGTAATTAGTCAGACACCTGGGTGATGCCACCCAGCTATTTACAGTTTCTCTAGTAGTTAAAAATAAATTCAATATTGTTTCTTTATTAAGGAAATCAGGATAGAAAGGCTGCCCTGTGTTAGCCACATTAATATAGTTATAAATGAGATTAACTGAACACACTTATTGAACTCTCATTAGATGCTAGGTTCTTTGTCAAGGGCTTTACGTGGATTATTTTATTTAATTCTCGAAATTGACAACTGAGGTATATTTTTATTCCAGTTTACAGGGAAAATAAGAAATTTCACTAAGGCCACCACTGGTAAGTTGTGGACTTATGGACAGTCTCTTAACTACAACAGGACAGCGATGTCTCTTATTCTGCAGGTGATTTGCTATGGCAACTAACTAAAAAAATTGTTTGATTTGTAGCAGGCTTGGAGACTATATGGCATGGGTGAGTGTGCGCACTTTGGAGTTACACAGTTCTAAGTTTAAATTTCAGTGCCATCTCTTGTGCAAAATTCTTAATCTACATGAACCTCAGATTTCTCATTTTTTTAATTAAAAAAATTTTTTTTCTGTCAACTTTGCAGAGAAGTAAGATTTCTTATTTTAAAATGAGGGCAATGATGCCTCTCTTGCAGAATTGTGAGGATTCAATCAGATTATAATTGTAAAGTGATTTTAAAAAGTTTGCAACAAAATCTTTCCTATTCTTTCTCTCAAATTCTTTTTTTTGGCTGCATGATTATGTGATCTGATTTCCATCATTTTAAATTAAAACCCATTTCCAGTTGAAAGAAAAGTTGGCGAGCTAAATCTCTTTTCTGTCCCATCACTGTAGAAGAGAGAACTGTCAAGATTGTTCAGCATTTTAAATAAAACCACCTTTTTGTAGGAGAGAGATTAGCGTAAGATATGTTAAAAGAAAGGTCATAAATATTCTAAAAGCAAATAGGCGCAGAGCTCTTGTTCTGGGGAGCTACGTTAGGTTTCTTAATTTTGTAGGAGAGGAGCCTTATATTATTTCCTTCTCCTTTTAATCTTAATCTGCACATATTTCAGAAGGGTCATTCACTGGCCTTTTTTAGCCAGTCCTGCCTGATTAGACAGAAATTAAGTTTGGTTTTGTTTGACAACCTCAGGACAGCCAGAAAGATAGGGAAAAGGAGCCCACAGATTCTTGCTTTAAGTTTACAAAACTTTGTAGTTCTGCTTAAACATTTAGGTTAACAATAGGGAAGATTTAAAAATAACTTTAGATTTTCTAGTGTTCAAAGTCTTTACTGAAGCCATGTATTCTGAAAAAGTTATCACTTTATAATTAAAAGTATCAAGCCTGGCTGCAACCTTTAAAAAACAAACTTTACATGGGTTACAATTTTTGTTTTAGTAGCATAAAAACGAGTGGATTGCCTTAGATATGTCTATCACGTAGTGTTCTGTAATTTTTCTTCCCTGTAGAGTTATTATGTTTGCATGCTTACTAGTTCTGTTGTTTGACTTACAGATACCTATCTTTGGTTTCAAAATGTGTGTGTAAGCATTGCTAGGTGGTGCTAACCATCTATAATTATCTCTGTTTCTTAATAAAGAAATGGTATTGAATGGTCAACAATTAATTGTTTAGCAACATAGGATTTTCAAGCAAGCTGCTGCTTTTTAGAATCAGGGAAAGGAAAATGTATCCATGTACTTGGTCTATCATTGGGGCAGAATTTTACTACCCATAGCTCTTCTTAACAACAATGGATGCCAGCAGGTTTATGACTTTATCTCTAGAGTTATTGCCCCAAGAAATAGTATTTCAAATGCAGCTATCTCTGTGAGATATCTCTATAGAGACTCTCTTTTACTTTGTGCTTTGAAATGTATATTATTAATGTACCAACCCCTCTTATCACTAATGCTGTCAGTGACGTAGACAGCAGAGGTGTAAGGTATATCAGTTAAAATTTTAAAAAACTAAAATATTGAATGAAAACAGTGAAGTCTGCTGGAAATCATACCAACATCTGGTGCTCAAACATTTTTCAATATCTATATATTGCCAGAAAATAAGAAATGTTTGAGATCATCTATAGTGTCTTTTGGTTTGGTAGAGGAATTTTTCAGCCAAAGACAGTAATATAAATGCCAAACATTTTCTAAGTTGTCTTAGGATCTGTGAAAGTCTCAACTTAGACTTGTACAAACAAGCACTATTTTCTCCAACATACATTGCTTGAGAAGTGCATTTTGAAAAAAAGTATGCTACAAACCGACATGTTGGAGTAAACATGTGAAAATGATGCATGTAGCAGAGTTACAGTTTTGTTCTGCTCGACACTTGACATATAATTTTCAGTAATCTTCTAGCGATTAACCTCTGATGTTTCTTAACAAGGTCTACTAATCTGAATCTTTTTTTGGGTGCCTTGGAGTTGTAGGTTATTGTTTTTAGACACTTGGAATTACTGCTGTTCTTCTGAGGCCTGTCTGAAGAGGGGCTGGCTTTGTTAATTTCTAATGCAGCAGCAGTAAGAACAATATTTAGCACTTATGAGGCTCCACTTCTCAGTTTCAAAGCACTTTACAAATATCAATTAATTGCGTTGAATGGGGAGCTCTGCAGCTGCTGAGTGAAAAAAGAGCACACAGTGATTGGCTCATTATCATTTACAGCTGTTGAAAAATGTTCTTCAAAGAAATAATTACAGATTTTCATATATATTTAAAGAAAAAAGGAGCAGGCAGGAGGCTACTAAGGGTCTTCTTTAACAAATGACTCTTGTCTTTCCATTCTGTTTCGAGAGCAGCAGCTTTATTGCGAATAATTATCCTCTCCTGGACAAAAAGAAAAAAAGCGCTGCAACAGCCCCTTCCCTAAGAAAATGCAAGACAGTAAATCCTCTTCTGAAAAATAATCTCAATTTCACCAATTTTGATTTGTTTAGAATTTTTGTTTCTTAGTGGTTGGACTGCTGCTGGACTTTGCCTAATGCAGCCTTATTTAACGTCTGATCCAATGTTGGCTTTGTCCAGCTTTAATTATGCATGAAAACAGAACAAGTAGACAATAACGGATAGTGCTTCTCACTTTGTTTCCAACAGAGCTTTATCACCATATGGGCGCCAAAAGAAACTATCTGAACTGTCTCCCTGTCACCAGGAAGAGATACAGGCAGTCCTGGCCATAGAAACAGATTTCCGTTTCTTTTCTTTTTCATTCTTTTTTCTTTTCTTTTTTTTCCCCCTTCTCTTCTTTTTCATAATGTGAATCTCCTGGTCGAGCAGATAAGCTGCTAATTCTATTAATTTTCTTATCAAAATCAGCAAGGGAAGCGAAGCTTCCAATTTAGTGATTTATTATCCTGAGCAAGCTGTGCGGAGTATGCCTTTCATATTCTGTAATTGGCACTAAAGGGGAAGAGACTTTCAAGGGAGATGCACTCAGCAAACCGTTTCCATTTCAATTGACTATTGAGCAAACAAATGGAGTGTCCTTTCATTGGCTTAAATCATTTAAAGTGATAAAGCTAGCAATTCTGCATTTGAATGTATGCCAGTGGATATCTGTGTGTGAGATGCTGACCCCTAAGACATTAAAATATGAGCATAATAACATCTCTCTATAGGATTTGCCATCAATAAAACATCCAAGTGCAATACGTTAATTGACATGCAAAAGGCCAAAATTGATCACACATGTAATCTGACCCTTATTATTATACCGCCCCCAAAGGCCTTTGAAATCAACATCTTTCCTTTGCATACTGAGTATTGAATATTTTGGTATATGAAAGTTGGCTGCATAAGCAGTGGACTCTGATGTTTTAACACTGTTTATTTTAGTCTC
Source organism: Pan paniscus (assembly GCF_029289425.2). Classification (NCBI taxonomy): domain Eukaryota; kingdom Metazoa; phylum Chordata; class Mammalia; order Primates; family Hominidae; genus Pan; species Pan paniscus. Next base: position 52,238,823 of record NC_073259.2, read on the forward strand.
AAAGGCAGGAACATTATCAGTTTGAAAGGAAAGAAAGTGGTGAGGAGTTGGATGCCAGGAGTGAGTGGGACTGATTGAGATATAGAAGGAAGACTAGGTTTCAGGTGGGAAAAAAAGTTGCTTTCTGTTTAGTGTCATTTGAAAAGCTAGGGAAGGCTCCTCTGCTCCAAATATTATCCTCAGTAAAATAGGAACTTGAATTGTAGGTATCCATTTCTTTTTATTTAAGACCACAATTTTTTAAAGTAAATTTTGTATAATAATTGCCACCAACTAGTTTAATGGTTGCAAATCATGCTGCCTACATTGCTTTACTTAAATCTAAGAGCAAGGCACTAGTGCCCCCATTATACAGATAGTGCTTAGAGAAACTTGAGAGTTTAAGTATCATACTTAATGCTTAGATGCTTGAGAGGTTAAGTAACTTGTCTGATTTTACTTGGTTAGAGTGTTCAAGCTGGGAGTTGAATTCAGCACCATGAGATACGAAACTGTTGTTTTCTAATCACTGTATTAGTCTTCCTCTAGCCTTGTGTTTCTGGGAGAAATAGTATCCTTAGCCCTTAAATCTTAAATATAAATCACGCCTTGAATTGCACCATACCCAAACCCTTGAATTAGGTTTTGGTACTAAAAACTTCAAAGATAATTTATTTTAAAAATTGAATCCTTTTTTTTCTCATGATATATTTCATGAGAATGATGATATTTTGACAATTTGGAAATTCCCTCCTAATTCTTTGGGATGTTTTCCCCTTGCATTTCCTGGGAGGAACAAGGTAGGGGACGATTTTCCCTTGTAGAGAGTGCTGTCTATAGTGCCGATGGCTGGGAAATGTACTATAGGAGTGTGCACAATGATTTAGACATTTGTTTGGGCTTTTAATCTTTTCTCATCTACACGTACCACCAAAATAAAAACCAGTGAAGTATGTACTCTATAAATCTGCTTGTTCTCTCACTCCTCAGAAATATTTCAGAAAGAACTTGACACTTGTAATCAGAGCTGGGCTTAGATGCAGCCTCCTGTTGAGTCAGCGATCCCGCCTCTCTTTGTTTCCTATTTTAAATAGCACAAAAATAGTACGGGCCAGAGGTTATGGGCTGGGGAAGCGCTGCTGTTGGAAGAATGTAAAATCTACTTATGTACAATGAGTTTCCCCCGACTTCAAGTGTGTGGATTATTGAGTTAAGAGAAGAACAAGTTGAGAAGACAGTTAGAAAGCGTTGTGCATTAGACAGGTGGGGAGAAGCTGCTGGGCTTCACGTGGGGCACAGCAAAAAGACAGATGGACTGTGGTGATGATGCAGTGCAAATGCTTGGAGAATATAGTTGCAAAAGACCTCAGGAGATTATTTGCAAACAGAAGTGGCTTGACAGTAATTAGTAAGATTTCAGTTTAAAAAAAAGACTATGTTGGAACTTATTAAGAGAAAAGAGGAAAAGCAGATAATAATTATCACGGGATAATTCTCTGGGATGCTGGGAGATGTGCAGTATGTGAGAATAAAACCAATAGCCCAACGTGGGGAAAGGAAAGAGGGAAAAGTGAACCAAAGAAATGGGGACAAAATAAAACTATACTTGTGACAATTCTATTTATGAAACACTCTGTGTCATGTAACTGTGCTATGAGCTTTCCATATATTACCTCCTAAGATTATTTCCATTTTTTTGCATAAAGAAATTGTCTAGCTCTCATTCTATGCTCTATATTGTTTTAATAATAATTAAGGACATAATAAATGTGATATCCTAGAATTTTTGATTTTTTTTTTTTAGTGGAATACAAGCTATAAAAGCATGGATACTGTGAATTAACAAGAAGTATGTATGGGACAAAAAAGTTTGAGAATACCTGATGCAATACTGAACCTGGTTTCAATACCTGGTTTCAATAATGAACTAAGATGTTATAAACTCTGGTTACTAATAGTATAGTTTCAGTGAAGTCACAGTAATTTTCTGATCTTCAATATAAGATGGAATAAAACATCTTCTATTTACAATATTTCAAAAGTAAATTAAAACTGGCATTATAAAGACAAAGCCTAATTTTGAAAAAGGCATTTTCTGAGACAAGTTATTTGTATTTTAAAGTGACCATATATATGTTTTTTAAGGTTGCTTGATGCTTTATAAAGCTATCTAGGATAAAACTAGAACTTTGTTCTTCATCTCCTTCCAAGTTTTCACCTGTATCTTCTGTGTACAAAGGTGACTTTGACTTCAAAGGGCAATGGGAATTGAATCTGGTATGAAAATGGGATGAGGAAATATATGGTCTTTCAGGAAAAGGTCATTACATACTGTACAGAAGCTCAACTTTTATTTTGATTAAATACTTTTTTTCAGTGCGATTTACTAGCTAATTACTTCCTCAGCTTTGTGGCTTTGCAAGACTTACCTGATCTATCATGTCTACTGAAGGACTTAGAAGCCTCAAGGTTTGTGTGCTTTTATGTAAAATTATTAATATTAATAATAATTAACTATAAATGGTAAGTAGGGTGGGCCAGACGGCCTTTTCTTCTTTCAAAAACATCTTTATGTTCTTAGTTATTCAGAAGGTAGAGGTGATAATACAAAGACACAAGTGACATTTTAAATTAAATTATTGATTTTGGAATGAAGCTTAAATAATTTACTCAACAAGGGGACTGACTTTCACCTGTACCAGACTGAAAGCTCTAAATACCATCTGCTTATATCAAAGTAAAACTTTTTGTCTGTTTGTAGTCATGCTGAGTTTGGGGCTCCTATTGGCCTCATTTTTAAGAACCTCGCCCATTAATCATTAGTATTAGTTGGTACCACTGGTAATTAGTCTTTTAAGTTGCAACCAGATGGAATGTATAAATTATTAGAAGTTTCCTGCCAGGCGTAAGTGTAGATGATTCATGGGCCTATGGCATTTCTCTGTGCTCTGTTCCTGATAGGAAAATGTAAAGAGTATACAGTTGGAAAGACTAACCTTCACACTTTGTCTTGATTTCAACAATTGCTGACTGTTACTTCTGGTGTATCTAGAGACACAACAGGCTGAGTTCTTTTAAAGTTATTTTTAGACTTATTTTTACATTTTAAAATTATCCACCACTTCTTTTGGTTCCCTGTTTGATTCTTCTTTCTTTAATATCAGTAGCATGTCACTCCAGAAGCAGTCTTGTCTGCAGGAAATGTAATATTGCCAGGAATCTCCTTGCTGTGGCCAGTGGTAGGGGAGTTGAGGGTAGAGAGAGTGGGAGGGGCGACCAGATTCAATTTTTCTCAATGGGAACTTAACCTCAAATATATGTGTCCTCTAGTTGTAATCCTAAGCTCAGGCACATGTGATCTGGCATATAGATTAAAGGAAAGAAAGTTGGCCATGAGGCTTACACTCATTTTCTTGTGCCTTTTTCTTGTTGTTCACTTTCCTGGCAAAACCCTCCTCCTAGATAAACCCTAGTAGTCACCTACATTTGTCCATGCCTATATTCAAGCAGTGAAGCATTTCTGGAGAAAGTGAGATAAAATATTGGTAGGAGTATAAATTTATGATTACGATGTAATTTTGATGTGTAAATTAGACAGAAACCCAACTTAAGCTAGCTTAAGCAAAAATAGAAATTTATTGGCTTATGTAAGTAGAAAGTTAAAAGAGTGGTCAAGCTTCAGACATGGCTGGGTCTAGACATTCAAACAGTATCATCAGGGCTCTGTTTTTCTCTCCAGCTTGATGACAAGATGACATTGAGCAGCCTTAACTAACCTTACATTATCTTTATACTTTTTTTTGAGATGGAGTTTTACTCCTGTTGCCTAGGCTGGAGTGCAGTGGCGTGATCTCAGCTCGCTGCAACCTCCACCTCCCAGGTTCAAGTGATTCTCCTGCCTCAGCCTCCCAAGTAGCTGGGATAACAGGTGCCTGCCACCATGCCCTGCTATTTTTTTTTTTTGTATTTTTGGGAGAGATGGGTTTTCATCATATTGGCCAGGCTGGTCTCGAACTCCTGACCTCAGGTGATCCACCCATCTCGGCCTCCCAAAGTGCTGGGATTACAGGTGTGAGCCACCACGCTTGGCTTCTTTATACTTTTAATACCAGTGAGAGGGAAAGAACATCCTTTGTGATAATGGTAATGAAATATTCAGGCCTGACTTGGAATGGCCCAGCTTGGGTCACGTGCTTATCCCCTGTATTAGTTCATTCTTATGCTGCTAATAAAGACTTATCTAAGGCTGGGTAATTTATAAAGGAAAGAGGGTTAATTGGCTCACAGTTCAGCATGGCTGGGGAGGCCTCAGGAAACTTACTTACAATCATGGTGGAAGGGGAAACAAATATGTCCTTCTTTACATGGCGGCAAGAAGGAGAAGTGGAGAGCTAAAGTGGGGGTGGTGGGGAGCCCCTTATGAAACCATCAGATTTTGTGAGAACTCACTATCACAAGAACAGCCTGGAGGTAACCAACCCCATGATTCAATCACTTCCCACCAGGTCCCTCCCATGACACATGGGGATTATGGGAACTACAATTCAAGATGAGATTTGGGTGGGGACACAGCAAAACCATATCATCCCTGGACCAATAACTCAAGTCTTTGTCCTATGTCTAAGTGTAGCATCACAGTCCAGGCTAGATCCACTTAAATCTCATGGGCTTAGCAGGCATAAAATAGAGTGGGGAAGGGGAACATTCATGTCAATATTGAAACTCAAGGGTGTTCTCAAAGCTGCATGACACTCCTACTACAACCTTCTGATCTGAGTTGCACTTCCATTCCTAACAGCAAATATTTCAAACCGTCTTCACTGCTATCTCTGAACTCTCCCCCACCTCATCCCAACTTTTTCTCTGATGCTTGACATGAATAACTTTTCCTTCTATCTTACAAAGAAAGTTGAAGTGAACTGATGGAAAGCCCCACCATCAATTTCCTGCTGCCCAACAATTATGCAAATGCGAAGGCTTCTATTTGCATCCATCCTCTTCTCTTTTGTTACACCGGAACAGGGGCTTCTCTGTCTATTTATGGCCAGTGCCATTGTCTGTGCCTTTTCCTGCCTTCTAACTCTAACCCTCTCTTTATTTATTTCATGCACATCGTACTGCATTCTGCTACCTGGAATTTACATTCCTTCCTACATTCCCATTCTCATTCTCCTTTATCTTTTAATAAAACTCTCAATTGGTCATATATTCCTTATCCAATTTCTGTCTTAAAGCTTTCCTTCTTTCAAAACCAAACTTCTTATGAATGATAACAATCCTTGCTATCTCCATTTTCTCACTTCCCACTTACTTCTCAACCCACTCCAGTCTAGCTTTGGTCAAAACAGCAAACCCTCTTATGTCCCTTCTGCTTTAAACTCTTCAATGTTAGTGCATTGCTCTTAGGATAAACATCCAAATTCTCAAAATGACTTAGAAGGCTCTAGACAGTCTGGTTCCTAGGGAGATTTCCAGCCACATCTTGCACCACACTTTTCATTTCACATAACCATCTTCTTTCGGTTTCTCACATGTATTGCAGTCCACCCTTTGTATCTGTGGGTTCCATGCTGCTAGATTCAACCAATGGCAGACTGAAAATAATCGGGCAAAAAAGCATCTGTACTGAATATGTAGACTTTTTTTTTCTTGTCGTTATTTCCTAAACAATATAGTATTACAACTATTTACATTGTATTATGTATTGTAAGTAATCTAGAGATGATTTAAAGTATATAGGAGATTGTGCATAGGTTATTTGCAAATACCACACTATTTTACATTAGAGACTTGAGCATCCTTGGATTTTGGTATCCTTGAGGAGTCTTGGAACCAATCTTCCACAATACTGAGGGATAATCATATATCACATTTCTGGCAAGAACTAGCTGGTGCGTTCAAACAGTGTAACTCAGGAGAGTTTATGAGGGACTATTTACAAGGATATGGGAAGGGTTAAGGAAAGTCAATAGGAGATGATGAAGCATCTGACAGCTTAGTTACAAAGAACGTAGGTCCCTGTAGATACAAGACGCAGGAATAATTACAGATCCCTCAGATGCCGCTAGCTGTAGCTATAAGATAAAGCTTTTTGAGTGACTACCCAACTGGAACTATGTCTTAGAAAGAAGATCACAGCTATAGCCAACCCAAGGCCCATCAGGAAAATAAATACCTTAAACAATTGACTAAAAGTAATAAGAAGCCAGAGGGCCAAGTATATGGTTGATAGCTAGAGGTTAACCTTTTGGGGTGCAAGGCAGGGTAAAGAAGGGTAGAGAGTGGATTAGGAAAAGCAACAGATAATTTCCAGCTCATTCTTACCAGAGCAGTTTTGTACATGCTGTTCCTCTGTTTGGATGCTGTTTTTGAAGGCTGGTCATCTTCAACTAGTTCATTCTTTTTCATCCTTCAAACCTCAGATTCATGTGTCTTGTTTTGTATAGAAGCTATCTTTAACCAACTAATAGGCCAAGATCCTTCATTATGGAGCTGGATTCTCTCCTTCTCAGCACTGATATCAGTTTGTAATCATCCTGCTATTAGTGTGATAATTTAATCAATGTATGTGTCCTCCCTATGGCTCTATATTCCACGTGACTGGGGATTATGCCGGATTTAACTCATAGTGGAATCCCTAGGCACTAACACACAACATCTGGTATATAGTAGGAACTCACTAAATTCCTGCTGAATAAGTACATATACTGAAAATGTATGCTATAGTCTGAATGCTCGTGTCCTGCACCAAATTCATATGTTGAAGTCCTAACCCTTGAAGTGATAATATTAAGAGGTGGAGCCTTGGGAAGTGATTAGAAGATGACAGTGGAATCCTCATAAATGGGATTAGTACTCTTATAACAGAGACCCAAGGGAGCTTGTTTACTTCTTCCACCAAGTAAGAGTGCAGCGCGAAGACACTGTCTGTGAGGAAAGGGCCCTTACTAGTCACCAAATCTGGTGGTGTCTTGATCTTAGCTTTCCCAGTCTCCAAAACTGTGAGAAATACATTCCTGTTGTTTATAAGCCACCCAGTCTAAGGTATTTTGTTATAGCAACCTGAATGGACTAAGACACAATGTAGCATGCTCAGTGGCTTGAGCTCTGGGGTCACCTTCTGTCCAGAGGCTGACTGGGCAGTGCCCATCACCACAAGGGCCTAGATGGGCTGAGCACAAGTTTCCTAGCTCTGTAGCTTTTTGTTCTTCATGCTTCCCTTGCTATCAAGGAGGCTGGCTCCTCTCTCCAGGAATTCCAGGAGTTGCTCTTGTTGCCAGGGCTCTGGCCAGGCAGGGTCCAGTGTTGCAGCTCAAGAAAAGTCCCCAGGATCTTCTCATTGCTTGTTCATGTTTCTGCAACATCACTGTGTTTCGATGAAGGTCAGGACTGCTGGAAGCTGTCCTGTCAACCTTCTCTGCTTGGACCTAGGCAGAAGGCTTGCTGGAAGATCTTAGGGTTCTCACTGATATTGAAGTGAAGAGAAAAGTATGTATTCTCCAGAATATGCTAGGAGCGGCCATGGTGCAAGTTCATCTTCACAGCCAATTTAGCCTATTGGTCACTGTCCGTGACATGATAAAAATGTTCATCTCCAATGTTAGTCCACAGCTGGTGAAGCACTGGCAATAGGTTTTGCAGGGAGACATTATTCTTGCAGCTGCAATACCCCCTTTTCGCCAGTACCCCTCACCCAGCTGGTTTCAGGCTTCCACCAGCTCAGGCTCCAGCTTCATAGCCTTTGATAGAAACTCCTCAGCCTTAGAGACACAGTCAGGAGTAATGTTCAGTGCCTTCCCAGTCAGCATCTTCACTGCACTTTGCCCTGGATTAAACCCACGACTTCCTCCATCTGCCACAGGGTCTTCAACATCTCCTCCAGGGGCTTCTGTGTCTCCTCCTGCACATCCTATTGCTTCCCCCCAGCATCCTCAACACTATGTGTCTTGAAATTGCAGTCTTGAAATGAATAGAGCAGTTCCTGCAGTTTCTGTGAGATCTGCCTGACTTCTTCCTTTTCATTAGCCATCATTTCCCAGCTATCATCATTAATTAGTTAATATGCAATCTGGTAAGTGCAGTGATTAGAAATGGATTTTTCTGTGAAGTTAATGAAGCTTAAGCTTCAGAACTCTCACTCCCTGGGCCTGTTCCAAGGCCCTGGCAAGTTGTTCACATGGTCATATGTTTTTGTAAAATATGCAAATGTTAGCTGTTTTAATCACACTCAAGTAAAAGCGTGCTTTCTCTCTACTCTGACTTCCCATGAATCTCACTTCTGCTTGTGTTAAATAATGTTAGACTAGCAGTGGGCATTTTTGGGATTTCAATAAGGGGAATGGAGTTGAGGATGCATTTTGTTTGGACTTAGTGGGATATGTTTATGTGTTTTTCAGTTGCTTCCATATATATTGAAGCTATTGTTAATCATCTTGGGGTAGAAACGTCTTCTAGGAATTCTTGCATTGCTCATTGTGCCAACTCACCTGACATTGGGACATGACAGTGCAGGGCGAGTTTATAACCTGACATGAATATATTCCACATTCCTAGCACAAAAAGAAAGTGGGTGGAGACAAAACAAGATTGGACATATATGGAGCCAGAAGCTCATCCTTGGAAAATTCTTCCCATCATTCAATGTGTAAAACTGTAAGCAAAGGCTTTGATTCTCATTTATCTTCAGTTTAAATGGAAGATCTTTCATATATAATAACAACTGTATGTTTTTTTGATAAGAATCATGTGAAGTAGAATTTATCAGAAGTTCTGTGTTTGTAACAATACAGAGATTTTGTCTGTATATAAAGTAACATGTTTTACAAAGCCCAACTATCAATAATAAGAAAAATTCTGATCAATTGTAGCATACGAAAGACCGAGTTCTATTTCTCCTCTCTCTATGGAAAGTAATATTACAAAATTATCGTTGAAGAGACGATAAAGAGTATGCAACTGACAAGTAGGAAAACAGGTAGGAAAGGTATTCTAGAGAAATCAGGCCATTAATTAATGAAATATGATGTGTATTTTTTTCTATATTTTGGATAGGTAGTATATTTTTCAGATTTTGAAAAATTGTATTAATTTTTCCCTTCATAAATAATATTATCTTGGCATTCTACTTTTATATTTGTAGTTTTATATTCTTTTGCTTAAAGAGGGTCTTGGAAATTGTACTAGGTTCAGGCCCCACAAACCCGAGGCTGCACCCTGTGGTAGCAGAAGTAGGCACTAGTTCTTGAGGGAGTGGGTAGTTTTGGATGGGGATGTAAAGGGTCAGACGCTTCCTTAAAGAGGAAACACTTAAGCTGAGGTCTGGGGGCCGAGTAGTTTTCCAGAGAAACTCTCCAAATTGCAGAAGGGCTTGCCCAATCATGGAATTTCTTTTCAGTTTTGTACTCATAGTAGGCACGTTTGGTTTACAGCTTCCTTCAGGATGTTTGTTGCCATTGTTATGTGTGGCTGTCATTACTTTATAACAGGTTGTGAAGAGAGGACATTTGGTATGGGGTCTACAGGATCCTGTGGATGGACTCTGAGCTGCCTATAAAGAGAGGTAACTAGGAACTGGTGAAACCCCAAGGGTGTTTGGGACTCTAGGCACAAACAGAACTGTTTCAGAGCTTAGGTGACCATTTTTCTGCATCTGCATGGATCCAGCTTTATTCTATCATGTCCTTTGGCATGGACAATGGTGTAACCTCGATGGTGGGTCGCAGCTAGGATGTTTCTCTGAGTGGCTGAGCAGGCTGCAGAGGTGGAAAAGTGGGAAACAGCATGTGTTAGTCTGTTTTTGCATTGCTATGAAGAAATACCTGAGACTGGGTAATTTATAAAGAAAAGAAGTTTAATTGACTCATGGTTCTGCAGGCTGCACAGGAAGCATGGTGCCCAGCATCTGCTTAGCTTCTCATGAAGCCTCAGGGAGTTTTCACTCATGGTGGAAGGTGAAGCGAGAGCAGGCATCTCACATGGTGAGAGAGGGAGCAAGACGCGGGGCGGGGTGGTGGGGGGTGGTACCATACTCTTTTTAACAACCAGTGTGAACTCAGAGCAAGAACTCACTCATTACTGCAAGGACAGCACCAGGAGGTTCATGAGGGATCCCCTCCCATGACCCAAACACTTCCTGCCAGGCCTCACCTCCAACACTGGGGATGACAATTCAACATGAGATTTGGAGGGGACGAAACCCAAACCATATCAGAGAGCCAAAGAGAAAGCACATCTAGCCTCGTGGTGATGTCAGCTGGCAGATTGGTTGTGGGTTCATTTATATACTCAATAGATATTTATTGAGTGCCTACTGTGTGCCAGATCTTATTCCAGACTCTGGGACTACCATAGAAAATAAAGTGTGTGAAACTCCTGGCTTCTATGGAATACATGGGAGACATCCCTTGGGAATGACAAGAACTAACAAATAGGACTTATTGGGGGAAGGAGGGGGGAAGAGGGAGGGGTTGAGGTTATGCTGTCATAGGTATGGGTCACTAAGGCACTGGACTTTCAGTTTCCAAATGTTATAATTAAACTTAGTTCAAATTTTGCATTGTATTCTATTATACAATGGTGTTTGTTTTTTTATAAAAATGAAATTTGCCCATCCGAGTCTTTGAGAACAACTGATAGTTCAGGGAGTTATGTTGTGTGTAACCAGGAAGTTATGTTGTGTATAACCATAAACCCCTGCCGTGAGCTTTACAGTTAATTGAAGAGGCGCTATTTGAAGATTTTCAAACAAAGGAATGATAGAATCAGGTCTGTGTTTATGTAACTCACTCTTACTTCTCTATGGGGCTTGAAGGAAGAAGCCAGGGAGACTAGTTAGGGGTAATGCAACACTCCGACTAGAGAGGATGAGGACCGGAGGCGGAACTGGGGAAACTGGAAGGGAAGAGGAAGGACAGAGTCAAATAAGACTTAGGAAGTAAAACTAGCAGAACTTGGAAACTGATTGCATGGGAATGGAGGCAGGAGTTAGAGAAGTTGAGGACTATTTCTAGGATTTTCAGGGGGGATGGTGAGGCCACCAACTGAGATAGAACATTAAGGTGGAAGAACACATCAGGGATCAAATAATGAATTCATCAGCCTGGGCAACACAGTGAGACGCTGTCTTTAAACATTAAGAAAAATTAGCTGGGTGTGTTGGTGCATGCCTGTAACCCCAGCTATTGGGGAGGCTGAAGCAGGAGGATCACTTGAGCCCAGGAGTTCAGGGCTGAAGTGAGCTATGATTGCACCACTGCACTCCAGCCTGGGTGACAGAATGAGAACCTGACTCTAAAAATAAATAAATAAATAAATAAAAAGAATTTAGTGTTGGATATGTTAAGTTTGAGGTGCCTGTGGATATCTGTTGGGAATGACCATTAGAAAGATTGATTTTCAAGTCTGCTGGGGGAAGTGCTGTGAGCTAGAAATAAATATTGGCAATTATTGGAATACAAGTGGTGCTTTGAGCAAAGATAAGGGATGAGGTTGCTGAAGAAGAGTGGGGAGACTGAGATTAGTCCCCTGAGGACAGGACACTAGGGTTACTATATATAACTCTTATAGTGTGGTCAGAGGAATGGGGCCCTTTAAAGGTACTTAGGAGGGGCCCAGAGAAGTACAAGAAGCTTCTCTGTTATACTTTTCTGGTGTGAGCAAATGTGGAGTTGCTGAGCCTCCTTAATTCATTCAAGAAATATTTATTCAATATCCCTGGATATGTTGCAACATTTCCCACTAATTACTTGGTGACTGGTGTCAGATGTCCAGATATTGTGGAAATCACATATTATTAACTCCTTGGTGGGAAGAAATGGCTCTAAATAAGGTCCCATGGCCCACAGCAGGAAGGCCCAAGACATTGAGCATGAAGTCAGCAGAGCTGTTGTGAAGAGCAACCAGATGGGGAAGGAGGATGAGGAGTGTGGGGGCAAGCAGGCCGGCCTGAGGGAATGCCACGTGTTGGACGCTGGAGGTGTGCTGTGTCGCTTCTGTCGCAGAGCCACCAGCAGCGTGCCTGGTGGTTTGCTGGCAATCACGGCCTCCTGCAGGAGTGCCTGAATCCCTGCTTAAGCCACAAGGCTGGGACTTGCTGGTTTTCTTCCCCAAAGCAGGCTTCGCAATCTGTTCAGGGCTGTCTCGGTGCTTGGGAGGAGGTGGAGGAACTGGGATTCACCATCTGTGAGAGTATGGCAGGGAAAGAAGGAATAATTGTTCGGTTTTTGAAGAATGATAAGAAAGAAAATCTCATCATTTTACAAGTAGAGTTTAATTCATGTACTAGATAAGAGGACACCTAACCTCTGACAAGAATCATTAATTTACTCCATCAAATATGTTCATAGAAATCCTAAGGTTGATAAAATTCTCAAACAGAAAATGTTAAAAGGTCTAAGAAAAATTATAATGGCTTTAGCTATAAGGGCCTAAATAATTAAGAATAGTCTCAAAGGCATATGGAACATCAGAGAAAAGTTATGGACTTTTTTGTCTGTTAAAGGAGAAAATCTCAAGATGAAGATGGCTTTTTAAACAGAATGGCAAGTGAACACTTGTCCACTTAATTGTAAACACCTGTCCAGTTTTGTTTCCTGCACCAGACTCCTTTGAAAAATGTTGTAGAGCAAGTGGCCAAGTGTCAGCCGCTTTCAAATGCATTCACCTGATCCTCAAACGCTTGTGATATCTGCATTATTATCTCTATTCTCAGATGAGAAAACAGAAGCTCTGAGAAGTAGTGTACTGTGCGCTTTCGTCAAAGCTGCTCAGCAGCAGAACTGAGACCCTCAAGCCAGATAGAAGGGCTCACGCTTACTCTCCACGCCCTTCTACCGCAGCTTCACTTCTTGGTGCTCCCTACTTGCCATGATAGAATCCACTATATATATATATTTTTTTGGATTTTGAGGCCATGCCTCCTGATCAGTTTTATATCTGAATCAAGAACTGAGTTATGGGTATGCCTTGAGATTGGGTGGTCAGAATGCCCTGGTGTCTCACATGCTGCCTCTCCTGGGGTACAAAGTCAGAGGGAGAGAGAGAATATAGTTTATCGCTCATCTTAATTCTTGTTTATCTCCACCATAAAGGTCCTGCATCAGAGGTGATGAGTAGGAGTGAGGTGGAGGGGAGCAGGGCTCCCTCTCAGCCGACTCAGGCACTGAGTCCCCACCATTGGGTGGCACAGGAGCAGGATCAGGAAGACAGACCCAGGATCATGTTGTACTGTGCTCCTTAGGAGAAAATAGGCCAAGGCCTGTATTCAGCCTAAGAGTTGAGTCAGAGAAGGCAAAATTAGAATATGCAAGAAAGTATGTAACTTCATTTCAGCATTCAATTTAACTAGAGCTCATTCCCATTGGAAAATAGGGTTTTACCGACAGCTTGTATTGTGTTGCTAATTAAATTCCATCACCTGCTTCTCCTGTTTGCGACAGCATTAGGTGGCGGGATGATGGCATTGGGAGATTTCTCTGGGTTGACTGATCTTTCTTCTTTGATTTTTATGTTGTCTTGTCTTCCCCCCAACCTTTTTAAAAAATTTTTTTCAATATTATTACAGAAAGACAAATTGTGAATGGAGTTTAGGCCTGCCCTCGGTTCCTGATGGAGGTATACACATGAACTAAGTATAAAGTCAGTTGATTGTGAAATGTTCAGTTTGGAAAGTCATTATCCCATGAGCAACATCATCAAGATATGCAGGACTTGTTTTCAATGTTAAGCTTGTGGCACAGATTTCCTATTGCCATATGGAACGTACCTTACTAAAGATTGCTTGACCTGGTTGAGTCATGATGCATTTTGGGTGAATAATTGTCCTCATTTTACTCTTTTTACTGTCCTTGTAACCCCTTCAGGGTCTTGAAAAAATACGGTCTGGTAAATTTTTTTCTTTTGTTTTTACTGTAACACTGAATATGTAATCTAGTTTTGCAGATCCTGTGGCAAGAGATTGGCTGGCTTCCATACTCATTTAAAAATCACTATTGGTGCCTCTGCTGGAGGGGTTTTCAATTCTCCATCTCTAATCTGTCCTTCTGAAAGATTTAGTGACCAGATGTCCAGGATCAGTGAGAAAGATCTTGTCTGCCAGCGTCAATATTTTTTTCCTATCATCCTGCTGGCCTAGGGACTTGAAAATCCCCATCAAACATAGCTAGCTGCGGATGTCTCTGGTAGAAGTATTGTTAACCAAATTCAAGGTTACTAGACTAGCCCAGCTCTAATATTTATAAAACTCATTTTATGTTTTCATCTTTAATTCTTTTTTTTTTTTTTTAAATCAGCTTTCTTTTTAACTACCTTTTCTATTCTTCTTTCCCAGTCTGGTCATGTACCTCTTATCTTTAACCTTATTACTTCTCATCTGCAGAGATATTTCTACCATGATTTCACTCTGCTATCACCTTCTCTACTTGCTTGATGTAACCTTGCCAAGCAACTGGCCTTGTTACTTAGAGTGTGGTCCTCAGGCACCAGCATCAGCATCACCTGCAAGCCTGTTGGGAATGCAGGATCTCAGCCCTCACTTTGGACATACTGATTGAGAATCTGTGTTTTCACAAGATTCCTCAGGTAATATGGATGCATGTTAAAGTTTGCAAAGCTTTGCTCCAATGTATGGCCTTACAAACTCAGTCTTTTCTAGCAACCTATGACACAGAGGGCATAGTTACCAAATATTTTTCACTCTGTTGATGTGCTGGGGTAACCACTGACACTTGCAATTGGGGAGTGGAATGCCAGAGGAGAAAGTTGCTCAGCAGGGTTGGAACCATGTTCCCAAGGCAGGTGGTCCTGCCATGGCTCTGGACAGGTGAATTTTCTACTTTTCATTATCTGCACCAATCTGATGTCTTCCTCTCTCATACTTGCATAGCAAGGAAATGAAGCCACTGCAGTATGAAGATGTATTTCAAATGACAAAAAAGTGTCACTTTAGAGCAAGAGTCCATAGAATGGTGGGGAGACAGATGTCTCAATTTCAGCTGCATGTTCTAAGTGACACATTTCACGAGGCAACCAGATGTCTCCATTTCATCTGTTAACAGTTGTTCCCCATGAGACGGGTAAGTGGGTGAGCAGGCACCACAGCTCTGGGACTGGTGAATGTCTCGATGTGACAGCCTCGTCACAGGAGGCACAAGGTTCATAATTGTTTTTTCAAGTTAACAGTTTCAACAGTTATATATCCACATTTTTTCACAAACTACAGAGGTTCAACAGAAATTTACCATGGCGATGCACCTCTCACTATAATATGAAGTGTAAGGCACATGAATCTTCTGGGGATCTTGGTAAAAATGTAGATTCTGATTACATAGGTCTAGGATGGGGCCTGAGGGTCTGTGTTTCCAACAGGCTCTCAGGTGACTCTGATGCTGAAACAATGGGAAGCTCTTGCCTCTTCTCCAAACAAGAATTTCGAACTGAGGAGCAATTAGCTTTTCAAACACAATGCCACTTGGTCTACTTTTCCATTTGAGAATGAGATCAGGAAGTTTATTAAGATTTAGAAGCATCATTGCAGTGGTGCATTTTCTTTTTTAAAATCAAACTACATATCTCTTGCTACCCTATATACATCCAGCAAAGGGAAGACAAAATACATCAGCCTTCAGTCCCTTTTGCCTCCAATACATCCAGCCAACTGTCACCAACATAATCTTCCTGAAACACTGCTGTCACCATGTCACTTCCCTGCTCAAGAATTTACAGTCATTTCCTATTTCCTATTGGACCAAGTCTAAATTCATCTGCCAGGCTTTCAAGGACTCTCATAACTTGGCTCACTCTATTTATTCAATCTTATTTTCTTCCCCTCCTCAGCCAGGACTCCCTGTCACTCAGACCCGCCTCTGTGCTGCTTTCCTTCCACTGCCAGACTGCACTGTGCTGCAGCTCACCTGAATCTGCTGTTTCCATAGCAGGATTCAAGGGCTAACTTCTCATGACATTGTTTCTAACTTTTTTAGATTGCAATGATCACATCTTTCTCTGAATTTCTATGGCGAAACAATTTAGCACTTAATTTAAATTTATTTATTTATTTATTTATTTATTTATTTATTTATTATGGAGTCTTGCTCTGTTGCCCAGGCTGCCAGGCTGGAATGCACCTCTCGGCTCACTGCCACCTCTGCCTCCCAGTTTCAAGTGATTCTCTTGCCTCAGCCTCCCGAGTAGCTGGGATTACAGGCATGCGCCACTACGCCCGGGTAATTTCTGTATTTTTAGTAGAGATTGAATTTCACCATATTGGCCAGGCTGGTCTCGAACTCCTGACCTCAGGTGATCTGCCCGCCTTGGCCTCCCGAAATGTTGGGATTATAGGCATGAGCCACTGTGCCAGGCCCTACTTAATTTAGATTTAAAATTGCTTTGTGTAGGAGGTTGAGTAGCATCCCCCTCAAGATTCATGTCTACCCAGAACTTTAGAATGTGATTTTATTGTAAATAGGGTCTTGGCAGATGTAACTAGCTTAGATGAGGTCATTTGGCACCAGGGTGAGCCCTAAATCCAACGACTGGTGTCCTGATGAGAAGAGGAAATAAGAGGAGAAGACACAGAGACATACAGGGAAGAAGGCCATGTGAAGACAGAGGCAGGAATTGGAGTGATGCTGCTACAAGCCCAGGAATGCCAGGAGCCACCCTGGAGGAGGCAAGGAAGGATCTTCTCCTAGAGCCTTTGAGAGGAGTGCAGACCTGTTAAGACCTTTATTTTGAACTTCTAGCCTACACAACTGTGGAAGAAATCTCTGTTATTTTAAGCTACCGAGTTTGTGGTAATTTACTAAGGCAATCCTAAAACACACTTTGTATTAATTTTTATCTAACGCGTGTATGGTAGCTTTAGCTCTTTAACTGCACCCGAAGTCTCTACAGAATGGGGCCCCTGTGCTCTTCTAATATTCCCTGGAATGGTTTATGTAGGACTAAAACAGTAATGTAAAAATATGATTTTTTTTGCATTTTACTTTTGTTGTTGAGATACGTCATGCATACTATAAAGTGCAAAAATCTTAAGTGTATAGCTTATGACTTAAAAAAACCCACCATAATGGAATCACTACCCAGATCAATGTGGAAGACATCCACGGCACCCCAGAATCCTCCCTTATACCTTTTCCTAGTTAGAATCACTAGTTGAACTTCAATTGCCACATATTAGTTTTGCTTGTTCATGAACTTTATATGAATAGATTCATCCAGAGGCTTCTATCAACCCTGTGTTGTGAGGTTCATTCATATTTTTACATCTAACAGTTTATACTTCATTAAAATTTTTTTAAAAGGTGTTGTAAATTGGCAATTTATAACAGTATGTATTTTTGGAATACAGAGTAGTTACAATGTATGAATACAAAATGGAATAATCACATTAAGGTAATTTTAACATTTGTCACCTCAAATACTTATTTATTTTTGTGGTGAGAACATTTGAAATTTGCCCTCAGTGATTTTGAAATGCACAATACTTTATTATTAACTATATTCACCATGCTGTGCAATAAATCTCAAAAAAACCAACACTTAGTTTTCCTGTCTGAGACTTTGTATCCTTTGACCATCATTTTCCCATTCTCCCCACCTCCAGCCTCTGTAAGTGAGAACACGTGGTATTTGTCTTTCTGTGCTTAGCTTATTTCACCTAGAATAATGTTCTTTAATTCCATCCATGTTATTGCAAATGCCAGAATTGCTTCCTCCTCCTCCTCCTCCTTTTTTATTATTAAGAGACCAGTGTTTGCTCTGTCATCCAGGCTAGTGTAACTCCCGGCCTCAAGTAATCCTCCAGCTTTAGCCTCCCTAGTCGCTGGGATTATAGGCACAAGCCACCATGCCAGGTTCAAAATTTCCTTCTTTTTAAAGTCTGAATAATGTTCCATTGTGTATCTATATCACATTTTTCCTTATCACTTCATCTGTTGATGGACACTTAGGCTGATTCCATAGCTTGACTATTGTGCATATTGCTGCAATGAACATGGGAGTGCATATCTCTTTGACAAGCTGATTTCCTTTCTTTTGGGTAAATACCCAGAGGTAGGATTGCTGGATCATATGATAGTTCTGTTTTTAGTTTTTTGAGGAACCTCCATCCTGTTTTCCATAATGGTTATACTAATTTACACTCCTACCAACAGTGTACAGGGGTTCCCTTTTTTCCACATCCTCACCAACTTGTGACCTTTTGTCTTTTTTTTTTTTATAGTAGCCATTCTGATAGTTGTGAGGGGATATCGCATTGTGGTTTTGATTTGCATTTTTCAGATGATTAGTGGTGTTGAGCTTTCTTAAATATATCTGCTAGACATTTGTATGTCTTCCTTTGAGAAATGTCTATTCAGATCTCTTGTTCAGTTTTTAAACTGGATGATTTGTGTTTTTGCTATTGAGTCTTCCTTATATATTTTGGATGTTAACCCCTTAACAGATGTATGGCTTGCAAATATCTTCTCCCAATCTGTAGGTTGTCTTGTCAGAGTTAATTGTTTACTTTGCTTTGCAGAAGCCTTTTTGTTCAATGTAATCCTATTTGTCTATTTTTAGTTTTGTTGCCTGTGCTATTGTGGTCAAATCCCAAAAAATTGTTGTCCAGACTAATGTCAAAGTGTAGGTTACCCCTGTGTTTTCATCTAGTAGTTTTAGTTTGAGGTCTTATGTTTAAACCTTTAATCCACTTTGAATTTATTTTTGTATATGGTGTGAGATAAAGGTCCAATTTCATTCTTCTGCATGTAGATATATCCAGTTTTTCCAATGCCATTTATTGAAGAGACTATCCCTTTCCCATTGTGTGTGGCATTTTTGTTGAAAATCAATTGGCCATATGTGCATGGGTTCATTTCTGGGCTCTCTATTCCCATCTATTGGTTGATGTACCTGTTTTTATGCCAGTATCATGCTGTTTTCATTACTATAGCCTCAAAGTATAATTTGACATCAGGTAGTATGATGCCTCCAGATTTCTTCTTTTTGCCCATGATTGCCTTGGCTATTTGTAGTATTTTGTAGTTCCATGTGAATTTTAGGATTTTTATATTTTTATGAAAAATGACATTGCAATTTTGATAAAGATTGTATTAAATCTGTAGATCACTTTGGGTAGGATGAACATTGTAACAATATTCTTTCAATTCATGAACACAGCTATCTTTCCATTGATATGTGTCTTCAATTTTTTCATAAATGTTTTATAGTTTTCACTGTGCAAGTCTTTTACCTCCTTGATTAAATTTATTCCTAAGTATTTTATTTTTTTGGTAGCTATTGTAAATGGGTTTTTTTCTAGATTTAATACATTTTTATTAAATGAATATACCACTGTTTATTCATTCTGTTGTTGAAGCTCATTTGGGTCATTTCTGGGTTTTGGCTATTGAGAATGTTGCTCTGAACATTCCTATATGGTATTTTGGTGCACATTTAAACACCAAGGTGTATATTGTTGGTCTATACCTAGGAGTGGATTGCTGAGTCATGGTTCAACATGGTTCATCCATGTTGTTGTGTGGGTCAGTAGTTTGTTCTTTAAAAAAAATTTATTTCTTAATTTTTGTGGGTACATAGTAGGTGTATATGTTTACGGATTATATAAGATACTTAGGTACAGGCATGTAGTGCATAATAATCACATCAGGGTAAATAGGGTATCTGTCACTTCAAGCATTTATCCTTTGTGTTATAAACAACACAATTATGCTCTTTTAATTATTTAAAAATGTACAATTAAATTATTTTTGACTATAGTCAACCTGTTGTGTTAGCAAATACTAGGTCTTATTAATTCTTTCTAATTTTTTTGTACCCATTAACCATCCCCCCATTACCCACTTTCCTCCCTAGTCTCTGGTAACTATCCTTCTGCTCTCTGTCTTCATGAGTTCAATTATTTTAACTTTTAGCTCCTACAAATAAGTGAGAACATGCAAAGCTTGTCTTTCTGTGCCCGGCTTATTTCACTTAACATAATGCCCTCCAGTTCCATCCATGTTGTTGCGAATGACACGATCTTATTCCTTTTAATGGCTGAATAGAACTCCATTGTGTACATGTAGATTTCTTTATCCACTCATTTTATTTATCCGCATTTTCTTTATCCACTCATCTGTTGATGAACACTTAGGTTGCTTGGCTATTGTGAATAGTGTTGCAATAAACATGGAAGTGCAGATATCTCTCTGATACAGATTTCCTTTCTTTGGGGTATATGCCTAGGAGTGGGATTGCTGGATCATATAGTAACTGTATTTTTAGGTTTTTGAGGAACCTCCAAACTGTTCTCCATAGTGGTTGTACTAATTTATGTTCCCACCAACAGTGTACAAGGGTTCCCTTTTCTCCACATCCTCACCAACATTTATTATTGCATGACTTTTAGATAAAAGCTATTTAAGCTGGGATGAAATGATATATTATTATGGCTTTGATTTGTATTTCTCTGATGATCAATGATGTTGAGCACCTTTCCATATCCCTGTTTGTCATTTGTATGTCTTCTTTTGAGAAACATCTATTCAGGTCTTTTGTTCATTTATTCATCAGATTATTAGATTTTTTTCCTATGAGTTGTTTGAGCTCATTATATATTCTGGTTATGAATCCGTTGTCAGATGGGCAGTTTGCAGATATTTTCCCCATTCTGTGAGTCGTCTCTTCACTTTGTTGATTGTTTCCTTTGCTGTACAGAAGCTTTTTAACTTGATGTGATCCCATTTGTCCATTTTTGCTTTGGCTGCCTGTGCATATGAGGTATTACTCAAGGAATCTTTGCCCATTCCAATGTCCTGGAGAGTTTCCCCAATATTTTCTTGTAGTAGTTTCATAGGTTGAGATCTTAGATTTAATTCTTTAATCCATTTTAATTTGATTTTTATATATGGTGAGAGATAAAGGTCTAGTTTTATTCTTTTGAATATGGATATATAGTTTTCCCAGCACCATTTATTGAATAAACTGCCTTTTCCCCAGTGTATGTTCTTGACACCTTGGTCAAAAATGAGTTCACTGTAAATGTATGAATTTATCTCTAGGCTCTCTATTTTGTTTTATGGATCAATATATCTGTTTTCATGCCAGTACCACACCATTTTGATTATTATAGCTCTATAGTAAGTTTGTTCTTTTTTATTACTGGATAGTATTCCATTGTTATGAATCTACTACACTTTCTTTGTTCATCTGTTGATGGATATTTGGATCATTTCCAGTTTGGGATTACTGCAAATAAAGCTGTATGAAAATTCATCCTTTTGTGAACATATGTTTTCATTTCTCTTGGATGTGGATTATATAGGAATGGAATTTCTGGATCACACAGTAAGCATAAATTTAACTTTATAAGAAACTGTTCACGTTTTCCAATGGTTGTACCATTTTATACTCCAACCAGCAGAGTATGAGGGTTTTAGTATCTGCACATCCTTGTCAACACTTACTGTCAGTTTTTATAGTTTTAAGCATTTGAGTAAGTGTGAAATGATATTTCATTGTGGTTTTATTTTCATTTCCCTAAATGACTATATTGAGTACCTTTTCATTTGCTTATATATGTTCTTTTGTGAAATGTCTGTTCAACTCCTTTGCCCATATTTTTTATTAGGTTTTTTGTCCTTTTATTATTAATTTATAGGAGTTCTTTTACATATTCAGGATTCACTCTTGGTCAGATATTTGTATTGCAAGCCTGTGGCTTGCCTTTTCAGTTTTTTAGTAGTGTCTTTCAAAAAGCAAAAGGTTTTAATTTTGATAAAGTCAATTTTACCATTTTTTCTGTTTTTTTGCTGTCTTAGAAATCTTTATCCCAAGGTTGTAACGATTTTCTCCTGTGTTTTCTTCTAGAAGATTTATAATATTATGTTTATATTTATGATCAATTTTGAATTTATGTGTATGGAAGAAGGTAAGAATTGATGTTCATTTTTGTATCTATCTATCTATCTATCTATCTATCTATCTATCTATCTATCTATCTAGCTATCTAGCTATCCATCCATCCAGGTGTTTCAGCAACATTGGTTAAAAAGACTATTCTTTTTAAAATAAGTTACCTTGGGACCTTTGTTAAAAGTCAACTAAGTACAGATGTGTGGGCCGATTTCTGGAGTCTCTCTTTTGTTCCATTGATCTATTTGTCTATCACCATGCAAGTATCATGTTGTCTTTATTATTATAGCTTTATAATAAGTCTTGAAATCAGGTAGTGTAAGTTCTTTTCAAGATCATTTTGACTATCCTATCTTGTGCATTTCCATATAAATTTTAGAATAAGATTATTAATTTCTATAAAAATGCCTGCTGGAATTTTGATTGGGATTGCATTGAAGGTATAGATTAATTTGCATAGAAATGACATCTTTACAATGTGTCTTCTAGCCCCCAGAATATATCTTTATACTTGCTTAGATTTAAGAAAATCTTTAGCCTTTTATAGTTTTCAATGTACAATTATTGTACCATTCTAAAATTAAACTTATGTCTTAAGTATTTTTATGTTTTTTTGATGCTACTATATTTCCTAAATTTTAATTTTTAAATTATTTGGTGCTCTTAAAGAAAAAAATGCAACCAATTTTTCATATATTGATATTGTGTCTTGCAACCTTGCTAAATTCACTTGTTAGAGGTACATAGATTCCTTAGGACTTTCAATACATGCAATTAAGTTGTCTGGCAATACACATAGCTTTCTTTCTTTGCAATCTTAATGCTTTTTGTTTCAGTTTCTTGTTTTATTTCACAATCTAGGATCTCTTAATCTAGGATAGAAGTGGTGAGAGCAGACATCTTTGATGTTTTCTGTTTTAAAGGGAAAACATTCATTTGTCACTCTTAAATATGAATGGGTATTGATTTTTGTCAGTTTTTTTATATCTAGTGAGATGATCATATAATGTTTAAATTATAGTAATGTAGTAAAATGAATTCATTGATGAATTTAACCTTGCATTATTAGAATTAACTTCATTGGTCATGCCATATTCAATTTTAAATATATTGCTGGATTTGGTTTGCAACAATATTGTTGAGGAATTTTGTATTTATAATCGAGGTGTATAAGTTTTCTTGTAATGCCTTTGTTACTTTTGACACCAGAATTATGCTGAACTCATAAATTGGGAATGTTTATTCCTTTTTGATTTTCTGAAAGAGTTAGTTTAACTCGGTATTATGAAATGTTTGTCAGAGTTCACCAGTGAGCCATATGGACCTTGAGTTTTCTTTGTGAGAAGATTTTAAATGACAACTTCAATTTATTTTAAATATTAGGCTATTCATATTTTGTATTTCTTCTCGTTTGATTTTAGGAAGTTGTGTTTCTCAAAGAATTTGTACATTTCATTTAATTTGTCCAATTTACTAACATACTATTACTTATAATATCCTTTTAGTGTCTGTAGGATGATGTAGCAAAATCTCTGCTTTTATTCCCGATATTGGTAATTTGCAGTTTTTTTCTCTCTCTTTCATGAGTCTTGCTAGAGGTTTAGCATTTTCATTAAATCTACAATGGAAAAAGTGGTAGGAAGTTTTAGGAGTGATCTGGAAACTCTAAAAAAGAACCAAATTAAAATCCTAGGACTAACAAATATAATCACTGAAAAAAATCACTGCATGGGATTAACAGCAGGTTGAACACAACAGAAGACAGGATGAATCTGGAGATAGGCTAATAGAAATTATTCCAACTAAAGCACACAGAGAAAAAAATTGAAAAAAAATCCCAGAACTTTAATAACCTTGAGGAAATTATCAAACAATCTATCATGTATGTAACTGGAATATTAAAAAGAGAGGAAAGAGAGAATTGGTTACAAAAATATTTTTAAAGTATGGACCACCCAATTTTCCAAATTTGGTAAAAAACTCAGCCCACCTGTCAAGAAAGGTCAACAAGCCCCAAACAGGATTAAAAAAAAAAACCCTCACCTAGACACATAATAGTCAAATTGCAGAAAAATGAAAAAATACAGAAAAAAATCTGAAAAGCAGACAGAGAGAAAAATACATTTTATGTACTGGAGAACATTGGTGTGGGTGAATTCTGCCTTTATGTAGCTTAAATCCTAACAGGGGACACAAACAATAAACAGAAAACATAACATGTAAGTAAATTATTGAGTGCATTGAAAGGTGATAAGTGCTGTGGGAAAAGGGGGAAGATGAGCAGGGTATGATGAATCAGAAATGCCAGAGGCCAGTGTGGTGCAGTGTTGTACAGTGTGGTCAAGGTAGGCCTCACTGGGAAGGCATTTGAGCACAGCCTTGCCATAAGCAGGGAAGTTGGGGAAAAGAATTCGTGTAGAGGAAATAGGTGATGCAGATGCCCTGAGACAGGAAGAGTGAGGTGGGGCATCTGGAGTGAGGGAGAGTGCTGTAGTCTGAATGTATACATCCTCTTGAAATTCATATGTGGAAATTCGATCTTCAAAGGAATAATATTAAGAGGTGGGGCATTTGGGGGGTGGTGGGGCATTTGAGAGGTGATTAGGGCAGGAAGGCTCTGCACTCATGAGTGGGATTAGGGCCCTTATAAAAAAGGCCAGAGGGAGCTTGTAGCCTTTTTTGCCTTTTATTGTGTCCTACACAGAAGTCATCATCTATGAGGAATAGGCCCTCACCAGAGATGAAATCTGCTGGTGCCTTGATCTTGGACTTCCCAGCCATCAGAACTGTGAGACATAAATTTCTATTTTTGATCAATTACCCAGTCTAAGGTATTTTGTTATAGCAGCCTGAACAGATTAAGAAAGAGAGAGTAGTAAGAAATTAGGTCATTGTTATTCCACATCTCTCAACTGTGTCTCCAGACACTGCACCTATGCTGCCCTTTGGAGTTTTTTCTCTGTCCATTGAATGAATATTTCCCTCCTCTACTACACTGGAAATCTTGGGACAAGGACTGTGTATTTTACTTCTTTTGCACCATTAGTGCTTAAATAAATACACACTAAATAAATAAATGAATAAATAAACAGATTTACAAATGTCCTGCTTTAATTCTCCCATTCACATTTATCATGTAGACAAAACAGTAGCTACCTGTTCTGTCTGTCCACTTACTTGGCTGACCTAGACTGTAAGCTGTGACCTCAGAGACTACCGCAGTCTTATTCACTGACACTTTCCCAGAGTTTGTCATGGTGGCTAGCATACGGAAGTGCCCAATAAATGTATTTGGAATGAATGACTAAGGCCACAATTTCACAGCCAAAGAATCACGTATGTATGTATCTATATAATATGTGTATATGTAATTTTAAAAAGTCAAATTCAAAAGTTAACTTGACCTCATCTTCTATGAATTGAAATTACAACATTAGCAGGAATACGTCCCCATTCTGTTCAGGCCTCCAGACACTTTACTACTCCCATGATTATACTGTCACTACCTTAACAACCCCCACCCCAGTGTGACAACATGTGGATTAGCATCTATGAAGACCTATCCCCACCGTGTATGCCTAGCAACCAGGGGATTAAAACATAAATGATATAAATAGTGTAGTCACTATTTCATCATAGTACAACATTCCTTATAAGGACAGAGGTGCATTTATTGCCACATGAGATAGACTTTTGCCCTGAGAAATAGTATTAGTGCCCAGAGTCAATTGATTTTCTTACTTTCTACATTGCTTGTTGTAATTTCCAAGATGGCATATTTACGAACACTGAATGTTACATTGGGAATTGTATTTTTTCATCTGTATTACGTTGCTTAGGAACATTGACATAAATTTCAAATTTGTGCATCCAAAACATATTACGAATAAGATGTATGCTATTCACATTCAACCTAATATATATTGCACTGTCAATGAATTAGCCAATAGCACACTGGAAAGTTTTTTGGGGATAATTCACTCATAAGATCAATAGTAGAAAAGGAGGCAACTCCTAGTCCAATTTAGCAGCATAGCAATGATTTTTACAGAAACCTTGACAGGGCTCCCAGAGTAAATAATTACCATTTCCATTACTGCTGAAGGTATCCTGTTTGGTACAAAATATGTGGGTACTTAGACATCATGAATTACTTATTGTTAGAGACCTTCTTAGGGGGAGAGGATAATTTCTTATGCCAAAAGGTGGAGAAGGCAGAAAGAGGTGTTCAATTCTGAAGATGTTGCTAATAATATAGATAGTCCCTGACTTATGATGGTTGGACTCATGATTTTTCAACTTTTCAGAATGAGTGAAAACAATATGCATTCAGTAGAAACTATACTTCCAATTTTGAATTTTGATATTTTCCTGAGCTAGAGATACGCAATACAATACCCTTTCCTAATGCTGGGCTGCAGCAGCTCCAGTTAGCCACTGATCAGGAGAGGAAACAACCGATACTATGCAGTGTCCTGTTGCGAGATCATTTTGCCCAACTGCAGGCTGATGTGTTCTCAGCACATTTAAGGTAGGTGAGGCTAAGTAAGCTATGATGTTCAGTAGGTTAGGTGTATTAAATGCGTTTCCACTTACGATATTTCTAATATATGATGGGTTTGTTTGGACATAATTTACCATCCCAAGCCGAGGAGCAACTGTACACAGAAAACAAAGGGTTTCTGCCATAGACTGAGGGGAAGTAATGACCACAAAATAATTACATTTTTGTAACAAAGAAGAGTTAATGAAATGAGACCTTGTAAAACCAGTTAGAACATTGTTAGATAAGTGACTCTTGAAAGCCAAGGCAAAGGATAATGAGATAATGAAAATATAACTGGCTGTGCCAAATGTACAGAAGTCTTGTGAGTCTTAAGAATGCATTAGAGGCTGAATTCATCTGGAAGATAAGGAAAAAGCTCAGAAGATCTCGCTATTTCCACACTGGCAGGCACAAATGCTCCATTTGCTCCAGTTTTTCAGGAGTTACGAAATTCCTATATTCTCCCACTTCTATTTTAGTGATTTTTGACAGCATTGAAAAAGTTTTTAGTCGATATAATTTATATCATTTCAGCAGTTACTGTTGCTTGACATACATTTCAGTACTTCTAAAAGATGTTCTTATTTTCTTTCCTTCCTACCAGTCTCTTTCACCAGTTTTTCCTTTATCTGTACACTTATAATGTGTGGATGCTCCCCAAGCTTTGTCTTCTTCCCTTTTTTTCTTGATCATACTCTTCCCTTGGGCTGCCTCATTCAGTCCCATGGCTTTGAATAACAGTGTATCTTGGTGATTTTTAAAACCACAGTTATAGTTCTGATTTCTTTTGTTAATAAAGCCAAATATCCAGCTGCCTGCTAGATAGGCCACATAGATGTCTGCCTACTTCTTATAACTTTGGTTTGTTGTATTCATCCTCAACCTGGTTCTTCCTTTTGCATTTTCTTTTCTGCTTTTGGGCACCACCATCTCCTAAGCCTTTTACCTTCACTAGTATCTCAAAATAATTTCCTTAAATTTCTTCTCTCTCATACCCCATTTAGTTGATCCTACTTACCATGTCTGTTTGGCTAGGCCACTTCATCCCTCCAATTCCCACTGCTGCTTTCCTAATTCATATCTCATCATAGCTCGGTGAAACATTTAAAAGGCTTCCTTGCTGCCCTCTGTTCATTCACTGATTCATTAATTCAGTAAATCTTTATTGAATGCCAAATATGTACCAGGTATTATTTTAGGCACTTGAGATATTGCTGTGAGCAGAACAGACAAAAAAATCTCTCTCATTAAAAAGAGCTTACACTATAGTGGATGAGTGAAACAACAAAAAAGACAAGTAAATTCATAGTATGTTAGAAAATGATGAGCAATATGAAGAAAATAAAGCAACGCAAGGTGGAGAAGGAGTGTCTGGGGACAAAGGTTGTTATACTGCTTATGCTCAGTGAAAACTACTGATGAGGGAGGTTTCGATCAGAGACCGGAATAGAAGTGAGAGAATAAATTGTGCATGTACTTGGGGCAATAGCAGAGGTGGGGGCAGGCTTGGTGTGCTCATTATTCAGCTCTAATTTCCAAAGCAAGCTAGCCAAGATGGCTGGAGTGAAGTGAAGGAGGCATAAGAGAAGAGAGGGCTTACTTGTTTATTCTAAGCAAGACAGCACACTATTTCATTTATCAAATAATCACATAATTCCACACCCTGCTATATGTATTATATAAACTCATTTAAACCTCATAACAAACCTAGGAGTTAGCTATTTATTATCCCCATTTTACAGTTGAGAAAACTGAAGCATCTGTACAGGAGTGAGGGAGCTGGGATTTGACCCAAAGCTGTCAGGTCTATGCTCTTAGCAACTACACTATGCTATTGCAGGGATTTAAGCATAGAAATAGGGTGATCCAAATTAAATCACTCTGGATTCTCTGTGGACAATAGATTGTAAGGCACAAATGTAGGGGGAAGTTAGGATACTATTCCAATAATTAAGGTGAATAATGATGGTGGCCTGAACTAGGGTGATAGCGGTAGACATTGTAGAAAGATTAATCTGGGATCTACTTTGAAAAATAGAGCCAATTGCGTTTCTTGGCAGATTCTATGTGCAGAGTATAAGAGAAAGAGAAAAAACCAAAATGATTCCAAGGTTTGTGGTTTGAGCAACTGGAAAGGTAGAACTGACATTTACCGAGATGGGAAGGTGGGGTTGTAGAAGGGAAGCATATTTGGGCCGGGGTGTGGGCCATGAATTGTAAATTTGGCTTTAGACTTTTATTTATTTATTTATTTTTTGACACGGAGTCTCACTCTGTCACCTGGGCTGGAGTACAATGGCTCAATCTCAGCTCACTGCAACCTCTGCCTCCTGGATTCAAGCAATTCTCCTCCCTCAGCCTCCCAAGTAGCTGGGATTACAGGCACCTGCCACTATACCCAGCTAATTATTTGTATTTTTAGTAGAGATGGGGTTTCGCCATGTTTGCCAGAATGGCCTTGAACTCCTGACCTCGTGATTCTCCCACCTTGGCCTCCCAAAGTTCTGGGATTACAGGCATGAGCCACCATGCCCAGCTAGACTTGGTAAATTTGAGGTGTCTATAGAAGTCCAAATGCATATGTTGACTAGGCAGTTGGATATATAATTCCGGGATTGGGGAGAAGCCAGGGTTGGAGATAGAAATCTGGGAGTGTCAGTTATGGCCCTGGAGTGAGTACAGATGAAGAAGCGTAAGAGGTTCAAGGATCAAGCCCTGAGGAAACTCCAAAATTTAGAGATCAGAGAGCTGAGGAGGAAGTGGTGAAAGAGATAAATGAGGAGCGGGGAGGAACTAAGAGAGTGTGGTGTCCTGAGAGCAAAGGAATACAGTGTCCTAAGGAGGGAATAATCAGTTATGTCAACCCAGCTAATAGACTGAAGAAGATGAGTTAGGCATGTGGAGGTCATTTGTGACCAAGAGCTATTTAGGTGGAGTGGTAGGCATGAACATTTTATTGGAGTAGGTTCAAGAGAGAACAAAAGTAGAGGAATCTGAGACAGCAAGTTTAGAGGACTATTATGAGGAGTTTTCCTGCAGCAGAGAAATAGTGTAGTAGTTAGAAGGAATGTTAGGTAGAATTTCTCAAAATCGCAGCTTGAGATAGAGATTTGGGTGAATGCGATTTATAGAGGAATGCCTTGGGATGAGGGAGTAGAGGAAGCAGGAGAGGGGAGGGGATGTTGCTAATCAGGGATGTGTTCTCAGCTGGAGTCTGCCTTAGCTCGATCCCACAGGAGTTTGAATTGTACCATAAAGTTGTTCCTACCTTGAAGCAAAGGGCTGGACCTCGGCACTGCCATGCCAGTCAGTTATGGGTTGTGAGCTGTCCCCAGTTGGGAGTGTGTAAATGATTGGCCCAGGCTGCTTCCATTTGGCCAAGGGCAATTCTCTGAAGACAGGAGCATCTTGGGATGTTCACGAACCTGCTACAAAAAGGACATAGGAGAGAAACCAATAGTATTCACTATGGCAGTGAATGGAATTTATTTTAAGTTGGAAGATATTATGATGTGTTTCTCATGGATGGGAAAGGCCTAGTTGAGAAGGAAAGATTAATACTGCATAAGAAAGAAAATAACCAATCTCACCTTTGCAATTTACCGTTTAAATAGCAACCATAAATCCTTATCTGAAAAATCATCATTATAATAAAACCTAAAATGTTAAAAATGCTTGACAGATAAAAACAAACTTTAAAAATACATTGCTAAACATGGACATTTCAGAGGCCAAACAAGCATGCCATTTACTAATTCTCTTTCCTTGAACAACTTGATTTACCTTTCTGTGCCTCAGGTTTTTCATCTGTAAAATGGAATATTAGGAATAGTACTTATTATATGATAGGATGTTTGCAAAATTTCTATGAGATAATGTATGAAAAATACCCAAAAAGCACTTGGCTGTTTTCCTCCTTCTCCTTTTCCTCCTTTTTCTTGTCTCAGTAGCTTAACTTCCGTCACATACCTCTTGCACTCTATTCTTCACCATTATTGAAAAACTTGTCATTCTCTGTACACACCACACTGTTTAAAGCTTCCCTGTCTTTTTGGTTGTGCTTGCTTTACTGAAATATACATGCCCCATCTTGCTCTTTTTTTCCTGTATCCTCTTATCCTCTTGCTTCTCATTCAAAATACTCCTCAGATATCTCTTTCTAATCCTTCCTTATTACTTCCAGAGTCACTTGCTTTTTGCCCAGTACTTTCCTTCATTTCTTGTATTTAATATACTTTCTGTAATGCATTCTACTCATTCAATAGTATTGAGTATTCCAGGTTCTATCCTAGTTGCTGTATTCCATATGTATATATTATAATGTATTGTAATGACTTGCTTAAATGTCCTGTCACATCATCTGTAATGTCATCTGCCAAAATTGCAGAAGCCATGTCTGTCATTGTGTCCTCAATGCCTTCTCAGTACATGGGTCTGTATGAGGCTCATTTGGAACTGTTTGGCACCAGACACCTTGATGGGCACTTTCACTTGTGCTTCTAAGCTATACCTAAGCTGATGCTTACTACATATCTTAAGGTAGTACTATTCTCATTACAGATTTTTCTTTGGAATAGAGTATTAGGAATAACTAATCTAAATTTTTATTAATTTGCAATTCAGAAAAGAATATATTCAGATTTAAGCAAAGTGTCTGGTAGAGTGAGGGGACTTGATTAAGCATGATTGGGAATTTTAAATTGGATAAAAATACAATACAATGAATAGCTGCTGAGACTTATGTCATATTTCTTATTACCAGTAATAATGAATAAAATCAGGTTGTTTTTAAATGCAGGTTTTTTTTCTCTCCTTTTCAATGATTTCAGCATGATTGTTGAAGATGGCAGCTGAGAGAATTTGTTGATAGAGGGTCACTTGACTCATAAATACCTGGGTCCTCCCTGTATTTGCTTCTTGTCTCTGAATTGTTGTACAAGGATATAAGGAAAGAGGAATTAAATAAGGTAGAACAGTTTTTAACCTCTGGTGGTTTTGGCTGTAAACCTCAGGTAGAACTTGTGGTACAGCAGCTTGATAAGGCAAGGCTGGATCCCATGGGGAATGCCTTCTGCCTTCAAGGAGCTGGCGTTGGAGGCCTGAAACCAACATAAGCCTAGACCGCATAGGAGAGGAGAGAGAAGAGAGAGAGGAGAGAGAGGGGAGAGAGAGGAGAGAGGTTTACTGAGAAGAAGAGGAGTAGCAGCCAGCATTTGTTAAGAGCTTGCCATGAGTTAAGCCCTGTTCTCGGTGCTTTATGTATTAATTCTTTTAATCCTTGATTGACTTAACTTTTTTTCTTTTAAATCTTATTTGATTAGTCTTTTACTTCTGTGAGGTAAGTACTATTATTAATCTTCTTCTGCATATGAGGAAACTGAGGTATAGAGTGATTGACTTGTTCAAGGTCACTCAACAAATCAGTGTCAAAGAACTTAACCGATCATAAAAGAGCTTCCTCTTTTTGGGATGGGGGATGGGAGAGGGATGGACAGGAACCTTGACACTTTTTCCGAAATTACTATCTGCTAGAGATGAATCAGAAAGGAGAATGATCTATGCAATTGATGATGCATCTTTATAGAATATAACTGGTAAAAAAATGAAGAGAAGAATACAGTTTGATTTAACAAATATATTTCAAGCATTTCCTGTATGCAAGGGACTGTAGTAGGTGCTGGAAGTATAAAGAAGAACAGAACATTGTCTCTGTCACAGGAAAGCTGGCAGGAGAGACACATGTATGAAGAGGTCATCTCTGTCTGGTAGAAGTAGATGGCATAATTGGAGCGCAGGGCAGAGAAGCCTACCTGGGGGTTCAGAAAAGGTTTCCAGCAAGTAATTTTGACTGAGCTGAGTTTTAAAGGATGAGGAAAGTCACTTAGATAAAGAAAAAGGGCAGGACATTCTAGGAAGAGGAGACAAAAGGAACAAAGCTGT
Source organism: Pan paniscus (assembly GCF_029289425.2). NCBI lineage: Eukaryota > Metazoa > Chordata > Mammalia > Primates > Hominidae > Pan > Pan paniscus. Next base: position 52,271,182 of record NC_073259.2, read on the forward strand.
GTTCCGGAATTGTGTCTGTTTGGAATAATCTACACTTGGTTTTACTAAACTCTCAAAGGCAAAGAACTAGATGATGTGGGAGGAGGCTGGAGAAAGAAACGAGGCTCAAATTTTAGAGATTCTTATAGGCTGTGCTAAAGCGTTAGGGGTTGGGCGTGTCCTATATACATTAAAATGTATGCTAGAGATGTGATCAAAATAGTGTGATAGACTGGAGTGGAAATCAATGCAATAGAGAGACCAAGAGAGATCCATGCATCATCAGTAGAAATTTAGGTTATAATAAAGGTGATATTTCAAATCCATGGAGGAAAGTATAACCTATGCAATTAATAGTGTTAGGAAAATTAGTTACGGGTAGATAAAAAAGGGAAAGTAGACTATTACTTTATATCACCCACAAAAATAAACTTCAGGTGAGTTAAGCAGCTGAACATAAAAGAAATTTAAAAGTATTTGGTGATTATATTGGAGCACATTTTTATAAGATTGGAGGTGAAAAAGGCCTTCTTAAACAAGACATAAGTACCAGAAGCCATAAAAGAAATGATCGACAAATAAAACCCCATAAAAATTAAAAATCATCTTTGTGCAATAAAAAGCATGATAAAGTTAAAAGATGAGTAATGTGCTGAGAAAACTCTTTGTAGCCTATTTAATGGATGACTGATTATTGTGTAGGATGTATACAGAGCTTGTATAAGTCACTAAAAATCAGAAATATGGATAGAGGTCATAAATAGGCAATTTACAGGAGAAATACCAGAGGCCAATATAAAGATGGTCACAAAAAGATGCTCTTCAACGCTAAATTAGGTAAATATGAATAAAATATAAAGAATAGAAAAATTTGGTGGGGATATTGAGAAACAGCCACTTTCATACATGGTTGGTGGTAGTGTGAATTAATGTGGCATTTTTGGAAGGCAATTTGGTGTTGATCTATTCAAATAAATAACGCGCTCTTGTGGACAACTAACTACACCAACTGCCTGTGATTTCTGTTTGGGAATCAAAGCACTTCTAGGTAAGCTGGCCTCATCTACAGCTTCAGATGAGTGGCATATGACTTAAGCATGTCAGGATATTTCATCCCTCTGGCCACAGTGATTGATGGTGCAGGAGTGGCCATATGACCTAAGCTAATCAAATCAGAGAGAATCTCAGGACTTTTCCTTAGAATTCAGGGTCAATGCATTCCTCCTTTCTTGATGGATGTAGATGGGGAATCTTGTTGCCTTGGAAGATGTTGGCAGCTAACTGGGATCAAGGAAGTGAACTATCCTTAGGAGGAAGTGAATATTAGGGAAGGTAGAAGAGAAAGATGGGAAGAAATGGGGATCCACTGGGTCAAATCTTTTCTAAAGCAAGTTCCTCCCCAAAGTTTGGATCAAACGAGTCTAATATTTTCCTTTTTGCTTACACTGATCTGCATTGAGTTTTCTATCACTTGAAGCCCAAAGGTTCCTAACTGATACGTGCACATGTGCTTTAACTGAGTAATGTAATTTCTATGAATCTATTGTAAGGAAATACTTTGACATGTGCACTAAGATGTTTATTCCAGCCTTATTTACAATATGTGAAAAATTGGGAACAATGTAAATACTAATTGAAGAGTCATTAAATTATCATAGATCTATATATGGAACATCATATAGCTATTAAACAGAATGAGGTAGACCTTCATTTACTTTTAATATACACATATTATAAGTGTATACAGATATACATATATGATAAATAAACAGGAGACTGAATCGGTGCTCACCAAATAGTGATATTAGCTATCTCGAGGGAGAGGAATGAGAATTGGGGAAATGTGAAGGGGGGACTTTCATTGCTTACTCTGTATATGCTATATTATAAATATATATTTATAATTACTCAGTAATATTATATTATTAAAAAATGGAACACTATGCTGCATTTAAAAGATGTTAGTTATGTCTTTATTCTATAGGCTAGTGATTTTAAAACTTTAGTCAGCATAATGAATGTCTGTGGCATTTTTAAGAATGAAGTTTCCTGGGCCCTACCCTCTGAATCTGAATCAGTAGAGTATATACAGTATATACATACTACCTGAGTATTATGGCTTGACGTTTTCAAAGCTCACCTTAGAGGCTATGCTGCAGAGAGTGTGGATTTAAGTGGGACAGAGCCAAGTTGAGAGATAAATTAGGAGGCTAATGTAATAGTTTAGGTGAAAGATGGCAGCTTGGACAAAGGTTGTGTTAATGGGATAGTGATATAATCCAGCTAAAGAACACATTATCTGGCATATAGTAGGCACTTAATAAATGTCAGCCTCCATCATCAGCAGCACCACTACTACTTCTATTACTACCACTATGAAGGATTCAAAAAACACTTGAAAATTAAAATCAGCAAGTAAGAACATAAGAGACTTCAATAAAATATTAAGTGGGCCAAATTAATATATACTTATAATATCAATATTAACATTCTTGTGTTTCATATCTGTATGTACATTTGTGAAAAATGCTATAACATGAAATAGAGAACAAATTTTCTTTTCTTTCTTTCTTTTTTGAGACAGGATCTCACTCTGTCACCCAGGCTGGAGTGCAGTGGTGTGATCACTGCTCACCACAACCTCGACCTCCCTGGGCTCAGGTGACTCCTACTTCAGCCTCCCAAGTAACTGGAAGTTACTTGGGAGTAACAGGTGTGCACCACCCAGTCTGGCTAAGATAAGCCAGTATTCCTGTGTGATTCTAATTTATCTGATTAATGGTGAGGACAAACATTTCTTTATAGACTTAATAGCCTTCTATGAATTGCTTTTTTGTGAGTCTTGCATGAACAAAGTTATCAACCTGTGACCACTGGGAAGGAGATTTAATAATCATTCAGATGCATAAATTCTGGTGTTTAAAGAAATGCAAATCTGGCTCATTACTTAAGATTAATAGGAAAACCCATAAACTGGGTTTGAAGTGTTATTAGTTCTGTGATCTTAGGTTCACTAGCTTCTGAGTGTCTTACTCAGAATGGAGGTAATAATACCTGCCTTGGCCGGGTGCGGTGGCTCATGCCTGTAATCCTAGCACTTTGGGAGGCCGAGGTGGGTGGATCACCTGAGGTCAGGAGTTCGAGACCAGCCTGCCCAACATGGTGAAACCCTGTATCTACTAAAAATACAAAAAATTAGCCAGGCGTGATGGTGCGCACCTGTAATCCCAGCTACTCGGGAGGCTGAGGCAGGGAGAATCGCTTGAACCTGGAGGCGGAAGTTGCAGTGAGCTGAGATCGCACCACTGCACTTCTGCCTGGGCGATAAGAGCGAAATTCCATCTCAAACAAAACAAAACAAAACAACAACAACAAAAACAAACAAACAAACAAAAAACCCTGCCTTGACAACCCATAGGTTTGTTCTGAGAATTTTATAAGACGATAGAGTGAGTGCCATTTGTAAAATGAGAAGCTACACAGAGTAACGGACAGGCTAATGCACTGAAAGTTTTGCTTGATCCTTTTTATGTACCTTTTACCTAATGGCACATCATGCCTCATTCTACAACCTGGGGAATGTATGTTGGCTTTACCCTTTATTTAATTTTCCCTGAGGCCCTGCTGAGCTCCTTGGGACATAGTAGGCCTTTGAAAAACCTGGTTTTTATTCATTGTAACTGTCAGATGCAGCCATGTAGAAACTAACCCTGTTACAGAATGTCTTCTAATTTGGTAAGGAGCTTAAATGACATGAAGGGGGGAATAATGAATAGAGCAACTGGTGAGCAAAATTAAATTTCTTGCTCAGGCCTCTGGCTGGCTCTGGTGAACATGCTCATAACTGAAGTGTTCATGCTAAGAAGGTCTCTTGTGATTAAAAGAGTATTGAAGAATATTTGTTTCATAAAAGAGATGACATTGTAATAAATAGTCCCAGGCCTGCACTCCCTTTGGATAGAAATGCTCTGTTAGGCAGAGCCCTTGGAGAGATTCACTAGTGGTGATATATCAAAAGCCAGCTCTTTATTCCTAACTGTGAAAAACTCCATACTGAGGTTGTTCTATGTGCAAAATTAGTTGGTTTAACTCTTCAGTGTTTTTATCCCTGCTAGTGTTTTTATCACTGAAGCATAGATCATGCTGTCTACCTTCTCACCCAGAGGAGTCCCTTTGGCACCATCACTGCTGGGCTTCATCTAGCCTCAGCTTAACGATTCCAGTAACAGGAGGCTCATTGCTTTTAGGGGCAGTGCTTCCGAAGGCACTCCTTTGGTAATTGTTAAAACAAAGCAGCCATGTTTGTTCTTGTTTGTTCTAATTCCATCCTCTGGGGCATGACAGAGTATGTCTCCTTTCTCTCCGTGGTTCAAATGTAGGGTTTACAGAAGAGCAAACATCCTTCATGTTTCCATTCCTCTCTCTGACCATTGCTCCTCCCTCTCTTTTCTGCTCTTCTGATGACAGTCGCAAATCCTAATGATCCAACCATACTTTCACTTCCACAAGTTCTGCACCTTTGCCAACTCTCTCTTCAGACTTCTCCCATGATTACTATTTGAAGTTGGAAAAAGGCGATGTCCCTAGACTGACAGTTTAAATAATATTTCCACTTACCATTTCTACAAGTTTCTCTAGGGTCTTCAAACTTTGGCCAGTGTATTTAGGATGTATATTGAATAGATTCTTATATTTTCTCAAGAAGTGACAAATGATAATTATTTGCATTTTTTAATTATTAAAACTGACAATACATTAGTAGGATTCTAAGTAGACCAGCTAAAGGAGATCAAATTAGCCTTTAAAGTGTCTTAGCCCTGGTGGGCAGAGTCTTTGCATCTTTCATGCTTCCTTTACCACAGTGCCTGACACATAGTAGGTGCTCAATTAATGTTGAGTGAATATGTGAAAAAATCAGGCAAAGGAAAATTTTTACATATGTACTTGTGTTCGTGAGGACAAGAACAATGCCTTAAACATTTTGAAGGCAGTAGGCATTTGTTGGGATGATAAGAAGGCAGCAGGACCTGGTTAGCATCTGCAGGAAGGAAGTCTTGATGAGATGAGCTTAGTTCCATCACATGTAGCCACTTAGGTGCATTGGAGGTAGAGCTAAGAGGAATACGGTATGGTTTGACTCTGTGTCCCCACCCAAATCTCATCTTGAATTGTAATTCCCACTTGTTGAGGGTGGGAGGTGATTGGATCATGGGGGCGGTTCCCCCATGCTGTTCTCCTGATAGTGAGGGAGTTCTCATGAGGGCTGATGGTTTTAAAACTGTTTGGCAGTTTCTCCTTCATTTACTCACTTTCTCCTGCTGCCTTGTGAAGAAGGTGCCTGCTTCCCCTTCTGCCATGATTGTAAGTTTCCTGAGGCTTCCCCAGCAATGCGGAACTGTAAGTCAATTAAACTTCTTTCCTTTATAAATTACCCAGTCTTAGGTAGTATTCTTTGTAGCAGTGTGAACACAGACTAATAGAGAACCTGAACTGGATGCTTCTTCCTTGGGTGTGTCTGCCAGTGAAGAGAAATTTTTAAAAATTGTTGGAAATGAAGATATGTGATATGTGTTTTTTTTTTTTTTTAAAAAGAATCCCAATTATAGAGTATGCTACTGGGCAGAGACTGACTGTGCTCTACAATGATTTCTCTGAAGAAGAACTAGAGTCCATTTCTGTTCATTGTTAACCCCTTCCCCACTCCTTTTGAGATCTCTGATTCTCTGCGGCCAGTGCCTCTAATTGTCATCTTTGCCTTATTCTAATAAAGTGACTCTATTTAATAAAACTTTCCCTCCTTGAGTGTGCTGGTCATTGGAGAAATCAGTGGTGTTTGAATAATGGCAGAAAATGGAGCAGCCAGAGTGGTGGAGTGCTCCCTGAATCAATGGCTCCAAGTCTTCTGGATTTCTTGAACTAATAAAAAACACAAACATATGGTTTCCAACTTTGTACTTTGCCAAGTAATGATATTAAAATTTTGTTCAAATTATCATCTTCCTTCATCATTATTTCATACAGAATTAGAACATTTTTGGAGTTAAAAGTTAGTGTAAGACATGATTATTTTAAGAAAGGCCAATTCTTTAAACAGAATAAAGTCAGCTTTATATCACTTTTTTTTTTTTTTTTAAATTTCACTGCAGCAACATTTTGGCATAGACCAGAAATGATAGGGCAACCACTTCCACACTGAGCTGGATGGCTGGAAGGCACAGTAGTGGCGGGAGGGCTGTCCCATCCCTGGGTCCTAGGGCTCATAGAACATCATTTGGCTGGATCTGGCTAGTCAGCTGGTGACCAGGCTAATAGGAATTTGTACATAGTTGCAGATTTGATGAATTTTGCAAAATTTCTCTTGGATTATGACTTTCTGATCAGAGTTGTCATCACAATGACCCTACTAACGGCAGGTGAAAGATAAAAATTTTTCAGCCTGGAGAAATATTTATGACCTGACAATTCAATTGGTGGGAGAATCCTATGGTCATCTCTGTAAGGCTGTAGCATTGTACCAAATTAAATTGCCCCTTTTCAAAATATTCCATTATTGGTATTTTATTTTTCTGTTTATGAGGAAGATCATGTTTTAAGTATAAGATTTGTGGTTGTAAACAATAGAAATCAACTCGTGTTAAGTAGATAAGGACATTAAAATAACACTTTTTTTTTTGAGACAAGGTCTCACTCTGTCAGTCAGGCTGGGGTGCAGTGGGTTGATCTCAGCTCACTGTAGGCTCAACCTCCCAGGCTCAACTGATCTTCTTGACTCAGTCTCCCGAGTAGCTGGGACTACAGGCTTGCTCCACATTGTCCAGCTGATTTTTGTATTTTGTAGAGATGGTGTTTCACCATGTTCCCAGGCTGGTGTTCCCTGGGCTCAAGTGATCTGCCCACCTTGAGCTCCCAAAGTGCTGGGATTACAAGCATGAGCCACTGTGCCCAGCCAAAATAATTATTTTTAACTGACAAGAATTGTATGTATTTATGACGTACAACATGATGTTTTGATATATGTATACATTGTGGAATGTCTAAATCAAGCTAAGTAACATATGCATTACCTCACATACCATTTTTTGTGTCTAGTGAGAACACCTAAAATCTATTCTCTTAGCACTTTCAAATATATAGTACGTTGCTATTAACTATAGTGACCGCATTGTACAATAATCTCTTGAACTTACTTCTCTCACCTAACTGAAATTTTGTATCCGTTGACCAACATCTCTCCAGTACCCCACTCCCCAGGAGCCTTGTAATCACCATTTTACTCTCTCCTTCTAGGAGTTTGACTTTTTTTTTAGATTCTACATATAAGTGAGAGCAGTGTCTTTCTGCGCACAGCTTATTTCACTTAGCATAATATCCTCCAGGTTCATCCATTTTGTTGCAAATGACAGGACTTCCTTATTTTTAAAGCTGCGTATTATTCCACTGTATATATATACCACATTTTCTTTATCTTTTCATCCATCATTGGACAGTTTGATTCCATGTTCTGGCCATTGTGAATAATGCTGCAATGAATGTGGGAGCACAGAATCTTCCTTCAACATAGTGGTTTCATTTCTTGTGACTCTATACTTGGTAGTAGGATTGCTGGATGATATGGTAGATATTTAACTTCTTGCAACATTGTCACACTGTTTTCCTCAAGTGGCTATATTTAATGGCTGTATTAATTTACACTCTCACCAACAGTGTGTAAGAGTTCTCTTTTCTCCACAACCTTGCCAACACTTATCTCTCATCTTTTTGATAACAGCCATTCTACCAGGTGTCAGGTGATATCTCACAGTGGTTTAAATTTACATAATTAGAGATGATGAGCATTTTTTATATACTTTTTAATATACTTCTTAATATACTTCTTGGCCATCTGTATATCTTCTTTTGAGAAATATCTATTCAGGTCCTTGGCCTATTTTTTTTTCATTTCTTTAAGCCACACATATTTATTGAGAGCAGACCAAGTGCAGATACCTTTCCAGGTGCTGGAGATTTAGGACTGAATGAGACAAAGTTCCTGCTCTCATGGTGCCTGCCTTTTAGTATATGCAGAAGGATACTAACCTAAATATACATAAAGCTTATAATATATTAAATGGTGACAAGTGTTATGGAGAAAAAGAGAGGATAAAAGAGGAGAGGGCTGTGGTGGGCATGGACACAGAGCCCCTTGATGTGGGGACATGGGTGGACAGGGCAAGAAGCCCACTCTCTTGGCCTCTTGGCCTCTCAGGCTGGTGTGCTGGATGCTCTGCATGTCCCGCTCAGTCCACTTGCTTGGCAGAAGTGGAATCCAGGGAGGTTCTCCTGTGGGTGGTCTTCTTTGCACATTTTTAAATTATTATTATACTTTATGTTCTGGGATACATGTGCAGAATGCGCAGGTTTGTTACATAGGTATATATGTGCTATGGTGGTTTGCTGCACCCGTCAACGTGTCATTTACATTAGGCATTTCTCCTAATGCTTTCCTTCCCCTTTCCTCCCACCCCCCAACAGGCCCCAGTGTGTGATGTTCCCCTCCTTGTGCCCATATGTTCTCATTGTTCAACTCCCACTTATGAGTGAGAACATGCAGTGCTTGGTTTTCTGTACCTGTGTTAGTTTGCTGAGAATGATGGTTTCCAGCTTCATACATGTCCCTGCAAAGGACATGAACTCATTCTTTTTTATGGCTGCATAGTATTCTATGGTGTATATGTGCCACATTTTCTTTATCCAGTCTATCATTGATGGGCATTTGGGTTGGTTCCAAATCTTTACTATTGTGAATAGTGCTGCAATAAACATACATGTGCATGTGTCTTTATAGTAGAATGATTTATATTACTTTGGGTATATATCCAGTAATGGGATTGCTGAGTCAAATGGTATTTCTGGTTCTAGATCCTGGAGGAATCGCCACACTGCTTTCCACAATGGTTGAACTAATTTACACTCCCACCAACAGTGTAAAAGCATTCCTATTTCTCCACATCCTCTCCAGCATCTGTTGTTTCCTGACTTTTTAATGATCACCATTCTAACTGGTGTGAGATGATATCTCATTGTGGCTTTGATTTGCATTTCTCTAATGACCAGTGATGATGAGCTTTTTTTCATATGTTTGTTGGCTGCATAAATGTCTTCTTTTGAAAAATGTCTTCTTTTGAAAAATGTCTGTTCATATATTTTGTCCACTTTTTGATGGGGTTGTTTTTTCTTCTGTGTTTAAATTTGTTTAACTTCCTTGTAGATTCTGGATATTAGCCCTTTGTCAGATGGATAGATTGCAAAAATTTTCTCCCTTTCTATAGGTTGCCTGTTCATTGTGATGGTAGTTTCTTTTGCTGTGCAGAAGCTCTTTAGTTTAATTAGATCCCATTTCCCCATTTTGGCTTTTGTTGCCATTGCTTTTGGTGTTGTAGTCATGAAGTCTTTGCCCATGCCTATGTCCTGAATGGTATTGCCTAGGTTTTTCTTCTAGGGTTTTTATGGTTTTAGGTCTTACGTTTAAGCCTTTAATCCATCTTTAGTTAATTTTTGTATAAGGTGTAAGGAAGGGGCCCAGTTTCCATTTTCTGTATATGGCTAGCCAATTTTCTTAACACCATTTATTAAATAGGGAATACTTTTCCCATTGCTTGTTTTTGTCAGGTTTGTCAAAGATCAGATGGTTTTAGATGTGTGGCTTTATTTCTGAGGCCTCTGTTCTGTTCCATTGGTTTGTGTATCTGTTTTGGTACCAGTACCATGCTGTTTTGGTTACTGTAGCCTTGTAGTATAGTTTGAAGTCAGGTAGCATGATGCTTCCAGCTTTGTTCTATTTGCTTAGGATTGTCTTGGCCATACGAGCTCTTTTTTTCATTCCATATGAAATTTAAAGTAGTTTTTTTCTGATTCTGTGAAGAAAGTCAAGGGTAGCTGGATGGGAATAGCATTGAATCTATAAATTACTTTGGGCAGTATAGCCATTTTCATGATATTGATTCTTTCTATCCATGAGCATGGAATGTTTGTTTTGTGTACTCTCTTATTTTTTTGAGAAGTGATTTGTAGTTCTCCTTGTAGAGGTCCTTCACATTCCTTGTAAGTTGTATTCCTAGGTATTTTGTTCTCTTTGTAGCAATTGTGAATGGGAGTTCACTCATGATTTGACTCTCCATTTGTTTATTATTGGTGTATAGGTATGTTTGTGATTTTTGCACATTGATTTTATATCCTGAGACTTTGCTGAAGTTGCTTATCTGCTTCAGGAATTTTTGGGCTGAGATGATGGGGTTTTCTAAATATACAATCATGTCATCTGCAAACAGAGACAATTTGACTTCCTCTCTTCCTATTTGAATACGCTTTATTTCTTTCTCTTGGCTGATTGCCCTGGCCAGATCTTCCAATACTATGTTGAATAGGAGTGGTGAGAGAGGGCCTCCTTGTCTTGTGTTGGTTTTCAAAGGGAATGCTTCCAGTTTTTTCCCATTCAGTATGATATTGGCTGTGGGTCTGTCATAAATAACTCTTATTATTTTGAGATATGTTCCATCAATACCTAGTTTATTGAGAGTTTTTAGCATGAAGGGCTGTTGGATTTTGTTGAAGGCCTTTTCTGCATCTATTGAGATAATCATGTCGTTTTTGTCATTGGTTCTGTTTATGTGATGGATTATGTTTATTGATCTGCATATTTGAACCAGCCTTGCATCCCAGGGATGAAGCTGACTTGATCTTGGTGGATAAGCTTTTTAATGTGCTGCTGGATTCCGTTTGCCAGTATTTTATTGAGGATTTTTCCGTTGATGTTCATCAGGGACATTAGCCTGAAATTTTCTTTTTCTTTTTTTTTTTGTGTCTATGCCAGGTTTTGGTATCAGGATGATGCTGGTCTCATAAAATGAGTTAGGGAGGAGTCCCTCTTTTTCTGTTTTTTGGAATGGCTTCAGAAGGAAATGGTACCAACTCCTCTTTGTACCTCTGTTAAATTCGGCTGTGAATCCATCTGGACCTGGGCTTTTTTTTGGATGGTAGGCTTTTAATTACTGCCTCAATTTCAGAATTTGTTATTGGCCTATTCAGGGATTCGACTTCTTCCTGGTTTAGTCTTAGAAGAGTGTATGTGTCCAGGAATTTATCCATTTCTTCTAGATTGTCTAGTTTATGTACATAGAGATGTTTATAGTATTCCCTGATGGCAGTTTGTATTTCTGTGGGATCAGTGGTGATATCCCCTTTATCATTTTTTATTGTGTCTATTTGATTCTTCCCTCTTTTCTTCTTTATTAGTCTGGCTAGCGGTCTGTCTATTTTGTCAATCTTTTCAAAAAACCACCTCCTGGATTCATTGATTTTTCAAAGGGCTTTTTTGTGTCTATAGCTTTCAGTTCTGCTCTGATCTTAGTTATTTCTTGTCTTCTGCTAGCTTTTGAATTTGTTTGCTTTTGCTTCTCTAGTTCTTTTAATTGTGATGTTAGTGTGTCAATTTTAGATCTTTCTCACTTTCTCTTGTGGGCATTTAGTGCTATAAATTTCCCTCTAAACACTGCTTTAGCTGTGTCCCAGAGATTCTGGCACGTTGTGTCTTTGTTCTCAAAGAACTTATTTATTTCTGCCATAATTTCGTTATTTAACCAGTAGTCATTCGGAGCAGATTGTTCAGTTTCCATGCAGTTGTGCGGTTTTGCGTGAGTTTCTTAATCCTGAGTTCTAATTTGATTGCACTGTGGTCTGAGAGACTATTTTGTATGATTTCCATTCTTTTGCATTTGCTGAGGAGTGTTTTACTTCCAGTTATGTGGTCAATTTTAGAATAAGTGATATGTGGTGCTGAGAAGAATGTATATTCTGTTGATTTGGGGTGGAGAGTTCTGTAGATGTCTATTAGGTGCACTTGATCCAGAGCTGAGCTCAAGTCCTGAATATCCTTGTTAATTTTCTGTCTCATTGATCTGTCTAATATTGACAGTGGGGTGTTAAATTCTGCCACAATTATTGTGTGGGAGTTTAAGACTCTTTGTAGGTCTCTAAGAACTTGCTTTATGAATCTGGGCACTCCTGTATTAGGTGCATATATATTTAGGATAGTTAGCTCTTCTTGTTGCATCGATCCCTTTACCATTATGTAATGCCCTTCTTTGTCTTTTTTGATCTTTGTTGCTTTAAAGTTTGTTTTATCAGAGACTAGGATTGCAACCCCTGCCTTTTTTTGCTTTTGATTTGCTTGGTAAATATCCCTCCATTCCTTTATTGAGCCTATGTGATTCTCTGCATGTGAGATGGGTCTCCTGAATACAGCACACTGATGGGTCTTGACTGTTTATCTGATGTGACATTCTTTGTCTTTTAATTGGGGCGTTTAGCCCATTTACATTTAAGGTTAATATTGTTATGTGTGAATTTGATCCTGTCATTATGATGCTAGCTGGTTATTTTGCCCATTAGTTGATGCAGTTTCTTCATAGTGTCGATGGTCTTTACATTTTGGTATGTTTTTGCAGTGGCTGGTACCGATTTTTCCTTTCCATATTTAGTGCTTCCATCAGGAGCTTTTGTAAGGCAGGCCTGGTGGTGACAAAATCCCTCAGCATTTGCTTATCTATAGAGGATTTTATTTCTCCTTCACTTTTGAAGCTTAGTTTGGCTGGATATGAAATTCTGGGTTGAAAATTCTTTTCTTTAAGAATATTGACTATTAACTCCCACTCTCGTTTGGCTTGTAGGGTTTCTGCAGAGAGATTGGCTGTTAGTCTGGTCTTCCCTTTGTGGGTAACCCGACCTTTCTCTCTGGCTGCCCTTAACATTTTTTCCTTCATTTCAGCCTTGGTCAGTCTGACAATTATGTGTCTTGGGGTTGTTCTTATTGATGAGTATCTTTGTGATGTTCTCTTTATTTCCTGAATTTGAATGTTGGCCTGTCTTGCTAGGTTGGGAAAGTTCTCCTGGATAATATCCTGAAGAGTGTTTTCCAACTTGGTACCATTCTTCCCGTCATTTTCAGGTACACCAATCAGGCGTAGGTTTGGTCTTTTCACATAGTGCCATATTTCTTGGAGGCTTTGTTCCTTTTCATTGTTTTTTCTCTAATCTTGTCTTCATGCTTTCTTTCATTAAGTTGATCTTCAATCTCTGATATCCTTTCTTCCGCTTGATCGATTTCGCTATTGATACTTATGTGTGCTTCATGAAGTTCTTGTGCTGTGATTTTCAGCTCCATTAGGTAATTTATGTTCTTCCCTGAACTGGTTATTCTAGTTAGCAATTCCTGTAATCTTTTTTCAAGGTTCTTAGCTTCCTTGCATTGGGTTAGAATGTGCTCCTTTAGCTCAGAGGAGTTTGTTATTACCCACCTTCTGAAGCCTACTTCTGTCAATTCATCAAACTCATTCTCAGTCCGGTTTTGTTCCCTTGCTGGCAAGGAGTTGTGATCCTTTGGAGGAGAAGAGGCATTCTGGTTTTTGGAATTTTCAGCCTTTTTGTGCTGGCTTTTCCTTATCTTCATGGATTTATCTACCTTTGGTCTTTGATGTTGGTGACCTTTGGATGGGGTTTTTGCACGGGGGTCTTTTTTGTTGATGTTGAAGCTGCACCCACAGCTGCCCCTTCCCCCAGGTGCTCTGTCCCAGGGAGATGGGAGTCTTATCTGTAAGCCCCTGACTGGGGCTACTGCCTTTCTTTCAGATGCCCTGCCTAGTGAGGAGGAATCTAGAGAGGCAGTCTGGCTCCAGCAGCTTTGCCACGCTGTGGTGGGTTCCACACCCAGTTTGAACTTCCCGGTGGCTTATTCACACTGTGAGGGGAAAACTATCTACTCAAGCCTCAGTAATGGCAGATGCCCCTCCCCCCACCAACCTCTAGCATCCCAGGTCAACTTCAGACTGCTGTGCTGGCAGTGAGAATTTCAAGCTAGTGGATCTTAGCTTGCTGGGCTCCATGGGGGTGGAATCCGCTGAGAAAGACCACTTGGCTACCTGGCTTCAGCCCCCTTTTTAGGGGAATGAACGGTTCTGTTTCACTGGTGTTTCAGGTGCCACTGGGGTATGAAAAAAAAAAAAACCTCCTGCAGCTAGCTCGGTGTCTGTCCAAACAGCTGCCCAGTTTTTTGCTGGAAACCCAGGGCCCTGGTGGTGTAGGCACCCAAGGGAATCTCCTTGTCTGCGAGTTGCAGAGACTGTGGGAAAAGCATAGTATCTGGGCTGGAGTGCACTTTTCCTCATGGCATAGTCTTTCACGGCTTCATTTGGCTAGGTGAGAGAGTTCCCCAACCCCTTGCACTTCTCAGGTGAGGCAACACCCCACCCTGCTTTGGCTTGCCTTCCGTGGGCTGCACCCACTGTCTAACCAGTCCCAATGAGATGAGCCGGGTACCTCAGTTAGAAAGGCAGAAATCACCCGCCTTCTGTCTTGGTCTCGCTGGGAGCTGCAGACTGCAGCTGTTCCTATTCGGCCATCTTGCTAGCCTCGTCCCTTTGCTCATTTTAATTTATTTTTATTTTTAATTAATTAATTTGTTTTTTTCTTTGAGACAAGATCTCACTCTTGTCACCCAGGCTGGAGTACAGTGGCATGATCACAGCTCACTGCAGCCACTACCCCCTGGGTGTAGATGATCCTCCCACCTCAGCCTCCCCAGTAGCTGGGACTACATGCACGTGCCACCACGCCCGGCTAATTTTTTGTATTTTTTTTGTAGAGACGGGGTTTCGCCATGTTGCCTAGGCTGGTCTTGAATTCCTGGCTCAAGTGACCTGCCTGCCTTGGCCTCCCAAAGGGCTGGGATTATAGATGTGAGCCACTGCACCCAGCCCCTTTGTCCATTTTTAAATTGGGTTGTTTTTATGCTCTTTAGTTTTTTGAGTTCCGTGTATGTTTTGTGTATTAGCCCCTTGTCAGATGTACATTTGCAAATATTTTCTCCCATTGATAAGAAGATTTTGTTTTGAAGGACACTGGGTAGGATGCAAAAAGGACAGTGAGTCTAAAGAGCCAGGCTGGAGAAAAGGCAGGAATGCAGGGGGGCTGGGCACACAGGACCACAGCCAGAATCAAACCCTGAAACAGGTTGCTAAAGACTGTTGCCAACAGCACCACAGCCCGTGCTCCCAGGGTACTATATGTGGCTGCTGCCTCTCCCAGAATGAATCTTTCCTGTCTTGCTTCTTTGTGTTATCAGATTAGGAATTAAAGATAAGAGCGGTTAAACTGGCTAAAGTCACACCCAGTTTGGCATTAGAGTTCAGGGGTAGAGAGCTCACTAACTTTTAGGAATAGGGAAGGCAAGTGTTTACGCTTGAGGCTCATAGAAATCTCTCAAACATCAGAAATGGGAACAGGCAGCCTAAAAGGTAAATATCTACACATGACCACAGGATAAGACTATGCTTTCACGTTATGCCCAAATGCATAAGGTGCAAGTCCGCATGCTGCTTATTTGCAAGAAATCAAGCCTTTTACTATGATCTTTAATTCACTGCTCCCTGGAAATCCCCAGGGCATCTGCCCCTACTCCTCAGATCTTTCTGATTGTTCCTTACCCACTCTGCCCATGGTCTGGCTCTGGGGCTTTCCTTCCTTCTTCAAAAGATCTTACTTCTCACAAGGATGAGTGAGATAAGGCTGCAAAATTAAAAAGATTTTGCTGAATATTTGAGATTAATCAGTGATCATAATTGAGAAAATCTAAATGCATCTCAAACATGGTAGTTGTTTGAATGAAGCCTCATCCACAGGCTATTACCTATGACTCTGTCCTTAAGCCTGAACTGCTGACTGTTGCCACTGTGTCTTCACTTACAGAAACAAGCTCACTTTGTTTCTCCTTCTTTCCTATAAGGAAATAATCTGTGAGATGAAATTTGGCCAACAGAGAATGACAATCTAGTACATATATAGAAATCGCTACTTTGTAGATTCTCTTCCGCGTTTCTTATGTATCAACTCATACAGTCCTCAGGTAGTCCTATGAAAAAGGCTGTTCTCCAGTTTTACAGATAAGAAAACCAATGCACAAAGGGATTAGTAAATTGTAACAAAATCACAAAGCTAGTAAATGGAAGAAGCTAGGATTTGAACTTGGGCAGTATATCCCCACCCTCTGAGGGTATAACCATTAAACTATGCTCCCTCTTCCAAAAATACTCATCACAACGACCAGCCAGCAGATCTGTAACAACCTCTATTCTAGAATAAGATCTCTGCTTGATTCAAGATTTTTCACACAACCAAAAAGTTTATTCAAAGGATTTTTTTTTTTCAAATGATAGCAGTTTGTCTCCAAGGTATAATTTAAGTCTTCTTCACCAAAGAAGCAGAAAACCACTTGCAGACTTAAAAATAACAGCTTCCTTGGCTGGGCATGGTGGCTGACACCTGTAATCCCAGCACTTTGGGAGGTTGAGGCAGGCAGATCGCCTGAGGTCAGGAGTTTGGGACCAGCCTGGCCAACATGATGAAACTCCATCTCTACTAAAAATATAAAAATTAGCTGAGTGTGGTGAAAGGCACATGTAATCCCAGCTACTTGGGAAGCTGAGACAGGACAATCACATGAAACCAGGAGGCAGAGGTTGTAGTGAGCTGAGACTGCACCACTGCACTCCAGCCTGGGCGACAGAGTGAGACTCTGTCTCAAAAATAAAATAAATAAATAAATAAATAAAAATACCGCTTCCCCTACCTTCAAACAAACAATGCTTTACCCCACCCCCTGCCAAAAAAAAAAAAAAATTCATGGTCTTCAGTCAGAGTCAAATCACTCTGAAATATAAAGTGGGCTTTTCTCAAAATGTTAAGTGCAAAAACCTGGAAGATAGACAGCAGCTATCAGGTGGCAATAAGTCAAGAAATAAATAAGACATGGCCTATTTCATAAAAATTTTTTATTTCTTTGAAGGACAAAAGTTTATGTCCCTGATATTTTTGTTTTACAGGTAGTACTGATTGCTGGAAGTTTTACACTAAAGCCCGTTCATGAGCTTGCATGAAAATAGTGCCTGCTTTAGTGATTTGATGCATTCAGATACCAATACATGCGTGCAATTTATCAATTTGAAATCACTGTGCTGCCTTTTGAGTGTGACATGTAGCTCCATCATCAGAGTACTGCTAGAAAAACAGTCTTTGAGCTGTGTGAAAAAAATTAGGGAACCTGGGATGGGAAAATTTCTCTTTTAATCCTTTTATCTTTAGTCTTTTAATATTTGAGATTAAAACTCAGTTTAATAAACACTGAGTTTCGTATGAGGCTGTTTAAGATTCACCATTCTGTTTAAATTTTGAGAACAGGCACTTACATTCGTTTTTAAAAGCTCTTCTTTCTTAGATGGGCTCCTTGGATCGACTCTTGCTTTAGTGGTCCTGGCCTCTTTGAAATCTTTTGATCGTATTAGTGTTCAAGTGGGCCCACAAATGAAAGGATTTCAGAGGGGACGGTGGCTTCTCATTAATCCCACACAGCATCCATCCCATCTCAACCATCAGAGACAATCACAGAGGGAGCCTGGAGTTAAGAGGGGAAATGAACACACCACTCACACTCGATAAAGATCTGTATGAACTGTATAAAAAATGTGCTAGGCACCATGGTGACAACACTGACAATATAGTGGCAATAAAACAGATGATGAGAAGTGAAGGAGACTGTCACCCTTTAGTAATTGGGAGCAGAGCCCTTAACCTTTGTGGTCATGTACATATTTGTCCCAAGATATTAGTGTTGAGAATTACTATTATGGTGTTTTCATAGCTCTTGGGATTTGCTTTATGGAGAGGCACTGAGTCTAATTCTGTGTTTGGAGTTGGGCTCAATTTGTCATTAGTGTTCGATAAATGTTTGCAATTACTGCAGTATTTAGAGGACTGTGAGCCTGGAGGAGGCTGGCAGGATACCCAGCTAGTCCTCTGGTTCTGTGTTGCTAGGTTCTGCCTGGGGAAGAGCAGGAATAGAAGTGGCAGCTCTGAAATAGCCCTGTTCATGAGCCCTGAGGATCTGTTCGGTAATGGTCCAATAGAACGTCAGGGCTCCTGGATGTCCTGCTTATCATATCACTTCCTTTGAGCCAAGTCCTCCCCTTCCTTCTCAGCACCTCTTAGATTTTTTTTTTTGTTGTTATTTATTCATCATGTTTGTGTTTGTTCATCAAATATTTAGTGGGTGTATTTTCTAAACCAGGCCATTGTTGCTGGGAGTTGACCATTCAGTGATAAAGAAACAGACATGCTTCCTATTTTCATGGAGCTCACATTTTCTCCTGTAGATGAATCAGAACCAAAGAGGATTGTTCAACTACCCATGCCTTGGAATCGAGTTGTGTTGAATAGTATTTGAGCCTGGATAACTGTCTCATATTTAGATATGTTAATAGAGATCATTTAGAACAGAACAAGATTACCTATAGATCTTTAATTCTTAGTTAGTAGACTATGTAAATCGAGAACCCAAGATGTCAAATTTTAGGAGGTGAAAAAGATCCCTTTTGGCTTGTCTTCACTTCACTTTTAAGTTCATCAAAGATGAGGCAGAGGATAATTACAGATAATTTCCCAGGCTGATACATCTATACCCCAATAATGCAATCTCCAACAGCTTTCAAGCCTTGGGGATGGGGTGGGGGTGGGGCAGAAACTCAAGAAAATTCAGTAGTTAAAACTTCCTTACTCACCAGAATTTTGCCAGCTTGAGAAAATAGTTCATAGAGTTATTGAAAAACCCCAGGCATAATACTACATATATTTCATTTCTTTAAATTTTATTTTAAGTTCAGGGGTACATATGCAGGATGTGTAGGTTTGTAACATAGGTAAACGTGTGCCATGGTTGTTTGCTGCACAGATCATCCCATCACGTAGGTATTAAGCCCAGTGTCCATTAGCTATTCTTTCTGATGCTCTCCCTCCCCACCCCCAACAGGCCCCAGTATGTGTTGCTCACCCAACATTGTGTCCATGTGTTCTCATGATTCAGCTCCCACTTATAAGTGAGAACATGTGATATTTGGTTTTCTGTTCCTGTGTTAGTTTGCTGGGGACAATAGTTTCCAACTCCATTCATGTCCCTGCAAAGGACATAATCTCATTCTTTTTTATGATTACATAGTATTCCATGGAGTATACATACCACATTTTCTTTATCCAGTCTATTATTGATGGGCATTTGGGTTGATTCCATGTCTTTGCTACCGTGAATAGGTTGCAATGAACATACACGTGCATGTATCTTTACAGTAGAATGATTTATATTCCTTTGCATATATACCTGGTAACGGGATTTCTGGGTCAAATGGTATTTCTGGCTCTAGGTCTTTGAGGAATTGCCACACCATCTTCCACACAGGTTGAACTAATTCACACAGTCCCACCAACAGTGTAAAAGCATTCCTTTTTCTCTGCAACCTCGTCAGCATCTGTTGTTCTTTGACTTTTTCATAATTGCCGTTCTGACTGGTGTGAGATAGTATTCATTGTGGTTTTATTTGCATTTTCAGTGATCACTGATGTTGAGCATTTTCTCATCTGTTTCTTGGCCGCATGTATGTCTTCTTTTGAGAAGTGTCTGTTCATGTCTTTTGTCCATTTTTTAATGTGTTTGTTTGTTTTTTTCTTGCAAATTTGTGTAAGTTTCTTGTAGATGCTGGTTGTTAGACCTTTGTCAGATGGATAGACTTCAAAAATTTCTCCCATTCTGTAAGTTGTCTGTTCACCCTGATGATAATTCCTTTTGCTGTGCAGAAGCTCTTTAGTTTAATTAGATCCCATTTGTCAATTTTTGCTTTTGTTGCAATTGCTTTTGGCGTTTTCATCATGAAATCTTTGTCTGTGCCTATGTCCTGGATAGTATTGCCTAAATTTTCTTCTAGGGCTTTTATAGTTTTGGGCTTTACATTTAAGTCTTTAATCCATCTTGAGTTAATTTTTGTGTATGGTGTAAGGAAGGGGTCCAGTTTCAATTTTCTGCATATGGCTAGCCAGCTCTCCCAGCACCACTTATTAAATAGAGAGTCCTTTCTTCATTGATTGTTTCTGTTAGGTTTGTTGTTCTGTCAGATGGTTGTAGGTGTGTGGTCTTATTTCTGAGTTCTCCATTTTTTCCATTGGTCTATGTGTCTGTTCTTGTACAAGTACCATGCTGTTTTGGCTACTGTAGCCTTGTAGTATAGTTTGAAATCAGGTAGAATGATGCCTCCAGCTTTGTTCTTTTTGCTTAGGATTGTCTTGGCTATTTGGGCCCTTTTTTTTTGGTTCCATATGAATTTTAAAATCATTTTTTTGTAATTCTGTGAAGAATGTCAATGGTAGTTTAATGGGAATAGCCTTGAATCTATAAATTAGTTTTGGCAGTCTGGCCATTTTCATGATATTGATTTCTTCCTATCCATAAGCATGGAATGTTTTTCTATTTGTTTGTGTCTCCTCTGATTTCTTTGAGCAGTGGTTTGTAGTTCTCCTTGAAGAGGTCCTTCACTTCCCTTGCTAACTATTCCTAAATATTTTATTCTTTTTGTAGCAATGGCACAACACTATATTAAGAAACAATACTTGCTGTGGCCCATCTGATGGACAAAGCTCAAGTGGGCTGAAAGAACCACTTTGCTGGCTTCCATTGAAAATCTGCATTTTGCCATTCCAATGGAATGACACACATGGAAGAACTGCCCAAAGTATCTCCTAGCAGATAGAAGAGCAGAGAGGAACATTAGGTGGAAAGTTTTCCAAAGGCCTGGGGAAGGAAGTGTTCCATTACCTGTCTCAGATCTTCTCAGGAGGAAGCTCTTCTTTTAGATAACCCTGTGTTCAACCTCTTCATCTCTTAGGACACTCCACCCACTAGAGTGAGTCCTAATGCTGTGTCTTGGAATGAGATCAATCAAGAGATAGATTCTCCTTTGGGGAGGAGGGGGTGGTAAGAATAAGAATACAGGAGCCTCAAGCTTTCCCTAGAGGCCAATCAATGAAGTCATCTAAACTAACACGGGGCAAGGATAATTGCTGAATTTTAATACCATTCTGTAAAGTCCTCACGTAGTTTAGTCCAGTGATTTCAAAACTGTAGGATGCGAACTGTTTGTGGGGTCATAAAATCAATTTAGTGGGTCACTGCCTGCAATAAAAAATAAAGTGGAAAATATAAAATACTGGGTCAAGATAAAAAAATAAATCTTTCCTCATTGGTTGTGAAAAATATTTGAACAGCACAGCTGTGATCTATGTGGGTAACTGATAAGAGGGATACACATCACGCAAGAGTTAGGGTGGGTGAAATAAGTCCGGTTGGTGCTTCCTTCTTTTCTCTTTCTTCTCAGTATACATGCTATTTGGCCATCTGTAGAGCTACTTAATTTGTTATTGACAAAGGGGAAGTGGAATCTTTCTGATGCTGTTTGACTGGAACCAATATTTCCAGCTTGGCCATTATCTAGAATCACTTCCACTTGTCTTGCTTTCATTATATTGATAGCCTTGAAGAAAACTCCCACCAGACATAGTCAAGTACCCTATTGAATATCCCAAAAAACTACTGGCATGACACATCGACAACAGCATGGACTTTGTCACAGACTAAAAACAAAACCCAAAACGAACCTCACCCCTTGTACTATCTTGGTACTAGCTGATTTAGGTCTTAGGTTCATAAGAACAGCATCATAAAATACATGGTCCCTGCCTTCGAAGATTTCTTCAGCTTACTCCCTGCCTTTGACACTCTTTAAAAGTGTCGAATCTGAGTTTAGAAACATTGAAATAATTATATGAATCACAGGTTATTAAAACCGTTAAGTCAAGTTTCACTTAAAACTGCCTTCTTAGATATTTTAAGTTCAGCCTAAAGGTTTCTCTGTACATCATGAACTATAACAAGTGGGAGTGTAAACAGACCATAGCCTACACTTGTGCCAGTCATCGAGTTTTGTCCAGTCTCATGTAGCCAACTGTTCGAAGTGTGTTCAAATAGGACAAATGCCGAGCTGTCACCAATCCAGCTGTTTCTGTACCTCACTTCTGTTTTCTGTACGTCACTTTCCTTTTTCTGTCCATATATCTTTTTTTTTTTTTTTCCCCAAGGTGGAGTCCTGCTCTGTTCCAGGCTGGAGTGCAGTGGCACAATCTCGGCTCACTGCAACCTCTGCCTCCTGGGTTCAAGCGATTCTCCTGCCTCAGCCTTCTGAGTAGCTAGGATTACAGGCACGTGCTACCACGCCTGGCTAATTTTTGTATTTTTAGTAGAGACGGGGTTTCTCCATGTTGGCCAGGCTGGTCTCAAACTCCTGACCTTGTGATCCACCGGCTTTGGATTCCCAAAATGCTGGGATTACAGGCGTGAGCCACTGCGCCCGGCCTCTGTCCATAAATCTTCTTCCACCACATGGCTGCGCTGGAGTCCCCAAGCCTACTCTGGCTCAGAAGGCTGCTGGATTCACCAGTCACTCATTGCTCAATTAAACCTCTTTAAATTTAATTCGGCTGAAGTTTTTCTTTTATTAAAACAATAGCTGGAATAATTTCTTTCTAGTTCTGCTTTTCTTTATCATTCTTACTGTCTTCATTGTACAGATAAGGAAACTGGGATCCAGGAGGAATGAGCGAAGCAGGGGAGGGAGATGCAGTGGATTAACTTTGGCCCCTGAGGAAGGACCTGGGACCTGTCGGAGCACTGGTTTTGGCTGATGAAAGTGGAGAAGGTGACAGAAAGCCTCACCCTGAGGCTAGAGACAGGGGCAGTGGGGCTAGGGTAAAGGGCTGCTTGGCAGAAAACTCAGAAAGACCTCATGGACTGAATACAAATACAACCAGTATTCTTATATTTCTGATATTTCATTGTTTTCTAGTAAAAATTCTTTCCTAAATAGGTAGAATACTTCCTCAAAGCATTTTTTCGTTGTTCCTCTGTAGTGGTTGATATCAGTTTAAGTTGTCAATTGGACTCACAAGACACAATAAGCTTTAATCTAATAATGCATTTTTTGGTAACTTTATAGAGGGGTGCAAGGAAGGAGATACAGCCGCGGGGCATCTTCAGTTCATTGGAAGGCCCAGCAGCTGTCGGGACCACACTGTCTCTTTAGTCCCCCCACCTGCATAATGTGTGGGTACATTGCAGGTGACTCCCCACCATTATTTTATACCACTGTGCACACGTAAGCCTAAGGCCTGTGTGCCAGCTCACAGATCCATTCCCCTGGATTAGGGCTCTCACAGCAAACACGACAATCATAGGATAAATTCCACACTGATCCTAACTCTGCAGCCTCCAGAAAAAACAATACTCTGGGAAGACAGACTCAGAGGTCATTTTTCCAGTCAGGCTTGGCCAGCCCTGGTGTTAACTCTTTCCTCACTTGCTGGAAACCAGGGGCTGCAGTGTAAAAGAGCTGGGTCATTTTGTGAAAAATATCATCGGTTGCCTGGGAATCCCTGCTTTTCTGGATTGTCAGGTGAGTTGACCCAGGGCCTCATAATTTATTTTTGGAATCTGCAGAATGGAAGGAGGTATTTGGTATTTGTACCAGTATACAACCTGCTGTAGCTTGGCATTCAGAATTACCTGCTGGAGTAAGAGTAATGCCTGTGAGGAATGGGTGAAGGCTGAAGTCGGGGAGTGCCTGGGCCAAGGCAGGCATCTGCCCAGTTCCCTCATCAGCAGTGAAACAGAGCATCCCTGCAGACACAAGGACCTGTTAAGGGCACAGCAGCCCTGGACTAGCTATGACAGAATCAGAGATGAGCAGTACCAAATGGTATCCTACTGTGCTTGGGGAACGCCTTTCACATGGGCTCGGAAGTGACCCTCCCACTGGAAGGAAAGGAGGGTAGATAAGGGCAATGATGAGTTTATTCTTGCAGCTGCCAAAGAAAATCTGGACTATGTAGAAGAAAGCAAATGACCAGGGAAAAAGGAATTCTTGGAATAAGGAAGAAAAGAAAAGGAAGAATCAGGTAGAACTATTTAGGTGGCTGCAAAGACATGTGATGAAGTGGGAGGAAATTGACAGGACTCCTATGAAAGACTTACTGACAAGTTATCAGAGGTTGGGAGAAATCTAATCTAGCACCAGCAGCGGCCACCACTAAAAAATTCTGTTAGATCTGTTGCTTTATCAAAGTCTGTAGAAATGTAAGCCCAGTGATGCCAAAAGGGAATGAGGATACAAAGTGCTGGCCCAGGTGTTAAATTTACTCCTCTGTTAAAGCAGTGAAACCCAAAGCAGGTTGAGTTGAAGGCCAAGATCTCCCTGCCCAACCTCCAGCAGAGGATCTGAAGCAGTATGCTCTGGGTAGAATGGAATAGCCTGGGGCTGGAGAATGAAGCTTTTTAAGTTTCCTGGATATTGATGCACTGCTCTGTAATGCATGCTGGAGAGAAAGAGGTGAAATATTAAGGGACCAAGAGTGAAGCTTGAGGGGCATTCCAATGTCATCGTAGAAGGTGTCAAAGTCACAGTAAGAGTTCATATACAAAAAGAAAAACGGACAAAACTTGCTGTAGTGGCATCACCTTTACCTGAATGTGTAAGTGGAATGGTTGTGCTGGATGAAGTCTTGTCCTTTCCAGCATGTAGCCAAATATAGGGCACAGCATGCCCCAACTCTATATGTCCTAAGTGAACATTGTCAATTATGTGATATTGAGATAGCAGCAGTGTTCCTTTGTCTTTCCCAAATATCTATCCCATTGATCTACTGAGTCCAGAAATTTCAATTCCAGATATTCATTCCTTCGATGTCTAGAACAGAGTCTCGCCCTTAAAAAGGGCTCAATAAATACTCACTAACTTATGTTAAAGAATGGTATGTTATAAGCTTGCAAAATAATGCTGGAAGCTACTACCAATCATTTACATTTTAAAGTAAATGTCTGTATTAGAAATAGTTTATGCCTATAAGCAGCAACATATGCAACTAGTAATAGTAATAACTAATATTTATTGATCACTTAACTGTGGTTTAAGAAATATACTATGTTTACATGTATTATTTGTCACAACAACCCTGTAAGTATTATTATTATTATGAGCATTTTAAAATATGAAGAAATAGGTACCAAGAGGTTGAATAATTTGCTTAAGCTCGCACAATGGGTAAATTGCAGAGCCAGCATTCAAGTAGCTTATATAGTAGAGATGGTTATTTCGCATGGGAAATCTAGAAAGTGGTGAATCTACGGTTGGTTCACTCAGGAGATTTACCATGTCAGGACATTGGGTTGGTGTCTCTAACATTCTTTTGACTCTTTTTTGGCTCACCGTATAGCTGCTATAATTCCGAGCATCACATCTCCATACAATTGTGTCCCAAGCAGGTGTGTGTGTTGGGGGAGGAGTTGGGAAGAAGGTGTCAATAAAGGAAGAAAAGACTTAGATGGGTAGATAGTTCTTGTAAGAAATGCTCCCGCTTTATGCCTGTTAAAAATCGGGCTGGCTGTGACTATAGTTAGCAGCCTGCCTGTGCACAGGCACTAAACCTCAAAATGCAATACAAAGGTAGAAGACAGTCCAGGCAGGAATGCAGAGGCTCTTGACGTATCACTTTATAGAGTCTCACAGCAGCTATTTCCTATAGTCATTTATGTGTCTGGTCTCTCTTGCCAGGCTGTACACTTCTTATGGATGGTGACTGAGACTGTCACCTTTAATAGCCCTGACACATGGTGGACTCTGTTCTGTTCATTTGAAAGGGCTTGTCTGGAGACAATGGGCTTCGTCTTCTCAACCATGAAGTTCTAGATTTTGCCTTATTCTGATGTCTGTACTGAGTGCATTGATGACTCCTTTCTATTGTGGATAATAAAAGCCACAACCCAACTGCTTTGTCTTTAAAAGAAAAGGATTTCATTCTCTTCAGCATTAGATGGAATGGATAACATATTAATCTTAGCACATTCTGAATAGTCTCAACACAGTGTTGCAGTAAAGAAGTATTAGGCCAATATCCAAAAAAATCCCTAGAAAAGCCATTTAGCTTTTACTGATGTCTTTCAACAAGGCTCCTGATGGAAATGCCTTTATATGTAGCAAAATTGTCTAAAATCCTCTTTCTCCATTCTCTCGCAGCACCTTGCATATCACACTGTGGCAGCTACCCCTAATATCTTCTCTTCTCTCTCTCAAAATTCTTTAAAGGCTCAACTTGTGCTAGCTCCTTTCTCTTTCCCTCAGGCTCTATTCCACTCCTCCCCACCCCCAGACCCATTCTTTCATTCTTTGCCTCTTTTCCTATGAATATAGTCTCTCCTCTTTCAACTTTCCTGATGAACACAATCCAGGAAGCAAATGACTCTTCCTCTCTTGAATCTGGGGAAAAAGTACTCTTGCATCAATATTTTCAATCTTCATCACAATGGAAAGGGAAACAAGACAGAAACGTGACTTGGCAAGCAAGGAAATGGCCCATGGCCCAAATCAACTGCTTTGTTGTGCAGGCTTTTCAACAATTTCTTTTCTTGGTCAAATTCTATAACATCTTTTAGTTTCAATATTCTCATCTGTTAAATGGGTTCATAATTGAATGTTATTTTGAGGTTATTGTGAGGGTTAAAAGAATTGTTATATGTAAAGAACAGCTCCAGGTAGACACTTGAAATTTATCACAAATGTAGCCAGAAAAGGAACTAGAAATGAGCTCTTGGTTGGTTAGAAAACATTTGGAACTTAGGCCTCTGGCTGGGCAACTTCAAGGAGGGTTTTCATGAATTCGACATTTATAGTTCCTGCTGTGTTTACTTACAGGTTCCAGACAGGGTGATTTCTGTACTCAGTGGTGTGCTGGAATAGGCTTGCACTGACTTGAGAGCCCAGCCATGCACATCTCTCCCCAACTCCACAGTCACTGACCTCATACCGGTGGCTTGAAATTGGCCATGGTGGAAGTGTTTACACTAAGGAAATGGGTATGCTACAAAACAGTACTCCCCTAAGCCCGCAGTTTAACATTACTAGCACACCACTGTCTATACCTCATATTTGGGTTGGACTGGACTAGGCATTTTCAAACTTTTTCTGTAAAGGGCTAGATAATAAATATTTTAGTCTTTAGGGACCACACTGTCTGTTACAATTTCTTAACTCTGATGTTGCAGTATGAAAGTAATCATAGACAATAGGTAAATGGGCATGGCTTTATTCTAACACATTTAATTTATAAAAAATAAACAGGGGAATGATTTGGCCAATGGGACACAGTTTGCCAATCTCTGATCTGGGTAGTTGCTACAGTTCCTTTTTCAATTGGTAGCAGTTAGAGAATAAACAAGAGAGTCAGCTGTGCAGTATAGTAGGTGGAGGCAACAAAACCGGAAGTATAAGAAGTAGACATTTTTATTTATTTATTTATTTATTTATTTGAGACGGAGTCTTGTTCTGTCACCCAGGCTGGAGTGCAGTGGCACAACCTTAGCTCACTGCAAACTCCACCTCCCACGTTCAAGTGATTCTCCTGCTTCAGACTCCTGAGTAGCTGGGATTACAGGCACGTACCACCATGCCTGGCTAATTTTTGTATTTTTAGTAGAGACGCGGTTTCACCATGTTGGTCAGGCTGGTCTCGAACTCCTGATCTCATGATCTGCCAGCCTCAGCCTCCCAAACTGCTGGGATTACAGGTGTGAGCCACCATTCCTGGCCTTTTTTTTTTTTTAAACCTGCTTTAAGGCATTTATTAAAAGCCCATAACTAACATTATACTTGATGGTGAGACTGGATGCTTTCTCCCTCAGATTAGACACAACACATTATCCTATCACAGATCTCTCTTTAATTCAGAGTGAAGTATCCAAATAACAGCCAGAAATAGTAACAAAGAGTAAAGGGCAACATATAGAAATAACCCACATGAGACTATACTCCATGATCAACTTCATATGCTGACAAATTGACACCAACTCTTTATTACCAAATAAAATAAAATAAAGTTTTTTATACCAAGAAAGAGAAGTTTTTCCCATAAGAATAAAAGATGGAATATATAAAATTGGGAGGATATCCAGAACCCACCACATAACGTGATGGTGAAGCAGCATTGTTGTCTGGGGTAAGTACCCAAAGTCTCATGCCAAGAAGATTAAGGACACTGACACACACAAAGAGTGAGTTTAGGAGCAGAGGTTTAATCAGCAAAAGAAAGAGAAAAGAGAACAGGTCTCTGTCGTGAGACAGAGGGGCACCCAAAAGGGAAATCTGGCCCATGGCATAGTGCACTGAATTTTATAGGCAGGCTTGAGGAAGCAGTGTCTGATTAACGTAGAGCCCACAGACTGGTTGGACCAGGTGTGATGCTTACATAGCGTGCAGGGAAGGCTGGCCATCCCACCCTAATCCTATTATGCAAATAGGCTTTCCACTTGGCTGGGGCCATGTTTTCTGCTTCTTACTGTACATGTGGCTAGCAAAGGGAAGGGAACATGGAGCCACCATTTTGAACATTCCTAGTCCCAGGTAGCCTTTTCTTACTGGCACAACTGCTGGCATTCACCCCTGCAAGCTTCTAGCTTGCTTGTCTATGTCTGCAGCTTGATTTTGCAGGCTGCTCTTTCTTAGAAAAGAAAAGGATTTGAGGGCTGCTTTTCATTAAAAGGAAAACATTACTGAGGACTCCTTTACCCTCATTATCTGCCTAAATAATTTCTTCTTAACTCCTATATCAATGGTTAATATTGAGTGTTAACTTGATTGGATTGAAGGATGCAAAGTATTGTTCCTAGGTGTGTCTATGAAGGTGTTGCCAAAGGAAATTAACATTTGGGTCAGTGCACTGGGAGAGGCAGATCTACCCTCAATCTCGGTGGGCACAATCTAATCAGCTGCCAGTGTGGTCAGAATAAAATCAGGCAGAGGAACATGGACAGACGAGAGTGGCTGAGTCTTCTGGCCTTTGTTTTTCTCCTATGCTGGCTGCTTCCTGCCCTCAAACATCAGACTCCAAGTTCTTCAGCTTTGGGAATCTTGGACCTTCGATGACAGACTGAAGGCTACACTGTTGGCTTCCCTACTTTTGAGGTTTTGGGACTTGAACTGGCTTCCTTGCTCCTCAGCTTGCAGACAGCCTATTATGGGACCTCACCATGTGATTGTGTGAGTCAATACTCCTTAATAAACTCCGCTTTATATATACATCTATCCTATTAATTCTATCTCTCTAGAGAGCCCCAATATATAAGGTGAGAAAAAAAAATCCCAACAATAAAGACTCAATTATCAGTGACATATTAATCACAGAAGAATTAAACAACTGTATAAAAATTAACCTACCTATATATTAGCAATACATTTCATTTCACCCAACAGATTCAAAATACTTTATTTATTTATTTTTATTATACTTTAAGTTCTGGGATACATATGCAGAACGTGCAGGTTTGTTACATAGGTATGTATACATGTGCCATGGTGGTTTGCCAAAACCATCAACCTGTCATCTACATTAGGTATTTCTCCTAATGCTATCCCTCCCCTTGCCCCCCACCCCCTGACAGGTCCCAGTTTGTGATGTTCCCCTCACTGTGCCCATATGTTCTCATTGTTCAATGCCCACTTTTGAGTGAGAACATGCAGTGTTTATTTTTCTGTTCCTGTGTTAGCTTGCTGAGAATGATGATTTCTAGCTTCATCTATGTCCCTGAAAAGGACATGAACTCATTCTTTTTTATGGCTGTATAGTATTCCATGGTGCATATGTGCCACATTTTCTTTATCCAGTCTAACATTGATGGGCATTTGGGTTGGTTCCAAGTCTTTGCTATTGTGAATAGTGCTGCAATAAGCATACATGTGCATGTGTCTTTATAGTAGAATGATTTATAATCCTTTGGGTATATACCCAGTAATGGGATTGCTGGGACAAATGGTATTTCTAGTTTTAGATCCTTGAGGAATCACCACACTGTCTTCCACAATGGTTGAACTAATTTACACTCCCACCGATAGTGTAAAAGTGTTTCTATTTCTCTACATCCTCTTCACCGTCTGTTGTTTCCTGACTTTTTAATGATCGCCATTCTAACTGGTGTGAGATGGTATCTCATAGTGGTTTTGATTTGCCTTTCTCTAATGACCAGTGATGATGAGCTTTTTTTCATATGTTTGTTGGCTGCATAAATGTCTTCTTTTGAAAAGTGTCTGTTCATATCCTTTGCCCACTTTTTGATGGGGTTGTTTGTTTTTTTTCTTGCAAATGTGTTTAAGTTCTTTGTAGATTCTGGATATTAGCCCTTTGTCAGATGTATAGCTTGCAAACATTTTCTCCCATTCTGTAGGTTGCCTTTCACTATGATTATCATCATAGTTTCTTTTGCTATGTAGAAGCTCTTTAGTTTAATTAGATCCCATTTGTCAATTTTGGCTTTTGTTGAAATTGCTTTTGGTGTTTTAGTCATGAAGTGTTTGCCCATGCCTATATCCTGAATGGTATTGCCTAGGTTTTCTTCCAGGGTTTTTATGGTTTTAAGTCTTCCATTTAAATCTTTAACCCACCTTGAACTAATTTTTGTATAAGGTGTGAGGAAGGGGTCCAGTTTCAGTTTTCTGTATATGGCTAGCCAGTTTTCTCAATACAATTTATTAAATAGGGAATCCTTTCCCCACTGGTTGTTCAAAATATTTTAAAATGGATAGAAAAAATTTTATCTTGCTTTAACAAACAAAACAAAGAAAACAAAACAAAACAAAAACCCCAAACCACTACCTTTTAAACTCAGGTACTATTGCTTAAAAATACCTACAGGATTCTAATACTCAGCCATAAAAAGGAACGAAATAATGACATTTCAGCAACTTGGATGGGGTTGGAGACCATTATTCTAAGTGAAGTAACTTAGGAATAGTAAGCTAATTATTGTATGTTCCCACTTATAAGTGGAGCTAAGCTATGAGGACACAAAGGCATAAGAATGATATAATGGAGTTTGGGGACCCTGCAGTTGGGGGGAAGGTTGGGAGGAAGTGAGGAATAAAAGACTACATATTGGGTACAGTGTACATTGCTTGGGTGATGGGTGCACCAAAATCTCAGAAATCACCACTAAAAAACTTATCCATGTAACCAAAACCACCTGTTCCCCCAAGACTATTGAAATACAACAACAAAAAAACAAAATTTCACTGTAATCTTCAAAGGCTTTTTATTATGGTAAACAGTATGGGGGCTTCTGAATAGAACAGAGAGAGGTTGGTTAACAGGTACAAAATTACACTAGACAGAAACAAGCTCTGGCATTCTTTAGCACTGTAGGGAGAATATGGTTAGCTATAATTTATTGTATATTTTCAAAAGGCTAGAAAACTTGAATCTTCCCAACACAAAGAAATGATAAATATTTGAGGTGATGGGTAAGTTCATTATATGTTGTATACACATATCAAAATATTACTCTATATCCCATAAATATGTAGAATCATTATGTGTTAACTAAAAATAGAAGGGGAAAAAATAGAAACAACCCCTACACAATCCTCACCTAGAAATTTTCTTAACTAATGCCACTTATCCAGCTCACCTGTCTAATTTCTTTACTAACGGATGCCTCCGGTATGCTGCATGGGGGAGGCTAGTAGGCTCCACTCTCACAGATGGTTTCTTACAACGAGAGTCAATTTTGTTTGTTTTAAAATTTGTTTGTGTCCATTGTGCTTATTATTAGAAATATGGTATTTAAATAGTACAAAAATATCATGATACCAAAATATCATAAAAATATTATGAAAGTGAGGCAAACAGTGTTTTTGTTAAATAACTTAATGCAGATGAAAAACTTAAAGATGAATCAATACAAAAAAACATATATTGGATAAGATGTAGGCAAAACCCTGTGAAAGGTTGCATTGTACTCAGGAGCTTGGCAAGTATCTTGATATTCTTGCTATACTTTCAGTGAAGCTAAACTATCAGTTATTAACATGCATTCTGGGTGTGGTTTGCTTAGAAGTGATGCAGAGCTATAATTAGAAGGACCACCTAGTATCAGTCTCATTTTATCAGATGAGATAGCTTCTATCATATTCAACTGAGCACAGGCAGCCTAGGGGACAAGGTAACACAAAATGTACCCTTTTGTTATCTCACACACAATGAATCTTCCTTCTCTTTCTGGTGGAAAGAATCGAAAGTTTTTTTTTTTTTCCACCACTGGATGGCCATTTACATAGTGCAGTGAACAATGAATTTATGCCATGCAGCAGAGAGAAGTTAATTTTCTTCAACCACCATGAATTCCAATTAAATGTTGGTTGAATGAATTAAGGCTGTACGAACAGGAAAATTTGTTCACAGTAAGGCCCAGTTCCTGTATTGGATGACAATTATTTCAAAGGGATTACATTCTATTGGTATTAAGAGAGTGAAAGTTGAAGATGATTGAGCTGGCCAACTTCATCAGCAGAGCCCTGGGAGAAGGGTTGCAGAATGGGATGGGGGGCAATACAGGTTGTGGTATAATTTATTTTTGTACTGTAAAAGTAGCAGAAAAACACTTCCTAGTCAAGTGGATGTTATGCAGTGTTACCATTGGTATCGATCATCGCTAAGTCCTGGACCATCCTATGTGTTGAGTGATTACAGAGTTTCAGAATTGGCTTATTTGATGCTATATAGTTGCCAAATAAAATGTTCTTTTTGGAGAACATTCAGAAAAATGAAGATCATAATATAAAAATGACCTCTGACCTCACTACCTGGAAGGACAACTATTAAAGTGTTGTTATTAGTCCTTACAGTCTTTTTTTCCCCCCGTTTAACCCAGTTACTGGTCATTCTATAATGATTTCCTAATGATGAGAGCAAAGTTTTATTCATTCTAGCTATTCCCAATGCAAGGAAATACCACTAGTTTCCTACCTCTAACCCTTATACCTACCTACTTTTTGCCATCCCTAAAACCCAATCACTTTCTCTTCATGGCCCCTACACTCTTGCACACAGCCCAGTTGTCTGTTCCTTGCCTTACTTTCCCAGTCTACATTCCCAGATGTCTTTTTTCACTTAGCTTATTTTGCCTCACTAGATTGACTTATTCTTCCTGGCATACAGGTTGTATTCCATCCATCCTATAATCCTTGTTAGGATCTATAGAGTTGAGACCACGACCACTGTTTTCTCATATTTTTTCTCTGTCCAAAGCAGCTGACTGTAGACGCTGAGGGTCTCATTGCACTCCTTAGACAAGAAGCTAGGAAGTCAGGGAAGGTGGATGCTAACACTGAGGGAGGGGGCATTCTGTGGTCACCACTGGAAAGAGTATGATGTTGAAGACATAACAGGACAGGCACAACTTGAACTTCATCTCACACAGTTTTGAGTGTTGAATGAAGTTCATTTTTCTACCTTATGGCACTCATGTTTTATGTTGTCCTCCATAAGGGGATATTTAAGAGGAATGTTCATAGGAATGGGAGATCATGGTTGTATTAATTATTTGGCTGCAAGTTACAGAAAATGATGCTGGCTATTTTAAGGAAAAATGAAATTCCATAGAAAGAGATATCACAAGATTGACAGGAAGAATGAAGAACCAGGCCTGGGAGTTGCAAGGTAAGAGGAGCTGCATTGGGTCTCCTTCGTAGAAGCTGTTCAGCAATTTCCCCACCTGGAGTCTGGGATAATTGAACTCCAGTGGTTCCTCTGGTGTTTGAGGCCCTTTGGTAACTCAGAGCCCTGGGAGACAGAGGTTGACTGAGTTGAGCTTTGCTCATGGCTACCCCCTGACTATCCTGGGAGGAAAGACTGAGATGCAAGAGCATCCAGGGACTCTGTTTCAGTAAGGGAGAAGCCAACCTGCTGTTAGAAGGAGGACGTGAAGCCTCGGCATCCAAAGCATGCAACAGTAATTTTCTTAATCGAGCAAT
The DNA here is from genome assembly GCF_029289425.2 of Pan paniscus. NCBI lineage: Eukaryota > Metazoa > Chordata > Mammalia > Primates > Hominidae > Pan > Pan paniscus. Next base: position 52,304,964 of record NC_073259.2, read on the forward strand.
GGGTAAGATAAAAAACATTAGCTTGAATTTGGCCCCATACATGAGGCAGCCTCTTGCAGTGGAAACGGCTGCCAACATAATGTCATAAAAGCAGCTAAAAGCAAAGGTGTTGGAGTCAGAAAAATCTGGTGAAAATCTGGCTCTGTGACCTATAAGTTGTGTGACCTAAAGCAAGTTATTTAACTCATCTAAGCCTCAGCTTCTTAGTTTGCAAGAATAGAGATTAATGCCTATTTCCTAGATTTGTGGTCAAGATTCAATGAAATAATAACATGTATAAAGTACTTAGCCAGGAGTCTGATGCACCCTCCATCGGTGCCAGCCATTATTAATAAAACATTTTTAGACTGTCAGCTCTGAAATCTGTCATCTCATATTGTTTGTTTCCTCATCTATAAAATGAACAGATGAGCAACAAGCTTTCTGAGCTGTTGCCTAGTTGACATTGTATGCATGGACACAATTATTTCTAGAAAAGCTTCATTAATGCCCCCTCTATGAATAACTGCACAATTTATCTAATACATAGTTTTCATGTCATTTTAGGAAACACTTATTAGCACAGAGCAGCCCCTGAATGAATGCCTAAGGCCTTTCCTAGAAGCTTGCAGTCTGTTGCCACGGAATAGTTTTGAAGGTTGGGAAACTATAAATGACACATATCCCATGGTAGAAATGAAGATAGAGCTTAGGGGCACACCAGAGTAACGTGTGAAAGGAAGTTGTAATGAACATAATTGTAATCAGCTTCCTGCCTAAGAATGTTAGAACCATTATAGCTTAGCTTAGTATTATGCAAGTTAAGACATATCACCGTTTAAATCATCTCTTTCAATATACAGCAACAACACATAGGGAAACCTTGTTAGAACATTGCAATACCTTTCCTAACTGGGTTCCCTGCCTCTGATCTCCATTTTAGGCAATTTCAGGCACAGACACTAGATTTTCTTCATCAACCTTTATCATATTCAATGGCTTTCAATTTTTAGAGAATAAGTTCTATAAAATTATAGAAATAAAATAGTACAGATACAGTGAACTGTACGTTGTATAATTTATAATTTATTTCTTTTGTAATTATAGTTATATAAATAAGTTTTTAATATAATAAGTTCATTTCTCCAATCAGCACTTGTTAAGCTGCTACCCTGTTTCAAGGCACTAGGTTCTTGGGATATAAGGATGTTTAGAGTACACTCCCTTCTTTCCAGAGTATATAGGTTAGTGGAAGAACATATCTGAAAAAAAAAAAACCAACAACATGGCATTGTGTAAGCATTTTAACTTATGCACAATGTCTTATGGGATCAGAGAAGAGAAAGCATTTATTTTTGCTTGAAGAAGACAGAAGAGGCTTCCAGTCTAGGCAAAGAAGAAGGAGGTGGGAAAGGACTGGGAGAAGGGGAAAGATAAAGGAGAAAGCAAGGAGTGGGAAGATGAACATGAGGAGTAGGGGGGAAGGAGAAGGATGATGATGAGGAGGAAGATGATTTTCTAGAAAATAGCATAGTCACAGAACTCAAAGGCATAGAAATGAACAAAAGCAACTGGGCTTGGTAGTTTACGCCCATAATCCCAGCACTTTGGGAGGCTGAGGTGGGCAGATCACCTGAGGTCAGGAGTTTGGGACCAGCCTGAGGACAACATGGAGAAACCCCATCTCTACTAAAAATATTTTTTAAAATTTGCCAGGTGTGCTGGCGAGTGCCTGTAATCCCAGCTACCCAGGAGTCTGAGGTGGGAGAAGCACTTGAACCCAGGAGATGAAGGTGGCAGTGAGCCGAGATCACACTGCTGCACTCCAGCCTGGGTGACCGCATGAGACTCCATTAAAAAAAAAAAAAAAGGAAATCAAAGCATTCAGCATGGTGTCTTCAGGGATCTGCAGGAGTGTGCAGTGGCTGACCTGCGGGAGTGTAGGAGGAGAGTGGAAGAGTGGCAGGAAATGAGATTGGGCATAGTCAGATCCTGAAGGAATTTTATATGCCAAACCAAGGCTTGGAGTTTTAGAGATGACAAGGTGTTTAAGGAATAGTTGGACATGATTTCTGTACAGAAGAACCATTCTGAGAGCATTGGGAAGAGTGGCTTGAAAGTACAGTAGACCAACTGAGAGATCAGTTATGGCAAACTTGATGCAAGTGCTCATAATGACAACTACCAGCAGAAATTATACTGGAAAAACATAGATGTAGGCAAAACATCATATTCAGGAACTTTGTAGTCAAAGCAAAAACAGGTTATACTAGAAAAACATAAATGTCCCTTAATAGGCAATGAATATCTACATTGTATTATATTCATATGACAGAATATCATACAGCAGGCAAGAATGATTGAACTACATCTATTTTTGTAGATGTAGTTCTACAAACTACGGAACATGGGTAAACTTCAAAAACAAGAAAAAATCAAGTTGAAAATGAATCTGTAGAGTTGGACAGCATTTATGTAATTTAGAAACATAAGTAAAATGCTATTAATATGTATTATACATGTGTCCATACATAGTAAAATCATAAAAATAACAATATAAAAGATAATATAATACTCCTGATGATAGTTACCTCTGAGAGTGAAGGTGTGTCCTGAGATCGGTTAGTATAGTTCACTGTATCTGTACTATTTTATTTCTTTAAAAATTACCCAATGATTTGAAACAAATATGGTAAAATAAAATACATTAAAATTAAACATTGAGTACATAGTTGCCATTGTGTTTATACTTTTTATGTTTGTAGATGTTCACTTCCTAAAAAGAATTTAAACTTTACAAAAGTTCTGTGAAGTAGATTCCCTGTTATTGTTCCCAATTTATAGATGAGGCATAGAGTAGTTAACTACGTTTGCCACAGTCCTACAGCTAGGAAGTGGCAGAGTTGAGATTTGAACCTGTGTTTTGGTTCTGGAGCCTACAGTTTTAGCCAATGCTGTATATATATCTTCTCTTATTATTAAAAGCAATAGCAGGTGCATTGTGAAAGAAATGGATTAGAAACTTACAGAAGCATATAAAATGATAAACCAGATTCTCCTTACCATTCTCCCCCATCCATGACATTACTCATAATGTTGACTTCTCATAATGGAGACTTCCTACAACCATTTTTGATTTTTGTTTATTTTGTAATTGCTAAATTTTGAAAATCATCAAACTTCACTAAAAGAAAGATGATGTGAAAATTATCACACCCCGACTTCCTTCTTTCTTTCCATTTACAGCTCTTCATAATCTATGACCTTCTTTCAGATATATTGATACATTAGCTATTTTATATTATCAAGAGTTGTAACATTTACATTGTTTTGTAATCATATATTTTTAATGCTTTAATAAGTTACTCTAAAGCTAGGAAGTGAATTAAGAGCATTACATTAATATGATATGTAAATATTATTCAGCATAAAACAAAAAATGATTTGAATCATGGAGCAGGAAACATATGCTATTTTACTAAACCTGTGTGGCCAGCTAGAAGAAAAATCTTGAGACAATTAAGGGCAATAAATTCTCTTCTGTTCCATCAACGGATCTGCCAACATTTTATTAAACTGGATCCTTGGAGGGTGGGGCTCTTGTTTACTATTGTTAGAACTCAACTTAGGTTATCTGCTGCTAAGAATGAGAGGAAAAATTTCTCTCTTCAGAAATATAAGATAGGATTTTAATAAAATCATCAGCAAATACAAGCCACCAATATGGTTAAAACGTATGAAAAGTGGTGTTTAGTGATTTATTTATTCTTTATGTTTCCCCCCTGCCAAGTGAGGGAGAGCCTAGAAAAAAATCTGGATCATTATCTTAATTGTAAAACTATACAGTCAATGTAATCACATCTGACCATATCACAACAGAAATTATTTTGAATGCTAAATCATGAATTTTTATTAAACTGTCTCCATTAAGTTTATATGCTTACACAGCACCATAAATTCAGCTCATTACAGTCGTGCACATGAAATCCATCCTCTCCTTGTCTGTTATCCATGAAGCCAATTATATTTATGAGTTTGCTTTGTAGTTTTATATGCAATCTTATCCTTTCCTAAATTCTTACCTTGAGATATTATTTCCCACCTTTACCCTTGTTCCTGCTGTACAGTGTGTTAAACTTTTCCTTTCATGTGAGTCCTGCTCTACTTCCTCTCTTCCCAGAAGCCTTGATGGTCTAGATATGTTCAGCCTTTTGTAACTATATCCTTCACTGACCTCATAATCCAAACTTTTATCCAACTGACCTTCTCTGTCATTGACAACCAGGCCTATAACACATCCTACCATTCTAGTGAATACATCTGTCCCTTGTGAATTTAGAGAGCCTTAATTCATTCATTAAATCATAGGCTCATTCAGTTAATCATTATTTATTAAGAAAATTCTCTGCTCTATGATACATTAAGGTCTGGGGATAAAAAAAATAAAGACATAGTTTCTACCTATAGTGGGCTGAATGGAGACCCAAAAGATAGGTCTCCCTGCAACCTCAGAATGTGGTTTTATTTGGAATAAAGGTCTTTTCAGATGTAATTAAGGTAAGATTCTCTCGAGAGGAGATAATCCTGGATTAGGGAAGGATCTAAATCCAATGACAAGTGTCCTTATAAGAGACAGAAAAGGAGAAGACATGGGGCCACAGAAGAGGACACCATGTGAAGGCAAAAGCAGAGATTGGAGGGATGCTGCCACAAGCCAAGGAATGCCAAGAGCATCAGCAGCTGGAAGAGGCAAAGAGGAATTTTCCACTAGAGCCTTTAGAGGGAGTGTGGACTGATGACACTTTGATTTCAGACTTCTGTCCTCCAGAACTGTGAGAGAATAAATTTCTATGGATTTAAGCTGTCAAGTTTGTGATTATTTGTTATGGCAAAGCTGGTAAATTAATACAGTAGCTATGCCTTATGTAGTCTGAGAGAAGACAGATATGCCCATAACTAACAAATATAGTAAAGATGAAAGAGCTATATTCATTCATTCAACAAGTGTTCATTGAGCAACTTCTATGTGCCAAGCATTAGGGACACATCAGTGAACAATACACACTAATATCTCTACTCTCAGGGAGCTTACATTCTAGTGTGGAGGAGACAGGTACAAAATCAAACCATCCAACGAAACAAACTATAGGGCAAATTCTATGAGGAGAGTTCTGTGGGGAAAAATAAAGCAGAAAAAGAGAGAAAAAGAGGTTTTGGGAGGGGAGGGTTGTCATTTTAAAAGAGGTGGCCAGAAAAATTTTCACTCAAAATATAACATTTGCACAAAGACCTAAAGGGCAGGTGGGAGCAAGCCATTTGAATATATTTTTGGAGGGGGAGAATATTGAGAACAGGAAATACAATGGCCCTGAGGCAGCAACTGCAATGGGACATATATGATTAGCATGAAGTAAGCAAGGGAGAAAGTAGTAGGTGGTAAGATGAGACATGGGTGATGGTGATCATGGAAGGGCCTTAAAGCCACAGCAGGGACTTTGGCTTTTACTCTTGAATTTGATGGGATGTCATGAGAAGGTTTTGAACAGAGAAGTTGCATGATATGACATATATTTTTGCAAATTTTTCCTTGAATACCACATACATGATATATATGTCATATAAAATATGTACATATACATATATTAAATATAAGTATAGTATACATATATGTATGTTCATAAGTATATACCATACTCCTTTCCCCTTCCCTCCTCCTTTTTCTCCCTCCCTGTGCTATTAATTAAAATAACAATTTTACAGTTAATCACAGTGTGTTCATAACTCCTGCACTATTGTTTTACATCACAGGAACTTAATTTATATTGCCCAATAGAAAATATGTAGCATCTACTATTTGCCAGAAAATAGCTTGGAGATTTACAAGTGATTAAGATACAGTGCTCAGGGTTATTTAATTTTGTACTTGTTTTGCTTTCATACTGTTTAAGAAAAGTTCCTCAAGGGCAGTGTGCAGGTTGAGTATCCCTCATCTGAAAGCTTGGGACCAGAAGTGTTTTAGATTTAAGATTTTTCCAGATTTTGGAATATTTGCACAGACATAATGAGATATCTTGGGGATGGGAACCAGGTCTAAACATTTATGTTTTATATATAGACCTTATGCATATAGGCTGGTGGTAGTTTTTATAATATTTTAAATAACTTGTGCATGAAACAAAGTTTTGATGGTGTTTTGACTGTGACCTGTGATATGAGGTCAGGTGTGGAATTTTCCACTTGTGGCATCATATGAGCGTTGAAAAAATTCTGGGTTTTGGAGAATTTCTCATTAGAGATGCTCAACCTGTACCTTATTCCACTGTCTCTCCCAGTACAATGCCTTTCCCATACTAGGTATTCAGTAAATACTTTTTGACCAATAACCCATGTAACTGTGAGATGAGTTGCTTACATTTTTATCCTGAGTGCCAGTGTTATTTATAAGCTTCCCAAATAAATAGATCACTAGAAGTTAAAGATGTTCTCTAATTTTGAGGGTATTTGTGTGTTTATGTTTATGGGATAGTAAAACATTCAAGCCTGTCATATTCGTTTCCTTTCACTGCTGTAACAAATTACCACAATTTTTTTGTAATAAACTTTATTTTTTTAATTGTGAAAGTAGCAATTTTCTCATTCATTCTAATACATTTTCTTTTTTGGTTTTATTTTATTTATTTATTTTTAATTTAATTTAATTTAATTTAATTTGTAAGTTCTGGGATACATGTGCAGGACATGCAGGTTTGTTACATAGGTAAATGTGTACCATGGTGGTTTGCTGTACTTATCAACCCATCACTTAGGTATTAAGCCCAGCATCCATTAGCTATGCTTCTTGATGCTCTCCCTCCCCCTGCACTCCCTGACAGGCCACAGTGTGTGTGTTTCCCCTTTCTGTGTCCATGTATTCTCACTGTTCAGCTTCCACTTATAAACAAGAACATGCAGTGTTTGGTTTTCTGTTCCTGTGTTAGTTTGCTGAAGATAATGGCTTCCAGCTCCATCCATGTCCCTGCAAAGGACATGATCTCATTCCTTTTTATGGCTGCATAGTATTCCATGGTGTATATGTACCACATTTTCTTTATCCAGTCTATCATTGATGGACATTTGGGTTGATTCCATGTCTTTGCTATTGTGAATCGTGCTGCAGCAAACATATACATGCATGTACCTTTATAATAGAATGATTCATATTCCTTTTGGTATATACCTAGTAATGGGATTGCTGGGTCAAATGGTATTTCTGGTTCTAGGTCTTTGAGGAATCGCCACACTGTCTTCCACAATAAATTACTGCAAATTTAGTGGCTTAAAACAATACAGATTTATTCCTTAACAGTTCTGGAGATCAGAGGTCTCAAGTCAGTTTCACTGGGCTAAAGTCAAGGTTTTGGCAGGGCTGGTTCCTTCTGGAAGCTCTGAGGGGATAATCCATTCCCTTGCCCTTTTCAGCTTCTAGTGGCCCCCTGTATTCCTTGTCTTGTGGCCCCTTCCTCTGCCTTCAAAGTGCATCCCTCTGCTGCTGTCATCACATCACCGTCTCCTCTTCAGCATCTCCCTCTGCCTTTTGCGTGTAAGGATCCTGTGGGCCCACCTGGATAATCGAGGACAATTGCTCCATGTCAAGGTCCTTAACTTAAACACATCTGCAAAATCATTTTGCCATATGAGAGAACGTAGTCACAGGGTCTGGGGATTAGGATGTGAACATCTTGTTGGGAGGGGGTGGCATTTTTCAGCCTACCATGTTTGGCTAATGTAAATTCAAACAAAAAGGCAAAATTGAAGGGAAAGTAACTTGACATACAGACTCACTCACTCTACCGTGCCGTAATCTGAAGGACAAACGAATCTGCAGATAAGCAAATGTGGGAAAATCATGAGGGTTGCAGAGGGCTCATCTTCTAGGTAGTCAGTGGCGTTTGGTGATGTATGATGATTAATTACAATCTGCAAAGGCTGTCCCAGATGTAAAGACCTCATAAAGCCAGAGATGACATCAATGGTTTATTAGTTTTCATGATGGAAGCATCTTAAACGGATGTGGCCTAATTGTCCATTTTTCATCTATTTCTGTTTAACAGTTGGGGGCTTGCATGCATGTTTTTCAAACCTCTCTATATATATGAGAGTTTTTTCTTGAAAAGTTGTGTGTACACTAATTTTTCAAAAATTAAATCCTAACTCTCACTCAAGAATTGTAAAGCAAATCTTTCTGATAAGTGAATTATGAAGGTTACTTAAGGAGGGCTCATATGTATGTTCTGAATAAAAGGGATTTTAGGAAAAATCTGCTTTTTTATTAAAAATTCAGAATAAAAGCTAGCATTTTCTAAACAGTACACTCTATGGCAGGTTTGTGGATACAGTGTCCTGTGTGGTAGAACCTGTCAGATGTTAGGCAGAAACCATGCGGAAGAATCCATTACTATGTCAGTTTTGGTAATTAAACACAATCTTCTCCCATTGAGAGCACACATGCTTCAGAGGTAACACATTCAGGCACTACTGCCTTAAAGAGAGGGTGACTTCCTTCTTGACTGGAGGTGCTGGGCATTGAAAAATTCTTGAGATCTAAGGAGGAAAAAAATGCTACAGAAGATGGGTGTGAGTTGATGAGGATGCAGGAGGACTAAGCACCAACTTCATCCACTGTCTAGGCCTGTGCAGGTAGCAGCTGACACCCTAGCTGGGGAAGGGAGAAGGAATCAAGAAACTTCGCTAAGTTCCCTAATATCCTGTGGGTATGCATAGCCTTAAATTTAGGATCTTAGTGGAATAATCCCTCAGAGTCATATGCTTATTTATTCCCAGCTGGCAAATATGACTAAAAAAAAATACTCTCCACACAGCTCAAGCTCATTTCTTGCTGAGCCTCCTAAGGATGAATAATTCCTGCAGTTCTTTCTTCCCTTCTCCCCTTCATTGCTCTGTCAGAAAGCTTATTAACATATGTATATTCCTGGCTTTTCTGCTATATGAACGATTCAGAAACAAATTAAAATGTCAAGTTCTCCATGGCTTCCTGGTAATATTAAAATCTACCAGTTTCTATTAAATTTCCATCAAATAGTATTATTCAGAGACAAAAGATCAATTAATCCCTGTTCTGCTCCCGAAAAACACTGATCACAGGAGACCCAGTGATGTGAGCTCTTATTTAATCAACAGAGTCAATGGTGCCCTGGAACATAGGAGAAAATGAGACCCAGACATAAAGACTTGAGCCATGCCCTCTTTATCAACTCCACATATTGTGTGAGAAAGGCCGGTTCAGAAGGTTTGATAGATACTCACTCAAGTATGCCATTTCATAAGGAAGAAGAAGTTACTTCCAGATTTGAATGAACAGCTTTGGAAGAAATATGACTTTATTTTATGTGACATGGGCTACCTTTATAGAAAGAGTAACCACCCCTTTTATAGCAGGACTAATATGAAAGAAAAAGCCTTTTTCATCATTACTTCCAACTACTCCCTTGGCACTTTTACAAGGAGAGCTGGGCAGTTATTGTTTCCGTCTCAAGATAAACGTAAGGAGAAGTATCAATAAAAAAGTAATTATCATAATAATAATTATAATAACCCAAACCAAAATAATAACAATGAAAGTAATAATTATAAAAAACATTATTGCATCTTTCTTCTTTAGGTCTTTCACCCACTGAATCTTTTTAATGTGTAGGAGCTGTGGGTTTTCATCTATTCCGCCTTAAGCAGTAATTGCATTTGATTTGGCCTGCACAATTTTACCCATAATATTAGAAATAGAAGAGAGTCGTGCAGTGTGCTTATTATTGGTTATTATTAAAGATGGGGATCAGTGCCTTATCATGGGGAGCCATCAGACTGTCACAAACAACTTCCTTTCACTCACTTTCAGACTGCTGTGATATTCAATCCAACTCTGATTTAAACCTAACGTCTGGCTATTTTTAACTGAGAAAACCACTTATTGGTCTCTCCTTCTTAGGCTCTGATTTTGGCTTTTTTTGTGGCTAATTCTGTCAGTTTCACCCCCTTGCATTCAGTAACTACCATAATCAGAATATAACCTATGCCACATCCAGAAGGAAATGTATCTTTGTAATAGATACATCAACGATTTCCCCTTCTCTGGATGGGCCCTGGTTTGCAAGGTTGTCTGTCCCTGGAACCCAGGCCCTGTGGCCCTTGCTGATTGGTTTTGGGTGTAGGCATCTGAAAGAAATGCTGCCAGTCTTTGCACTTCTGTGAAGTTTCATGTGGTGGTCACCAAGGGGAGCCCCTCTCTGGCTGTGAGAGCCACAGGAGCTTGGGTGGCTGTGCTTTCTACAATGTGGAAGAAGCTAGTCTCCAGGAGAGATGGGAGCAGACCTGAAAAACAAAGACAGCAAGAGCCCAGGCAGCTTTCAAGTTGTCTCTGAGGCTCAGCTTTACCCCACCCTTCCTGTGTCCTACAAGACTTTCTCATATACCTTGGACAAATTCCCTTTTCTTTCCAACTTAGTTTGATTTGGACATTTTTCTTTGTAAGTTGATGAATCTTAATGAATTCAGTCTTGTTCAGGTAGTGGTTCACAGGATCACAGGACCAAAATGTCTGGTGGTGTGGTGGGTAGAAACTAGCACTTGTGAATGTTTTACTGCTTTTGTAGGTTAGAGGACAGTCAAGGTTATATGCGTAATTGAACATCATTTATACTTGCACACATTCTAACATGTTTTCTTGAGGATGAGAGAGGGAGTGGCATTATGGTAGGTGCCTGGGAGTTGGGTGGATTCTGTGAAAATGTGTCATGCATCTGGAAGATGTGGCCTTGTCATGTCCATTACCATAAATTTGCTGAGTGCTGCAGCCTATTCTGGGCTCCAGAATCTTCATCCAATTTGTCCATTGGATCCACCTGGTTAGGACATCCATCTTTAGAGATGTATGAAATGTTCTTTAAGCTCTCACTTTTATAAAACCAATAGTGTATAATGAAATGTTTTGGGGGGAGTTCCTCTTTGAGCACAAGAGTGTTTATTCTTGGGAATCAGGCATATCTTGGTTTGTCTAATGGGCTAGAGCGGTAAGCTTGCCAGGAGTGTTTGCAGTGGGAACTGAGATCATTGTAAGGAAAGGAACAGTCAGGATGAGCCCAATAACAAGGTGTCAGTGGCCTGAGAGGAGGGGCTGAGAGCCATACAGTATGGTAGTCCAGTCCCCATGGCCTCTTGTGTGACAGAGTGGTTCTATTATACATACAAAGGAAGAAAATATCATAAAACAAAAAGTTCCCCAAATAACCCAAGATTTTAGAGGCTCCCTTCCCCCACAAGAAGCTCTGTAAGGCAGTGTTTTTCAGGGCAGGATTCCTTTGGTTCTCTTTTAAAATCCAGAAGAGGAAGAGAGGCATTCTCCTTTCTTTTGTGTGGAAGACAGCCTGGCTGTGGTATTTTGAGGACTCTGGAAGACAGGGATGCTCCTGTGTTTCCTAGTCCTGTGTTTCAGGGGGTGATGAGAGCGAGCACATGGCAGCAAATCCCGCATATCTTCTGGCAACTACAGGAAATAGCTGGGAAAGACCTTGAGGAGCGTTGGAGGTCTTGTAAGGTGGATGGGTCCACAGTCAGATGGGGGAAAATGGCTACTGCTTTATTGAGTGCTTGTCATTCACCCAAGTGACCTATGTGTTTTATAACTTCCCATCTGCCAAGATGCAAACTAAAATATTAGCGGTTGATATTTCTCTCCTGTCTTCTGGCTAGCTTGTGTTCTCAAATGAGGGTAGGCTTAAGTTCTTTTCCTCTTCAGGGAAAGAGGGAAAGTGGAGGAGAGGCTAATGCTAGGTTAGGAAATGGAAGACAACCTTGGCTCAGGAAGCTGGAAGGCAGAGACCCAAGTACTCTTCCAGCCTAGTTTCTCCACAAATGACAAAATGGGTACCAGTTAACTCTTTGTCTTGGAAATCTTGGTTATACGTAGAACTCAGAATTATCTCTGTTAATATAGAAACCAGAGAAGACATTTGCCATCAAGTGCTAACAAGCCGTAGCTAGGATAGAGGTGGATTTGAGTTTCATAGCTGGACTCCTAGTATTTGCAGCCAGCTAGTTGCACAGGCTGGCCCTATCATTTGAGTACCCTTTCAACATGACTTATATTTATATGCCCAGTTGAAATTTGGGGACCCTACTTATTACATTATGGTGGAGTTTTAATCCTCTCTACAGTTCTGTGCAGTAGGCACTACTTTTATTCCCATTTTACCAGCATGAAATTCTAAGATTAAGTAATTTGCTCAAAATCACACAGCTAGCAAGTGTGAACTCAGGCAATCTAAGACCATAATGTGCTCTTTTAAAGAAATTGTTTATTAGTGAGTAATATACATATAGAAAAGTATACATGTCCTAAGTGTACAGGTTGATACACTTTCATAAACTGAATACCATTTGTAATCAGCACCTAGATGAAGAAACAGATCATTACCAGCATCCTGGGAGCCCTCTTATGCCCGTTTCTAGTCACCATCCCTGATAAGGGCAACTGCTCTCTTGACTTGTAATTGCATAAGGTAGTTTGACAGTTTTTGTACTTCATATAAATGGAATTTTACAATATTCTCCTCTATGTCTGGCTTCTTTTATTTAGCACTGAAAATCACTCATGTTCTTGCATGTTGCAATGACATCCATGCTGTTTTAGTTGGTTCACTCCTGTTGCTATAGTGTTTTCTTGTTTGAATATACTCTGTTCATTATACCATTGGTGGGCATTTGGGTAGTTTTCAGGTTTGGACATTGATGATAGTACTGCTATGAATATCCTACTCTATACCTTTTGGTAAATGTGACTATACATTTCTGTTGGGCATTTACCTAGGAGTGGAATTGCTGTGTCATATACAGCACATATATGTTTATGTTCATCTTCAGTAGGTGCTGGCAACCAGTTTTCCAAAGTGGTTGAACCAATTTACTCTCCCACCCGCAGTGTGTGGAAGCAATGGTTGTTTCACATTCTTGTCAGTGCTTGGTATTTTCTGTCTTTTTCATTATAGACATTTTGGTGGACGTGGAACAGTAGATATCATGTTGTAGTTGATTTTAATTTTCTTTTCCCTGTACATTTTCATATGTTTTTTGGTGATTCTATAGTCTCTTTTGTGAAGATTCCGATCTAGTCTTTTGTTCTTTTTCCTATTGTGTTATCTCTTCTTATTACTGCTGTGCAAGAGTTACCTATAAATTGTGGATGCGAATCCTTTGTTGGATATGTATTGTGAAAATATTCTCCCCTTCTTTGGATTGTCTTTCATTTTCTTATGGTGCCCTATGAAGACTCTATGAAGAATGGAACTGTACTGAAACTTTAACACAGTTTAGTTTATCTATTTTTTTTTTATGGCTAGCACTTTTTGCAGTCTCTTTCAGAAGTCTCTGACTACCCCAAGGTCATGAAGGTATTTTCTTCTGTTTACTTTTTATGTTTTTTTCTGTAGTCTATCTGGACCTGATATGGATGCATGGTGTAAAGTTGGGAGTAAAGGTACATTTTTTTCCATATGAATATTCAATTGGTCCAGTACCATTTATTGAAAGGCCCGTCTTTTCCCCATAGCACTGCAGTGTCACTTTTGTCATAAATCAGATAACCTTATAGGTGTAAGTTTGTTTTGGACTCTATTCTGTTTTGTTGGTCAGATAGCCTTCTTGTCCACAGACTGTTCTTTTCACCACTGTGCTGTTTATATGAACCAGTTTATACTTGCCAGATTTGTGTGACCTGGAGAAATGTGGGTTACATACAATACTTTAAATATTGTCTTACAAACTCATTTGCACACAATAAAGTAAAAATAATATATAAGGTGATATAATATTATTTTAAAATTAATTTTCATCTTTTCCTGCTAAATGAATCATACTTTATTTCATTTGTTTAAGAGAAGTATCTGCATTCTAATTCTTCCTGAGTTTTCTCTTATTTTTAATGGGTTTCCAATCATCTGCCAGTTACCTTCTTTCTTTTCATGCTGGTCCAAATTTAACTCACTTCTGGGTTGAAATGGACACAAAATTCTCAGAAACTCCATATTTATTTGTTGAAAACATACATTTTAACTATAGAAAGTTTATTAACTTTATTTCTGAATTTCCCAATTTGCTACTGTGCAGATCTATGCAACACTGAAATGCTGAACACTGCATCAGTGAGCTTCTTGAAAAATGCCTGATGTAGATTACTCAGGCCTGAAAAGAATTTCTCACCTTATTTCCTGTGATTTATCAGTAGCAGGGGTTATATAGATAATTTTTGCTTGTGATGGGAAGTAGAAAACTTCCAGTTTGATGATTAACTGAAAACATCTCCCATTTTGCAAAGTCATTGACTCATTATTTTATTGTTAAAACTTCTCTTTTCTCCCACTCCCATCCATAGCAGTCTGCAATCTTCCTGATAACTATTTTCTTATTTGGGTGTTAACCCTTGGCAGTGCATTCGACATAATGTGGAAAAAAAAAGCTGCTGCTCATTCTACATGTACAGTTTAAGGATAAGCAAAATTAAGAGGTGGCAAGATGTGAGTAAACCTTAAATGAACTTCTCCACCCCTACCTTCTCTCTGAAGCTATTCTTTGCAAAAGAACATAATGAATCTTCATTTTATTTTATTTTTATTTTTATTTTTGAGACGGAGTTTCGCTCTTTCGCCCAGGCTGGAGTGCAGTGGCACGATCTTGGCTCACTTCAAGCTCCGCCTCCCGGGTTCAAGTGATTCTCCTGCCTCAGCCTCCCGAGTAGCTGGGATTACAGGCACCCGCCACCATGCCCAGCTAATTTTTGTATTTTTAGTGGAGACTGGATTTCACCATGTTGGCCAGGCTGGTCTTGAACTCCTGACCTCCGCCTGCCTCGGCCTCCCAAAGTGCTGCGGTTATAGGTGTGATCCACTGTGCCCTGCCCATAATGAATCTTTATATTGTCTCCTTTCAGATTGTAAATGTCAATGAGATAAAGGTGACTAACATTAGAATTTAATTTGGATCAAAATTTTTAAAAAAATTAATGCTTCTGTGAGTCTTAGTTGTAACTTAAAGTGGCCATCAGGTACTACTCTCCTGCGAAAGGCATTGTGATGGGTTCCATTTTTATGAAGGGGCCTCAAATATTGATATAATAATTCATATAATTATGTAAAACATGATTTCTTTTATGGGCAGGGAAGTCCATGAAAATTTTGGCCAGTGTCATATAAGTGGAAGTGTAATGTGAAATTTCTCAGATATCTCTTTGCAAAGGGAAGGCCTTTATCCTATGGCTAGGATCTTGGATGTGATGGCTGAAGCATAAGCAGCTATCTTGTTACTATGAAGATGAAGGGCAGATCTTGGGGAGCTGGAATGGAGAGTTAGAAAGAGCCTGGGTCCTAACTATAACAGTTCAGGACAGCTACCTCCAGAAATCCATCTCTATTTTGTTCAAGCCACTTCTTTGGATTTTCAGTTACATGCAGCTGATCCTTACCTTAATAGAAATACTATTTTAATATGGATTTAGGCTGGACTGTTTCTGACAATAGCGTTTTTTTTCTTTAGGAGGTATGGGTCCCTTGTGTGTGTGTGTTCTTGCACATACTTTGTTCAATACTTACCTGCCACAAGGCTGTAAGAAAAATGAGGATAAATATAAACATCTGCGGCAGAGAGATCTTGAATGGTGCTAGACTTGGGGTAACAAAGCCTATTTGGACTGTTTAGCTGAAGCTTTTCATGATGTTATTCTCAATTAATTAACTTAGGCTTGGGGAAGGTAGGGTTGAATGCTATTTTGCTTTAGAATGCCCCCTGGGCAGAGAGAAACATGGCTATCTCCTCTGAGTAGAAGATTGAATTTTCCAAGTGCAGCAATGGATGGAGATATGCACTGGAAAAAAATGAAGAGTGGGTATGTTTCAGAGAGGAGGAGAGGAGGTTGATTCTTGAGACAGGGTTATGAGTGTGTCTACTACAGCAGCTGAGGAAAGTTCTGGCTTTATGCCTTTTTAAATTTGCATTTTCTTAGGATGGCGGTAGCACTGAAGTTTTCAGTTTTTATCTTCTGCTTATCAAATTGCTTTGCAATTTGTCGGTTGCTTATAGGTTCTCAGTACCTAAAACTTGTTATGCAAAACCTCATGTTGTGGTTGAAGGGAATGAAGAAATTAGACCATAAGGGAAAGGACGAGCTTTCCCATGTCAGCCCTCGAGTGAGGTCAGCACTATCAAAGATAAGGGTAGTTTAAAGATTCAAGGTCTGACCATCATGAAGCTAGCAGATGCCCAAGGAGGGGCTGAGGGGAATGGGAAGAAACAGCTGCTTAGTCAGTGACTTGGGTGGATATAAGCAAAGTCTCACTTTCTTCCAGATTCCTTTTTCTCAGTTTACAAAAGAAAGTTAAACCTCTTAAACATTCAGATCTTACCATGATGTATTGCTTGGGGCATTGCCCTTGGATTTATATACTTTTAGGTCAGGCAAAGGAATAATTTGAAATACTGGTGTAGGTTTTGGAAGAGTGGATATTCCAATGGCTGATAACACAGTGTAAAAAAAGTTGGCAACTAATTCTTTGCTTTCAAAAGCATTGAATGAAAGCTTATTTGAAATGTCCACCAATAATTGTTGAAACTGAGTTTAGATGGTATATTACTGTGTTATTTTGTCCAATATCTAGCAAGGAGTTTAAAATATTGAGTGAAATTGCTATAAGAGAACTCCTTTCATTCTCTTCTACTTATTTTTATGAATATCTTAGTCTGAGTTCTCAAAAATACAAAGCCAAAACAAAGCTCAGCTGCTAATATTTTATTTGGATGGGTGAATGCGTGAATTCCAGATCATTGAGAGTGAGGTACAAAGTGAAGTGAGGTGGTGAAGGATGGGAGCAAATACAAGATGATGCATTATTACACTGGCACAGTCTAAACCTGGTTGGTTATTCAGTTTCATGGGATATTTCTGTATTTCTGGAGAGATTGTTTGGGATCACTGTGTCTCAGAAAAGTTTGTTCGGAAGAGGAAGGGCAAGGAATTTATTTATGAGCTCCTGACCATATCCTGCCTTTCCAGTGAAAGTGAACAGTAATTATTCATTGTTAATTGATATGGTAAGTGTACTGGCTGGGAATCTCCACTGAGAGTTTATTAGACTCCATATTGCCTGTTCTCTTTCCAATGAAAGTGAAAGGCAGGGTATGGTTAGGAGCCCATATTCTATGAGGCTTAACCGCATACACTTCTGGATTATGTACACAGCCCCTTTGGGCAGTTGTTAGAAAAGTCAGAGCCTTTATGCATTACAGTGAGGGGGAGGTACTGGAACTGGACTGCATCTGCTGGAATGGGCATGGCTTGGTAAGGTAAGGATGGCTTGAGTGTGGGAGAGACTGAGGCACCAGGGGTATTAATTGATATAGTAAGTGTGCTGACTGTGACTCACCACTGAGAGTTTATTAGGTTCCATATTGTCTCTTGTAAAGGGTAATGGGGGAAGGTTCTATGGGCAATTATTGTGATTGAAATTTCTCAGCAATTCTATTTATTATCTATCTATCTATCTATCTATCTATCTATCTATCTATCATCTATCTATCTATCTATCTATCTATCTATCCATCCATCTATCTGTTCATCCATTTATCTATTGAAAGAATAGAATATTCATACAGAGGTTTCATAAACTAATTGGAAAAAGAAAGAACATAGCCCAGTGCATCTCATTTAGAGAACCCTTCTATTAAAACTCTACCTTTTTGGTTTAATATTTATAAAATGTATAAGGCATTTATGTTGTTTTGATTAAGTGTGTACTGCTATTGAATGATAACTGAATCTAGAAAAAATTTTAACTTCTAGATCCTTATGATAACATAAAATTTTCATTTTAATTTATATTAATTATTGTAGAGTTATGATGGGATTATAAACAATAAATATTTTTATGTTAGGTTAAAATTCTTGTTAGAGTAGTGGAATGAATATAGCTGTTAAAGAAGAGTTAAAAAAAAACAGTGTGGAGGTTTCTAAAAACTTAAATGTACTATAACAATACGATCCAGCAATTTCACTTCAGGACATGTAGCCAAAATAATCAAAAGCAAGGACTTGAACAGGTTTTTTTTGGTTGTTGTTTTTTGTTTTTTTTCTTTTTTTGACTGAGTCTTACTCTGTCACCCAGGCTGCAGTGCAGTGGCGCAGTCTCGGCTCACTGCAACCTTTCCTCCCGGGTTCAAGCATTTCTCCTGCCTCAGCCTCCTGAGTTGCTGGGATTACCTTGCCACCATGCATGGCTAATTTTTGTATTTTTAGTACAGACGGGGTTTCACCATGTTGGCCAGGCTAGTCTCAAACTCCTGACCTCAGGTGATTTGCCTGCCTTGGCCTCCCAAAGTCTGGGATTACAGGCATGAGCCACTGTGCCTGGCCTTGAACAGGTATTTGCACACCAATGTTTATAGCATTATTCACAATAGCCAAAAGGCGAAAACCACCTAAATGTCTATCCATAAATGATAAATAAAATGTATATACATACAATGTCATTGTATGAATTGAAAGACCGAATACCTAGAATCGCATTGTAAAATCATTCATTTGCATTAAAATCATTCAGGCTTAAAAATGGAGGAAAATCTGACACATGCTGCAACATAGATGAACCTGGAAGACATTATCTTAAGTGAAGTAAGCCAGCCACAGAAAAACAAATATTGTATGATTCCACTTACATGAGATGTCTGGAATTGCCAAATTCATAAAGACAGGAAGTGGAATGGTGATTACCAATGGCTGGAGGAGGTGGAATGGGGAGTTATTGTTTAATGGGTACAAAGTTTCAGATTGAGATGATGAAAACATTTTGGAGACGGATGGTGGTGAAGATTGCACAACAATGTGAATGTACTTGATGCAATTTAACTTTAAACTTAAAAATGGCAAAATAATAAATTTTATGTTATGTATTTTACCACCATAAAAAGAATTTATTCATGTAATAAAAATGGATATCAGTGGGTATTAAATAATTGTAATCTCCTATTTTATTAAATCTAAGTTACTACTATTACTTTTTGTTTCACTAAGAGAAAATTCTGTAACTGAAACTGACATGACTTTTTTAAAATCACTTACTTAGAAATTTTATTCTATATGTATTGAAAGAAATCTTTTAGGCTTATTTGGATCTTTACCATCAATTATGCTTTCCTCTGAGCCATCAAAGTTTGGTGCTACAGCCTTCCCTCCTCCCCTTCCCCCTCTCCCTCCCTCCCTCCCTCCCTCTGGTCTTGCTTTGTCACCCAGGGTGGAGTGCAGGGGCACAATCATAGCTCATTGCAACCTCAAACTCCTGGGCTCAAGATATCCTCCTGTCTCAGCCTCCCAAGTATTTGGGACTACAGACGCATGACACTGTACCTGGCTAATTAATTAATTTTTTTTTTTTTTAGAGATGGGGTTCTCACTTGGTTGCCCAGGCTGGTCTCAAACTCCTAGGCTCAAGTGAATCTCTCACCTTGGCTTCTCAAAGTGCTGGGTTTATAGGTGTAAGCCTATAGCATTTCTTAAATATAATTTTCTCTGGAATTTTCTTCTAAGTCACTGACACCCACAAGCATGCCTGACACTTGACTAGAGTAATAATGATAGTCATCCCAATTTCAGATATCTTAAAATTTGAAATAAGACAGCACAATACTTGGAATCCATTGAATACATTTAAATGAATGAGGTAATAGTTATATCAAAAATGTTAATACTTCTAACATGCTAAAAATTAGATCCTTTGCAACCATGAAAGTTATGTTGAAAATGTTAATTTTCAACCAAATACATTGGTGAAGGGGTACATCATTTTTTTCAGAATTCCTTTAACAGATAAATTAAGAACAGTTTCGTGAAGAAGGTGAACCATGAAGTGATAAAAGACTGAAAATTGAGTTAATGGTATTTTATTTAAATACTATTTACATATTTTGGTTATTTTTTGGCTGGAGATTATAGCTTATAATGAATGATCAGTTTGTAGGTTACATGAAATGAATCCAGACAAATTCAGATAAAGGAAATGTATATATTCAACCAAATATTTCCGTTCCTTTCAGCATTCTCTCAAACATCTTATTTTCTATGGGCTTTTTTCAAGTTTTTTCAACTTTCATTTGTGTTTCCATAGCTATTCTGACACCAGCTTTTACCTTGCCAATTTACATGGGTCACTCTGTCACCCAGTCCGGAGTGTGTTGTGCAATCTCTGGCCACTGCAGCCTCAGCCTTCCTACCTCAAGCAATCCTCCTGCCTCAGCCTCACAAGTAGCTGGGGTTACAGGCGTGTGCCACTACACCCTGCTGATTTTTGTAATTTTTTTTTGTAGAGATGGGGTTTCACCAAGTTGCCCAGGCTGGTCTTGAACTTCTGGACTCAAGCAATTCTCCTGCCTTGGGCCTCCCAAAGTGCTGGGATTATAGGCACGAGCCACCACATTCAGCCCCTTGCCAGTTTTGAGTATCTTCAACAGTTCTTCTATGTTGTCCTAACTTCTCTTAAGATTCAATCATCCAGTTCAAGCCAGCAATTGGGCAACTACTTTAAAACTCATTTGCAAAGTGACAAATGCAGCATCCTAGCTACAGATAATAAATACTTTGCACTACCAACTCAGATTGCAAAGATTGCTAAGTGTACATTTGAAGATATTTTCTGGTGATTCTGACAGACTGAGATTTTAATATCCTTGGGGTATAGTCATCAGGGACTAATATAGATGAGAAGATGCACAAAGATCTTCATTAAAGGGAATTTAAGTAAGTGAAACATTCCAATTTAATATCGGGTGACTTTTAAGTAAAGCTAAATGTCTGAAAGCTTTGATTTTTAATATGATAATGTCTTAACTTCTAAGTGATCTTGTATTGAACTATGGCTTTGATTGACTTTTCAAAATTTGTGTAGCTCAGGAAACAAGGTTTCATTATTCTTGCTTTTTAATAGATGGTAATGCTATAATTGATTTTTAAAGATAATATACTCAGGTATTCAGGTAATAAAATTATTTTTATTGCTGAATTCAAATGGGGAAAAATTTTAATTTAAAGATCTATTCAGTTTCTTTCCTTAAAACTTGCAAGAAACATAAAAGAGTTTCTTTTCTTTAGTAATGAAATCCTGTTTAGAAACCAGTTTCTGAATATTTGAACATCTTCATAAAGAAAAGGAAAATGTGTTCTAATTTTTTGTGTAAGCCTAATGGTACATAAGATGTTTGTGTAAATCATATTAGGCTGCTATAATTTGAGAGGATAGAAACTTCTTCACTATTGGAATTAGAACTGATGAAATGTGGAAGTGTACAGTGGCAAGTGACAAGTGATTTTGTCCCTCTTTCTCTCTCCATCCAATCTGGCCATCTAGACTTCCTGGAACTTGATGCTTCAGAGAGGGAATTTCTACTGAGTTTAAGGGGCTCACTCTTCCAGGACCTAGGTGGTCTGGCTTTTCCTTTTTGCGCACAAGCTCTTTGTGTTCCTGACTGTCCGTGTAAAGTTGGTGACTGAGAATGTCCCTTTAGTCTTTGCCTTGAATCAAAACATTTGATAAGTTTCTTTGGAAAGTTTATAAACCTCTGATATTTACTATCAGTAACCACAGTTCTAAATGTTACTCAGAAAGTACTAAGAGGTGCCTCCAAAGAGTCTCAAGTTCTAGTCTAGACATAGTCTATCCTAAGCAGCAACCAGTTTCCCTTTGTTGATCAAGATTAATGACCCCGGCCAGTACAATAACACCTTTTGCCTGTTGGTTCATTGGTATGGAGAAGCCAGAATGGCTCAGTGGTAATGTTAACTCCCAGTTCTACAGAACCATTGTTGTATTCCTTACTGGAAGCATTCCTTTTGCCAGGATGAAGACTTCTAAACCCACACTGTTTAAAGTTGTGGGGATGGGAATAAACACATTTTGCTGATGAATCTCCAATCTGGGGAGGCCTCGGTGGAGAAAGCTCACCTCCTCTCACTTGGAATCAACAGATGTCTGGCAGTTGATGCTGGTAGTTGACTAGGGAGACTAGAACAGCTGAGGCTGTAGTGGAACATGGCTTTTTCATGTGGCTGCTTGCTTCCTCACATTGTGGTGGCTGGGTTCCCAGGGGCAGCATCGCACGAGGAGACAGCACCAGGTGGAAGTTGTATTCTTCCTATGATTTAACTTTGGAAGGCACATTGCATGCATCTTCCATACTTTCTTGGTCAGAGTAGTCTCAAGCTCCTACCTAGATCCCAGAGGAGGGAACATAGACTCCAGCTCTCACAGGAAACAGGATCAGTTGCACAGTATTACCTATGGGGAGATTTTAGATTCTCAGATCTCAAAATGTATTGATATCTTCCCAAATTGCCAACTTGCTTTTAGAGCAAAGGTGAAGTGGGATGGTTTCTTTCATGTCCTCCAGCAGGGCACAACAGTTCCTCACTCCAGATATTATAGGCTTTTATATTTTTATAATTTGATAGTGAAAATAATATGTTTTAATTTATGTCTTTGCTTACTAAATAGGGTAAATATTGCTGCACATGTCTGTTGTTTACTGAATTGTTTGTTTTTCACTTACCTAAAGGAGTCAGTATTTTTAACTGTTTTCTGTGAGTTCCTAAAAATTAAGGCTATTAGCCTTTTGTGAATTTTTTTGGTGAATATTTTTCCTGTTTTTAAACAATTCCACTTGTGAAATTTGGTTATATATAAAAGTTTCCTGTTTTCCTGCAGTCTTATCTGTTAGTCTTATTTTTATCCTTTTACCTAAGAAACTTTTCAAATGTATCTACTAATTCATTTGTTCATTTTCTCTGGTGTTGAATGTACTTTTTACTTTTGTTATATTGTGACTTTAAATTGGTAGTCTTTATCTTGGATTGCTGTCTTCTATTTTACAAATTTCACAGAGGCAGCATCTTCTTGACTATTGTAGACAACATTAATCATATATTTAATAAAATATTCTTATACCTGTAAACTATTTCTGAGCAAAGAAGAGTTTGTGATTCTTTTGAAGATCGGTGTTTCTCTCCACAACTCACGTTTTTTCTTCCTTCCCAAGATCTTTTCACATATCCCATGACTTTCTTCATTTAGCTCGTCCTTTTAGAGGGGACCTATGTTTACCCAATATTGCTTTATAATTTGTAAATTTATCTAAATATCAAGCTGTGATGTTAACCAAGAATCTCAGAGAAGTCCCTCTACAACTTCCCTATAGATCCAGAGTGAAGTAAAAATAAGAATAAGTTATTATAACCGGAATGTTAAAAGGTACCAGGAAAAGCCATGCTGGAGCTTCTGTGTCCTGGGGCAATGAGAGGGAGCTGGGGCCAAAGGTGTTCACCTCAGGGCTACCACTGTGGATTAAATATTAAGTAACATTTTCTTCTGGCCGCCTCTCCTAAACTGGGTTGTTTCCATGTTGAGTGTGGTCTTTTGCACCTAGAGGAAGCTGCAGAGGTTCAGCAAATCACTACATTACTGAAGTCACTCAGTATTTCTGGCATGCAAAAAAAAAAAAAAAAATTAGCAAACTGACCCAGATGACATTGGACAAAAAATGACTTCAGGTGGGCTTGGACTTTAAAAGATGAAATGAATGGTAATGCTTGGCTCTAAATGACAGAAGGCATTTGCAAACAACTACACTGTCTTAAGGGATATTGCATAAAAAGAGAATAGCAAAACTCTCTACATTTTGGTGGTACCGGAAGCACTATCTTCAAATGTTAAAGACATTATAAGCAAATGTATAGGAATAGACAGAAGGAGAGAGATAAATATTTATGTTTTAAAAAATGAGCCAGTAGTAATCTTGGCTAATTCTGTCCACACTTATTATTCAAAGGTTAACATAAAAGTGTGAAAATTTTTACAAAGCTTAAAAATTATAATATATAGTTTATTCGAGCAATAATCCCCTCAGAATTGGTTATTACCACTATTAATGACGTGCTAGTTAAAGTGTTAATGGCCCATAGCAAAAAACTGCTGGTAATGACTGATTTCAAAGGGATTATTGCTTACTTAATGGTACTGCACCTATGCTTAGTCATTTTGGTAAGTATCATTTTTACTGCCTATTTCAAGACCCCGAAGTTTAGTTTATTACATTTAAAAGAATGGCACCAAGGCAGATAAAATAGATAATAATCTTTTGACTGTGGTTAGCTTTGCAATGTGTGGGCATTTCACTAAATTATTTCAATATTTCTTTGTCCCTTATTAATAAGATGTCACTTGTGACTTATGGGTGGGTTACAAAAATATGACTTAACAATTGAATTATTGTTGAATCAATGGAAAAAAATTTGCACATATCCCATTTGGATTGGGTCGTAAATGGGAAATACAAATAAGATGAGGTATTTTCTTTTGGAAATATTCTTAGTATATGCAGAGAATGCTAAACAACATGCAATGTGAGCTGGATTTTGGTTTCAGCTCAGCTTCAGAGTGGTTATTCAGTTTGCTTTTCTGAATTTTACTTTTACCACTTGTAAAATGAGGTTATTGGACTAGATCGCATCTTAGTTCTTCATAGCTATTAAATTCTACAATCATAAATTACAGTTTAAAAGGGGCGAACAGGAAGGTACATTTGCATTAGAGCTACAGAAAATTCTTTTTCAATAAACCTTATAGAATAACCAAATTATTTCTTATACTAAACATGAACCTTCTGAGTATTGTTTGAAGTAAATGGGCCACTATCTAGAGTTTGAAAAATAAAAATATTTTTGTTGTGACAATATTAAGTTTTGCGGACTTTGACACAGCTCAGTTTCTAACTGGTGAGTGATTTGGGGCAAACCTGACACCTAAGGTGGGCCAACTTCATGAACTATCTTATATCACATAACGAGATGGAACTTGACATTAATAAAAATACCTGACAACAACAGTAAAAAGTCATTGAAATTCATATTCCCACAAACTGGTTTCAGTTTCTGAAATTATTAAGTTCTAAACTATATGTCTTATTTTGCTTAATTTGGAAACGTGCCTTATAAGACTGGACTCTGAAAGATTTTTAACTCGTCCTCTAAGTCAATGGTTCTTAAGGTGTGCTCTGAGTATCCTGGGTTCTTTCAGGAGGTTCATGAAGCCAAACTTCTTTATTATAATAATACAAAGAAGTTATTTGTGTTTTTCATCCACACTCTGTCATGAGAGTAGAGTTTTCCAAAGGTTTCATGGCACATGATAATACTGTGTAATGAAATGTGTCAATATTTGAAAGATCTGCACAACTCAGCAAACCAATATTTTCCAAATAATCAATGTATGATGTTATAAAATTATGCATGGATAAACGATTCTTTCAAAGTGCAAGATAAACTAGTGGATTTTAATGTAACAGAGTATGAAAAGTTTATTGATGTAGTTTCAGATTTCACTTTGCACCTAACCATTAAGGAAGTACCACTTGTTGAGTTTTGGCATAATATCAAAGAAGGTTATCATAATTACCTGAAAAGACTGTTGAAACAATCCACTCTTCAACTACGTATGTGTGAGAATCTGGATTTTCTTTATATACTTTAATTAAAATAATGTTATAACAGATTGAAGGCAGAAGCACATATAAAAATCTGTGTTCTACTGAGCAAGATATTAATATAATATTTATATTAAAAAATATAAAATAATGCTACTTGTCTCAAATTTTTTTTGTTTGGGAAAACAGTGATTTATTATTATTATTGTTATTATTATTATACTTTAAGTTTTAGGGTACATGTGCACAACGTGCAGGTTTGTTACATTTGTATACATGTGCCATGATGGTGTGCTGCACCCATTAACTCGTCATTTAGCATTAGGTATATCTCCTAATGCTATCTCTCCCCCCTCCCCCCACCCCACAGCAGTCCCCAGAGTGTGGTGTTCCCCTTCCTGTGTCCATGTGTTCTCATTGTTCAATTCTCACCTATGAGTGAGAACATGCGGTGTTTGGTTTTTTGTTCTTGCGATAGTTTGCTGCGAATGATGGTTTCCAGCTTCATCCATGTCCCTACAAAGGACATGAACTCATCATTTTTTATGGCTGCATAGTATTCCATGGTGTATATGTGCCACATTTTCTTAATCCAGTCTATCATTGTTGGACATTTGGGTTGGTTCCAAGTCTTTGCTATTGTGAATAGTGCCACAATAAACATACGTGTGCATGTGTCTTTATAGCAGCATGATTTATAGTCCTTTGGGTATATACCCAGTAATGGGATGGCTGGGTCAAATGGTATTTCTAGTTCTCGATCCCTGAGGAATCGCCACACTGACTTCCACAATGGTTGAACTAGTTTACATTCCCACCAACAGTGTAAAAGTGTTCCTATTTTTCCACATCCTTTCCAGCACCTGTTGTTTCCTGACTTTTTAATGATCGCCATTCTAACTGGTATGAGATGGTATCCCATTGTGGTTTTGATTTGCATTTCTCTGATGGCCAGTGATGATGAGCATTTTTTCATGTGTTTTTTGGCTGCACCAGCATCATCCTGATACCAAAGCCTGGCAGAGACACAACAAAAAAAGAGAATTTTAGACCAATATCCTTCATGAACATTGATGCAAAAATCCTCAATAAAATACTGGCAAACCAAATCCAGCAAAACATCAAAAAGCCTATCCACCATGATCAAGTGGGCTTCATCCCTGGGATGCAAGGCTGGTTCAACATATGAAAATCAATAAATGTAATCCAGCATATAAACAGAACCAAAGGCAAAAATCACATGATTATCTCAATAGATGCAGAAAAGGCCTTTGACAAAATTCAGCAACCCTTCATGCTAAAAACTCTCAATAAATTCGGTATTGATGGGATGTATCTCAAAATAATAAGAGCTGTCTATGACAAACCCACAGCCAGTATCATACTGAATGGAAAAAAACTGGAAGCATTCCCTTTGAAAACTGGCACAAGACAGGGATGCCCTCTCTCACCACTCTTGTTCAACATAGTGTTGGAAGTTCTGGCCAGGGCAATCAGGCAGGAGAAGGAAATAAAGGGCATTCAATTAGGAAAAGAGGAAGTCAAATTGTCCCTGCTTGCAGATGACATGATTGTATATCTAGAAAACCCCATCGTCTCAGCCCAAAATCTCCTTAAGCTGATAAGCAACTTCAGCAAAGTCTCAGGATACAAAATCAATGTGCAAAAATCACAAGCATTCTTATACACCAATAACAGACAAACAGAGAGCCAAATCATGAGTGAATTCCCATTCACAATTGCTTCAAGGAGAATAAAATACCTAGGAATCCAACTTACAAGGGATGTCAAGGACCACTTCAAGGAGAACTACAAACCACTGCTCAATGAAATAAAAGTGGATACAAACAAATGGAAGAACATTCCATGCTCATGGGTAGGAAGAATCAATATCGTGAAAATGGCCATACTGCCCAAGGTAATTTATAGATTCAATGCCATCCCCATCAAGCTACCAATGACTTTCTTCACAGAATTGGAAAAAACTACTTTAAAGTTCATATGGAACCAAAAAAGAGCCTGCATCACCAAGTCAATCCTAAGCCAAAAGAACAAAGCTGGAGGCATCACGCTACCTGACTTCAAACTATGCTACAAGGCTACAGTAACCAAAACAACATGGTACTGGTACCAAAACAGAGATATAGACCAATGGAACAGAACAGAGCCCTCAGAAATAACACCGCATATCTACAACTATGTGATCTTTGACAAACCTGAGAAAAACAAGCAATGGGGAAAGGATTCCCTATTCAATAAATGGTGCTGGGAAAACTGGCTAGCCATATGTAGAAAGCTGAAACTGGATCCCTTCCTTACACCTTATACAAAAATTAATTCAAGATGGATTAAAGACTTGAATGTTAGACCTAAACCCATAAAAACCCTAGAAGAAAACCTAGGCAATACCATTCAGGACATAGGCATGGGCAAGGACTTCATGTCTAAATCACCAAAAGCAATGGCAACGAAAGCCAAAATTGACAAATGGGATCTAATTAAACTAAAGAGCTTCTGCACAGCAAAAGAAACCACCATCAGAGTGAACAGGCAACCTACAGAATGCGAGAAAATTTTTGCAACCTACTCATCTGACAAAGGGCTAATATCCAGAATCTACAATGAACTCAAACAAATTTACAAGAAAAAACAAACAACCCCATCAAAAAGTGGGTGGATATGAAAACAGTGATTTTTTTAAATAAAAATGTTTTTCTGTTAACATATAATCGATTTACGTTGCTATTTAAAAATGGATTAATCAATAAATATTTTAAAAATTTCTACTTTAATTTTTAATATGGCAAATATTGATAATATAATTCACATGAACAAAAACTCTTTGGGAAACTCCATAATTTTTACCTGTGTAAAATGATCATGGGACCCCAAATTTTGAGAATAGCTGTTCTAAGTTGATTATATTTCTGAAGAACTACTTTCTATTATTGTGAACTTTAAAAAAATGTACTATAGTTTCTGAAGGCAATTTCCAAGGGCGACTTCTGACAATGTTCTGAGATATGACACATCATTGAAACGAATGCTTTGTTTCCCAAAGTAAGTATTTACATGGGTCAACCTTATTTGGATGTAGAATTCTGATAGGTTTAATTTTTAAAAAAATAGCTTTGTAGTGTTTAGATTCACATCTTGTACGTATTGGAGAGTATGTAGAAGAAAAGCAAACTGTCTTATCTGAAAATGAATGAAACAGCTAATTAATGTGATGTGACCTTGTTACTTTCAGAAGCCTGCATGATAAGTCCTGAGACCTGACCCTGTGCTTCCAGAGCCTTGGGTCCCTCCGAGTCCTTAGCTCTGGATCTGTATTGTTTGGGGTAGAAGAGATTCCCCACTTAAGGGAAGTGATTTTGAAAATGTCCATGGCAGTCTCCATATATGCCCATGGCAGCCTTTTCAGTATATTTGAGCCTTCTTCTCTTTCAGGGCAGAGCAGATACAAGAGGACATGAGCAGGGACAAGCCATTGCACTCACTTATTTCCTCTTCCCTTTAACATGCTGAATTATCAGTAAACTTGAATATCTGAGACTGCTCCAAATTGAGTTCTTGTACATATGCAGCAAGCTCTGCAAAGAGCCTTACTACTTTGGTATTAAAGTCAGCTTCTGAAAAGAGAAGAAAGGATGGAGCTGTACGTTCCATATTTGCTTTCAACTGCGTGTAGTGGCAAGTGATTAAAGAGGTCAAACTCATGTCCTGCATCGCACAAAACATCTGTAATGGGGATCCTGTAGAGAGGTATATCCCCTTCTTATTCTGTGCTTTGGCATTTATACAGGGTGAGAAGGTGATTAAACAATGATAGAAGTTTATACTAGGATATTCATTACATAATATGTATTAACCCCCTATGGAGTGTTTACATTTTTACTAGAATAATCAATCTGGAAAAGAATTTTGAATAAAAGAATGGATAATTGTGAAGTTATCTAGGCAAAGATTGAGTACTCTCTTTCCAGGGCTACTTACATCACATGACATAGGGGAAAGCCTAGTAATCAAATACTAATGAAATAAAAAATGGAATACTAAAAAAAACCTGCCAATAAAATCAGCAGCTTTCCCCCATAGCTAATTCCAAACTTTCCTCTGACTTTGTAAGTATTTTTACTGATGCCCTAGTCCAGTGCTCAATTCTGGCTATTCATCAGAACTACTAGGGGAGAATTTAAATTTTTATTAGAAAATAATATATTTTTATGGTAAAAAATGTTCAAATGGTTCAAATAGCATTACATAAAACGTAAAATTCTGCCATCCTTTTTATATTCCTCAGAGCTTTGTACCTTACGCGTGTCTTTTTCCCTCCCTCCTTCCTTCCTTCCTTCCTTCCTTCCTTCTTCCTTCATCAAAGATTTATTAAGCACGTGCTATATATCAGGAACTGTTCAAACTAGGGGGGACACAGTGAACAGGACAGATGAAATTCTTATCTAGCGGGGCTTACTATAACTTTTGAAATAAACAAATAAAAGGATAATAGATGGAAAGTATGAAGAGGTATGGGATAAAAAGAGCATAATGGACAGGAAGCGACTATGGGACGGAGTGAGATAAGCCAGAAACTAAAAAAGTTTCAGTTGTAGTTTTTCCTAATGGTTGCTGCTATAATTCTGAGTAATATACCTGTAAGTCTATTTCTTAATTTATCAGCTTTAGTCACTATTGACTCCTCATCAAGAAAATTAAGGTATTTAGCTTTCATATAATTGTTCCTCCTCTCTCCCACCTTTCCTCAATTTTGTTATTTATATGTTAGTCCTCTAATTGTTTACCTTCGCAACTAGAATCTTTATTCCTATTTGGTCAATTTGGACAATATCATCTGACTCTAGGGAGAATTATGTAAACTCATATTCCTGAACTATACTCTAGATGTACAAGCTTCTCTGGGGGCAGAACTTGGCATCTTTATTTGAAAACAAAAGCTTTCAGAAGATTCTAGTGATCACCTGATTGGTTGCCATTGCCCTAGCCTATATCTACTCTTCCTCCAGAAACTGAGTGATCCATCCATGCTCTAACACACTGTTTCTTCAGATTGCTGCACATCACACAGTTCATAGATATGCAACTGACATCAATATTTAAAATATATTTTTGCTTTAAATGAAGATATATACTGTCATGGTAGAGCAACTCAGAGCCATGCAACATCTTTTGTAGCAACGAAAATACATAAAATGATATTTTGGATAGTTGGGGCAGTAAAGAGCTAATTTAAGGAGGAATGTCAGGGTTTTTTGTTCACGCACAGAAGGGCTAATTGTGAGCAGAAAACAAATTTGTTAGATAGATGTGGGGTAGCTTGTCTAATCACTGGAAGGCTGGACAATGAGGTCCAAGGCTGGACAGGGATCAGTAATGTTGTCTGGAATCATGCAGCAGACAGGCCCTGTCAGGACAGAGCCCAGATATTATTGCAGCTTGTACTGTGGACCCAGCCGACACCTAGCACTTTCCAGTGCTGCCATTTTCTGCTCCAGAAACCCTCTCTTACTGCTGGCAATATTGCTACTTCCAGAGAGTCCCTCCAGTTCTGTCTTCTTTGTCTCTAACTATAGATTTAGTCCAGGCAGGTGTGTGTAGTTAGCAGAACTTAGGTTTCTTCCTGTTCCTAGCTGCAAGGAAGGCAGGAAAGGCAGGAAGCTGTCACTATCAGCTTTTCTAACGGTATCTATAAGGTGGACAATTCTTCACGAATAAGAAGTTTCAAATGCAGGGTGGTTAAATGTTTACTATGATAAACATTTTGAGAAACATACCCAGCATGCCTTGAACCCAGTGACCCAGTTGAGAACCACTCCTTTAGCCTGTGTATATAGCCTCATCTTCTCCTTAATTTCAAGATTTAACTAGAAGCACCTGAAAATAGGGACCGTGCCTTCTCTTTCTTGGCCGGCTGGGTCATTCACATGGCATTTGTCAAAATAAGTACCTTGTAGCTGGGTATTTAGAATGAGTGTACGTGTGTTGTGTGTGTATGTGGTGGAGATGAAGAAAGGTTAGGGCTGCACATGTATTTTCTCTAAAAATAGAGCGAAGTTCTGGTAGGAAAAGTTCATGTCTTATTCAGAAGATGTATTAGTCTGCTGGGCCTCCCATAGCACAATGACCATAGACTGGGTGGCTTAAACAACAGAAATGTATTTTCTTACAGTTCCAGAGGGTAGAGGTCCAACACTATGGTATTGGCAGATTTTGGCTTGAGGGTGGCTATGGTCTTAGTCCATTCTCAAATTGCTATAGAAAAATACTGGAGACTGGGTAACTTATAAAGAAAAGAGGTTTCATTGGCTCACAGTTATGCAGGCTGTACAGGAAGCATAGCAGCTTCTGCTTCTGGGGAGGCCTCAGGAAATTTCCAATCATGGTGGAAGGTGAAGCGGGAGCAGGCTTACCTTCCAGGGCAGGGGCAGGAGCAGGAGCAAGGGGGCAGGGTAAGTGCTACACACTTTTAAATGACCAGATCTCTTGAGAACTCACTCACTATCGTGAAAGCAGCACAAAGGGGAAATCCGCCCCATGATCCAGCCACTCCTGACAGGCGTCACCTCCCACTAAGTCTCACCTCCAACACTGGGGATTACAATTCAACATGAGATTTGAGCAGGGACGCAGATCCAAAACATATCAGCTGCCTTCTCACTGTGTTCTTATGCAGTCTTTTCTCTGTGCACACACATCCCTGGTGTCTCTCAATGTGTCCTAATATCCTTTGCTTATAAGGATGCCAGTCAGATTGGATTAAAGCGCACCCATATGACCTCAATCAATGTCAGTCACCTCTTTTAAAGGCCCTGTCTCCCAATATGGTCACATTCTGAAATACTGGGGATTAGGGCTTCAATATATGAATTTTGGGGAGACATAATTCGGCCCATCACAGAAGAGCAGCACCAGAAGGGATCATTGAGATGATCTTGCCTGAAAGTTTCATTTTGGCAAACCAGCATTTCTTCATTCTTCTTTCTACAACAGCAGCCTGGTTTCTCTGCATAACTAACTGTGCTCCATCCTTTTCAGGGTAGTTGTTGTCCCCCTGGACTTTACACGTGTGCATCACATTTTCCCAGCTATAGGCAGCGAGTAGCACATCATGCAGTCAAAGCAATGAGATGCAAAGACATATTTGGATATTAGGAAAAAGGCAGGTGCTCTTTCTACTGGGTTGGCAAGTGGTGGGGACTGTGTGAGCCAGACCAAGGATAACTGTGGAGTGCATGAGAATGGAGCTAACAGCACAAGGCAAAGCCAAGAAGTGGAAAATCTTGGTGTCATGGTTCAAGTTCTTGGATAAAACTGAACTCAATGTCAGAATGATGCCTTGGCTTCTTAATGAGCCTCCTTTCCTGTCTTAGTCTGTTTAAATTAGTTTTTTTATATGCAAGACTTCTAAAGCATGTGCATCCTATTAATATACAAACACTTCCATTTTTTAGAGAAGAATAAAGAGAACTGTGAAGAGATTTGAGTATCTAAGGACTCACAGTGGAGAAATATAGACTTGAAATCATTTGCTCATTCCACATCTTTGAATACCCCATAGCAGAGTTTCTTGCTCGTTAATAGTCAATTGACATTTGTTCAATGGATAAAAGAATGTATTTGAATCTTAATTTAAATATTTTATTTTAGCTCTTTTTTTTTAAAAAAAGAAGATACTGTTGCACAATTGATATTTTTATACAGCAGGTCATCAAATAACATAATTTCATTCAATGTTGCTTTGTTATAACATAAATGAGAAAACAAAATTGATTATTGGCAGGGGCCACTGTCTATGTTGAGTCTACACACCCTCCAAAATCCATGTGGGTTTTTTCTGACTACTCCAGTTTGCTCCCACAACCCAAAGCTGTGCACATTAGGTTCACTGGTGTGACTACATTGTCTCAGCCTGAGTGTGTGTGTGTGTGTGTGTGTGTGTTTGTGTGTATGTGTACACTGCACTGGAATGGTTTCCTGTCCAGGAATGGTTCCTGCCTTGGGCCCTGTCTGCTACCCTTGGCCATGAACTGGAATAATTGGGTAATAATAAAAATAATTATCTTAATTGTTTTTATTTTTCTTTCTTAAATGTATGTATAGCTCACATTTACTTCAATGCTTAATATTACAAGTGTTTTGGTCTTTATTTAAAAGTTTGGTGATGTTTTTTGACCAGAAATATGTTATAGAAGCTTAATTTTTGTTTATTTCAATTAACCTAGTGTAAAATTTGTTTTATTATACCATCTTGCTGAAAGTTGCAGTTTCCAATAATCTGTTGATGATGTTAAGTGAGGACTGACTGTATTTCTAACATTGCAAAAATGATCTCAACATACCTCTTCTAAAGGTAAGGCTAAGTTAATTTTAAAGCCTTCAGGTAGGCCCATCCTGCTTACCCTGTGTCCTCAATGCAAATTAATGATGCTCAGCCTGCACTTTCTTTCAGTATTTCCAGACTCCTGAAGCATGTGTATCCTATCTCCCAGCCCACCTTGCACTTACACAAATGATTAACTACATAGAGAGGGCTCATTTCTCCTAAGTGGAGCTGCAGTATTATTTTTTAGAAGGAAAATATGTGGGTGAACCAGCACTTACTCAACCTAACTATATCTAAATTTCAAATATCTGCTATACATATATTATTTATTCATTAATGAAAAAATAGAGAAGATGCTGGCTTCAAAAAACATTAAAAAAAACTCAACCATTACAAATGAGGAAAAATTGGGAGGTGGTGTTACATTTAAGTAAAACTTTTTCCCCCCAAAAAGGAGGACATAGAGAGATTAAAGAATATTCACAAATCATCAGTGTGCCTGCTGTTTTAATTTAGCCTTACGAATAAGTTTAAAAATTTACCATCTTGCACAGGGTTTTATCAGTCCACCTTCCCTCCAAGGAGATAAAATAAATGAAATCAGCATTCCTTCCAACTCCCTTGGCATAAATTATTACTTACCCTAAGCAAGATGACTGATGATTTTTAAAACTCTTTAATTATATGCTAAATGGATTAGTGGCTGAAGGGAAGTCCTTTTAGAGCAGTGAACCGGGATTATTCCACAAATAACTGTATGTTGAGGTGGGTACTGTACCTCCAAAACTGTTGATGTGTGAAAGGTCTATGCTCTATGTCAGCAGGGACCACCAATACCTTAATAAATAATAGAAACTTGGCAAAAATTTTGTCAGAGTGATTTTTTCTTCACCATCATCTGGGGTGAAGTAAAGAAAGGACCAAAAAGATTACTCAATATTAAGTACTTTGAGCACAGAAATTCTTCTTGCCTCCTATACAGAAAATAAACTAATAGATTTAGAATGAGGTATTTTAAAAACAGCAAGCATTTTCCCCAAGCAGAAACACTTACATGGGCTTTTATTAGAACATAAAGAATTGAGGGAGTTATTTAGGTAATTAAGACCTCCAACTTTTAAGAAATTTCTGAGTGGCTGGGGCACACTAAAAGCCTGTCATCTACCATCTTGGAAAACAAAAAGAGTTGGAGGTCTTAGACCCTGGGGAGGAGAATGCAGGAAAACAGCATTCTCTCAAACACGCTGATAGAAGTGCGTGAAGCCTCAGTACATGAGAGAGGCAGAAAGCCTCCCTCTGTGACTTACGTTTCCACTGGGGATGTGAGCATCCCAGGCTGCAGGAGAGCATTTTGTTCCTCCCAAGCCCTGGAGCTAACTTGGGGAGAGGCTTGGAGGTGCTGAGAGGGAAGGACACTGGAAACATTGCAGGCATTTTCCCAGACCTAGGAGGGAGAGCAGGATTCAATTTTTAAACCAGATGCATACAAAGTCAGTCATTCTTTGGTGACCTGGCAATGTGGCCATGCAGGCATTTTTCTCGGGCCAGAGATTGGAGCACCCACCCTGGAGTGGGACCTCTGCAGCCAGAATTGTGGAAAACACCTCAGCAGTAGGTGCTGGAATTGTGCTCTCCCTGTTGCAGGCCTTGGGTGGTAGGAGAGCTGCTACAGTTGTGGTTTCTCCTGGGCAATGAGACTTGCAACTGGGGCCAGCTTGGAGACCTGGAACTGATCTGTGTGTGTCATTGCTGGCTGCCCCAGCCTGCTCCTCTGAGATTGTGGTGCAGTGGGGCCCTGTCTGCTCCACACCCAGGCAGATCTCTAGGCATTCAGAACCCCTGCTTGCCTGGTTCAGCAGCCTGAGCCACCCCTCTCTTCCTGGACATAGATTGTGGTGCAGTGAGTCCCCCTTCACTCTACCCCCCAGGCAGAACTCCAGGCATTTGGAGCACCTGCTTGCCTAAACCAGCATCCTGAGCTGCCCCACCCTTCCTGGGCATAGATTGAGATATAGCAGGCCCTCTCCACTCTATGTGCAGCTAGATCTCCAGGCATTCAAAGCAACTGCTTGCCCAGATTGGTAGCCTGAGCTGTCCCACCCTTCCTGTGCAGAGATCATGGGGAAGCAGGGCCCTCTACACTCCATTCCCAGGCCGATCTCCAGGCATTTGGAGCATACACTTATCTGAATCAGCAGCCTAAATTGCCCATGCCTCCTGTGCAGAGGGCCCTCTCTGTTTTACACCCAGGCATATCTCCAGACAGTCAGAGCACCTGCTGGCCTGAATCAGCAGCCTGAGCTGGCCCACCCTTTCTGTGCAGAGGCCACAGTGAAGCAGGGAGGACTCTGTCCACTCTATGCCCAGGCAGATCACCAAGCATCTGGAACACCCATTCTCCTGCATTAGGAGTTTAGACCACTTCTCCTCCCTGTACAGAACTTGGGGCCAAGAAAACTTGGGGCCAAGACGGTTTCCCAGTTCTACACATAGGCACAACTCTAGGTGCTTGGTGGCTGCTCACTGAATTCTCCTTTTGTGCTGGTGCCTGTGCCTGTCATTGGGGTACCTGTAGGTGGGCCTACCTGCTCTGGCCCTGCCCATCTTTCCTCCCACTCCCCTGAACACGGACCTCAGACCACTCTGCACTCCATAGATCAGCCCATTGCCTGAGGCAATGGAGAACTTCCCCCAGTAAGTAAGGACCAAATATATACATAAGTATATACCCATAAGTGCGTTCTACTTTCTACTAGCTTATAGGTCAAACTGCACAGCCCAACAGAATACAATCTTCCAACAGAAGTGCGTAGGGCTATAAAAGCAATGCCAAAAGACCCTACCCAACACTCTCTACAGTCACACTCCCTTGGTGGGTGGAGGTTAGGGGAAACAAAAATCCAATAATATTATAGAGCAAGAAAGAAAAAGTAATCCTACCCACAAGACAATTACACAAATCAGAAGTGCCAGAAATTTCAGATTAAAAGGAACCAGCATAAGAATTATGGCACCATGAGAAATTTGAATGTAGTGACACCACCAAAGGATTAACTAGCTCTCCAGCAATGGTTGCTAACCAAAATGGAAACTCAGAAATGACAAATAAAGAATTCAAAGCATGGCTTGCAAGAAAGCTTAACAATACCCAAGATATGGTTGAAAATTAACACAAAGAAACTTCTAAAGCAATCCAAGAAATGTAGGAAGAGATGAACATCTTAAAAAGAAATCTGTCAAATTTTCTGGAATTGAAAAACTCACTTAAGGAACTTCAAAATGCAATGGAAAGCTTTATCAATAGACTAGACCAAGCAGAAGGAAGAATTTCAGAGCTTGAAGACCAATCTTTTCAACTAACCCAGTCAGACAAAAATAGAGAAAAACTTTTTAAAAATGAACAAAGTCTTTGAGAAATGTAGGATTACGTAAAGCAACCAAGCCTGTGAATTATTGGCATTCCTGAGAGAGACGGAGAAAAAGTAAACGACCTGAAAAACACATTTGAGGGAGTAATTTAAGAAAATTTTTCAAATCTTGCTAGACAGGTATACATCCAGATACAAGAAATCCAGAGAATGCCTGTGAGATACTATACAAAACTAACATCACCAAGGCATATTGTTACCAGATTGTCCAAGGTCAGTGCTAAAGAAATAATTGTAGTGGCATCTACAGAAAAAGTCAGATCATGTACAAAGGGAATCCCATCAAGCTAACAGTGGACTTCTTAGCAGAAACCTTACAAGCCAGGATAGATTGAGGGCCTATTTTTAGCATTCTTAAAGAAAAATTCCAACCAAGAATTTCATATCCCACCAAACTAAGCTTATTAAAAGAGAAATAAAATATTTTCCAGACAAGCAAGTCCTAAGGGAATTTTTTTTTTACCACTAGGATAGCCTTAAAATAGATCCTCAAGGGAGTTCAAAATGTGGAAAAGAAAGAACAATACCTGCTACCACAGAAATACATTTAAGTACAGTGTAGAAAAGCAGTTCCCTGTGGAAAGCACTTTGGAGATTTCTCAAGGAATTTAAAACAGAACTATCATTCAACTCAGAAAACCTATTACTGGGTATACATCCAAGGGAAAATAGATCATTATACCAAAAAGACACATGCAGTCATATGTTTGTCACTGTTCTATTTACAATAGCAGACGTTGAATCAACCTAGGTGCCTATGAGTTGTGGATTGGATAAAGAAAATGTGGTACAAATACACCATGGAATATTACACAGACCATAGACATGGAATATTACACAGACCAGAGACCCTATAAAGCAAGCACACAATGGAAACTACAAAGCAACCAGCTAAGAACTTCACAATAGGATCTAAACCCCATATATCAATATTGACCTTGAATGTAAATGTCTCACCTAAAAGGCACGGAATTGCCAATTGGATAAAAAAATAAGACCCATCCATCTGCTATCTTCAAGAGTCTGATTTCACATGTAATTATATACATAAGCTCTAAGTAAAGGGTTGGAGAAAAATCACACAAACAAGAAATTAAAAAAGAGCAGCAGTCACTATTCTTACAGCAGATAAAACAGACTTTAAACCAACAAAAGTACAAAGGAACAAAGACAGGCATTATGTAATGATAAGGGGTTCAATTCAACAGGAAGACTTAACTATCTTAAATATATATACACCGAATATTGGAGCACCCAGATTCATGAAACAAGTACTTCTAGACCTACAAAAGGACTCAGACAGCCACACAATAACAGTGAGGAACTTCAACACCCACTGACTATGTAAGACAGATCATCAAGGCAGAAAACTGACAAAGAAATTCGGGACTTAAAATTGACACTTGACCAATTGGATTTAATAAACATCTACAGGCTATTTCATCCAACAACCACAGAATATACATTCTTCTCAAGTGCACATGAGATATACTCTAAGACTGATCGCATGCTAGGCCATAAAGCAAGTTTCAAAACATTTAAAAAAATTGAAATCACAGCAACCATAATCTTGGACCATAGTGGAATAAAAACAGAAATCAATTCTGAGGTCTCTCAAAACTACATAGTTACATGGAAATTAAACAACTTGCTCCTAAATGACTTTTAGGTAAACAGTGAAATTAAGGCAGAAATCAAAAAATTCTTTGAAATAAATGAAAACAGAGACAAAACATAATGAAATCTCTGGGATGCAGCAAAAGCCGTGGTAAGAGGAAAGTTTATAGCACTAAATGCCTATCTCAAAAAGTTAGAAAAATCTCAAATAAACAATCTAACATCACACCTAAGGATATTAAAAAAAAAGAACAAACCCCAGAGTTGGCAGAAGAAAGTAAATAACTGAAATCAGAGAAGAACTGAATTAAATTGAGACACAAAAATCTATAAAGAATCAATGAAACAAAAAGTTGGTTATTTGAAAGGATAAACAGTATAGACCACTAGCTAGAATAGAAACAACAAAAGACATTACAATTGATCCTACAGAAATACAAAAAATTAACAGAGACTTATGAACACTTCTGTGCATACAAACTAGAAAATCCAGAGGAAATGGATACATTTCTGGAAAGAGATCACCTCTCAAGACTGAAACAGGAAGAAATTAAAACCTTGAATAGATCAAAATTGAGTTCCAAAATTGAATCAGTAATAAAAAACCTACCAACCAAAAAAAGTCCCAGATCAAATGAATTCACAGCCAAATTCTATCAGATGTATAAAGAAGAGCTGGTACCAATTCTACTGAAACTATTCCAAAAAATGGAGAAGGAGAGACTCCTCCCTAACTCATCCTCTGAAGCCAGCATCACCATGATACCAAACCCTGGTAAAGACACAGTGAAAAAAGAAAACTATAGGACAATATCCCTGATGAAAATAGACACAAAAGTCCTCAACAAAATACCACCCAATCGAATCCAGCGGTATATTAAAAAGTTAATTTACTACAATCGAGTGGGCTTCATTCCTGTGATGCAAGGTTGGTTCAACATAAGCAAATCAATAAATGTGATTCACCACATAAACAGAAATAAAAACAAAAACCATGTGATCATCTGAATAGACATGGAAAAAACATTCAATAAAATCCAACATCACTTCATGATAAAAACTCTCAACAAAGTAGACATTGAAGGAACATACCTCGAAATAATAAGAGCCATTTATGACAAACTGACAGCCAACATCATACTGAATGGGCAAAAGCTGGAAGCACTGCCCTTGAAAGTTGGGATGAGACAAGGATGCCCACCTTCACCACTCATATTCAACATAGTACTGGAAATCCTAGCCAGAGCAATCAATCAAGAGAAAGAAATAAAAAGCATCCAAATAGGAAATGGAGAAGTCAGACTAT
Organism: Pan paniscus; assembly: GCF_029289425.2. NCBI lineage: Eukaryota > Metazoa > Chordata > Mammalia > Primates > Hominidae > Pan > Pan paniscus. Next base: position 52,345,186 of record NC_073259.2, read on the forward strand.
TTCTCTGCACTGATGATATGATTCTATACCTAGAAAACCCTGAAGTTTCCTCTGAAAGTCTCCTGGAGCTGATAAATGACTTCAGTAAAGTTTCAGGATACAAAATCAATGTACAAAAAGCAGAAGTATTTTATTTTTATTTTTATTTTACTTTAAGTTCTGGGATACATGTGCAGAATGTGTAGGTCTGTTACATAGGTATACCTGTGCCATGGTGGTTTGCTGCACCTGTCAACCCATCATCTAGGTTTTAAGCCCCGTGTGCATTAGGTGTTTGTCCTAATGCTCTCCCTCTCCTTGCTCCCTACACCCTGACAGGCCCCAGTGTGTGATGTTTCCCTCCCTGTGTCCATGTGTTCTCATTGTTCAACTCCCACTTATCAGTGAGAACAAGCGGTGTTTGTTTTTTTGTTCCTGTGTTAGTTTTCTGAGAATGATGGCTTCCAACTTCATCCATGTCCCTGCAAAGGACATGAACTCCTTTTTATGGCTGCATAGTATCCATGGTGTATATGTGCCACATTTTCTTTATCCAGTCTATCATTAATGGGCATTTGGGCTGGTTCCAAGTCTTTGCTATTGTGAATAGTGCTGCCATAAACATACTTGTGCATGTGTCTTAATAGTCAAATGATTTATATTCCTTTGGGTATATACCCAGTAATGAGATTGCTGGGTTAAATGATATTTCTGGTTCTAGACCCTTGAGGAATCACCACACTGTCTTCCACAATGGTTGAACTAATTTACACTCTCACTAACAGTGTAAAGGCATTCCTATTTCTCCACAACTTCGCCAGCATCTGTAATTTCCTGACATTTTAATGATCACCATTCTAAGTTGGTGTGAGATGGTATCTCATTGTGGTGTTGATTCACATTTCTCTAATGACCAGTGATGATGAGCTTTTTTTCATATGTTTGTTGGCTGCATAAATGTCTTCTTTTGAGAAGTGTGTGTTCATATCCTTTGCCAACTTTTTGATGGGGTTGTTTGATTTTTCTTGTAATTTTGTTTAAGTTTCTTGTAGATTCTGGATATTAGCCCTTTGTTAGATGGATAAACTGCAAAAATTTTCTCCCATTCTGTAGGTTGCCTGTTCACTCTGATTATAGTTTCTTTTGCTGTGCAGAAGCTCTTTAGTTTAATTAGATCTCATTTCCCCATTTTGGCTTTTGTTGCAATTTTGCTTTTGGTATTTTAGTTATGATGTCTTTGCCCATACCTATGTCTTGAATGGTAGTGCTGAGGTTTTCTTCTAGGGTTTTTATAGTTTTAGGTTTTATGTTTTAAGTCTTTAATCCATCTTGAGTTAATTTTTGTATAGGGTGTAAGGAAGGGGTCCAGTTTCTGTGTTCTGCATATGGCTAGCCAGTTTTCCCAACACCATTTATTAAATAGGAAATCCTTTCCCCATTGCTTGTTTTTGTCAGGTTTGTCAAAGATCAGATGGTTGTAAATGTGGGGTGTTATTTCTGAGGCCTCTGTTCTGTTCCATTGGCCTATACATCTGTTTTGGTACCAGTACCATGCTGTTTTGGTAACTGCAGCCTTGTAGTATAGTTTGAAGTCAGGTAGCATGATGCCTCCAGCTTTGTTCTATTTGCTTAGGATTGTCTTAGCTATATGGGCTCTTTTTTGGTTCCATATGAAATTTAATGTAGTTTTTTTTCTAGTTCTGTGAAGAAAGTTAGTGGTAACTTGATGGGAATAGCATTGAATCTATAAATTACTTTAGGCAGTATGACCATTTTCACAATAATGATTCTCCCTATCCATGAGCATGGAATTTTTTTTCCATTTGTTTGTGTCCTCTCTTATTTCCTTGAGCAGTGGTTTGTAGTTCTCCTTGAAGAGGTCCTTCATGTCCTTTGTAAGTTGTATTCCTAAGTATTTTATTATCTTTGTGGCAATTGTGAATGGGAGTTCACACATGATTTGGCTCTATTATTGGTGTATACGAATGCTTGTGATTTTTGCACATCGATTTTGTATTCTGAGACTTTCCTGAAGTTGCTTATCAGCTTAAGGAGTTTTGGGGCTGACGATGGAGTTTTCTAAATATACAGTCACATCATCTGCAAACAGAGATAATTTGATTTTCTCTGTTTCTGTTTGAATATACTCTATCTCGTTCTCTTGCCTGATTGCCCTAGTCAGAACTTCCAGTACTATGTTGAATAGGAGTGGTGAGAGAGGGCATCTTGTCTTATGCCAGTTTTCTAAGGGAATTCTTCTAGCTTTTACTCATTTAGTATGATAATTGCTATGGGTTTGTCATAAATAGCTCTTCTTATTTTGAGATATGTTCCATCGATACCTAGTTTATTGAGTGTTTTTAGCATGAACAGGTGTTGAATTTTAACAAAGGCTTTTTCTGCATCTATTGAGATAATCATGTGGTTTTTGTCATTAGTTCTGTTTATATGATGGATTACATTTATTGATTTGCATATATTGAACCAGCCTTGCATCCCAGAGATGAAGCCGACTTGATCGTGGTGGATAAGTTTTTTGATGTGCTGCTGGATTTGGTTTGCCAGTATTTTATTGAGGATTTTTGCATCGATGTTCTTCAGGGATATTGGCCTGAAATTTTCTTATTTTATTGTGTTTCTGCCAGGTTTTGGAATCAGGATGATGATGGCCTCATAAAATGAGTTAGGGAGGAGTCTCTCTTTTCTATTATCTGGAATAGTTTCAGAAGGAATGGTACCATCTCCTCTTTGAACCTCTGGTAGAATTCGGCTGTGAATCCGTCTTGTCCTGGGCTTTTTTTGTTTGCTAGGATATTAATTACTGCCTCAATGTCAGAACTTGTTATTGGTATATTCAGGGATTCGACTTCTTCCTGGTTTATCCTTGGGAGGGTGTATGAATCCAGGAATTTATCAATTTCTTCTATATTTTCTAGTTTATTTGTGTAGAGGTGAAAAAACAACAGCATTTCTATACACCAATAACATTCAAGCTGACAGCCAAATCAAGAAACAATTCCACTTACAATAGCCATAAAAAATAAAACCTAAGAATACATCTAATCAAGGATGTGAAATATCTTTACATGGAGATTTATAAAACACTGCTTAAAGAAATCATAGATGGCACAAACAAATGGAAAAACATTCCATGCCCATGGATTGGAAGAATCAATATCATTAAAATAGCCATACTGCCCAAAGCAATCTACAGGTTCACCGCTATTCCTATCAAACTAAACATAATTTTTTTCACAGAATTAGAAAAAACTTTTAAAATTCATATGAATCAAGTAGAACAGCCTGAATAGCCAAAGCAAACCTAAGCAACAAGAACAAAGTCAGAGGTATCACATTACCCAACTTCAAACTATTTGATAAGGCTACAGTAAGCAAACCAGCATGGAACTGGTACAAATACAGACACAGAGACCTATGAAACAGAATAGAGAGCCCAGAAATGAAGCTTCACACCTACAGCAATTTGATCTTCAAAAAAGTCAGTAAAAATAACAGGAAAATGACCTCCTGTTCAATAAATGGTGCTGGGATAACTGGTGAGCCATATGCAGAAGAATGAAAATGCATCATATACAAAAATTAACATAAGATGTATTAAAGACTTAAATATGAAACCTCAAACTATAAGAATCCTAGAATAAAACCTAGGAAGCACCATTTTGGACATCTGCCTTGGGAAAGAATTTATGCCTATGTCCTCAAAAGAAATTGCAAAAAAAAAAAAAAAAACACAAAAATTGACAAGTGTACTTGACAACTGTGCTTCTGCACAGCAAAATAAACTATTAGCAGAGTAGACAGACGACCTACAGAATGGGAGAAAATATTCACAAACTATTCATCCAACAAAGGTCTAATATCCACAATGTATAAGGAAGTTAAATAATTAAACAAGCAAAAAATGAACAATCCAATTAACAAGTGGGCAAAAGACCTAAACAGATACTTCTCAAAAGAACATACAAGTGGCCAACAAACATAAAAAAAGTGCTCAACATATTAATAGAGATATTCAAATCAAAATCACAATGAGACACCATCTCACACCAGTCAGAATGGCTGTTATTAAAAAGTCAAAAAAACAACAGATGCTGGTGAGACTGTGGAGGAAAAAAACTCCACATATATACTGTTGTTGAGAATGTAAATTAATTCAGTCAATGTGGAAAGCAGTTTGGAGATTTCTCAAATAATTTAAAACAGAACTACCATTCAACCCAGCATTCCCATTACTGGATATATACCCAAAGGAAAATGGAACATTATACCAAAAAAAGCCACATGCACTTATATGTTTGTTGCCACTCAATTCATAATAGCAAAGACATGGAATTAACCTAGGTGCCCATCAGTTGTGGATTGATAAGGAAAGTGTGGTACAAATATACCATAAAATACTATGTGGCCATAGAGAAGAATGAAATCACATCCTTTGCAGTAATATGGTGGAGCTGGGGGCCATTATCCTAAGCGAATCAATACAGGAACAAAACACTAAATACCGTATGTTCTCACTTATAAGTAGGAGCTAAACACTGGGTACACATGAACATGAAGATGGCAGTGATAGACATGGGGAATACTAGAGGAGGTAGGGGGGCAAGGTTTGAAAACCTATTGAGTACTGTGCTCACTATGTGGGTGATCGGATCTATTGTATCCCAAATCTCAACATCAGGCAATATATCCATGTAACAAACCTGCACTTATACCCCCTAAAGCTAAAAGACAAGTTGAAATTATTAAAAATAAAGACTTCCAAAACGAAATATCATGAAAATTAATGTAGAAGCTGGTTTTTAAAGTTGTATTTTTTCTAAATTACCTGCTTGAAAAAATTGCTTGATAGTAACTGTTTTTGCACATTTCCCATCTTCTGAAAACTCATGCTCTATATTTATAGAAGGACTTTAATCTTCCTGAGGCCAGGACAGTGGGACTGTGTAGAAGGGAAAAATGTAAACCACACAGTGGCACTGAGTACATTTAATTTGTTGTTATTAATAAAACAAAATATTTCCTATAAGCAAATAAATGCTGTGGTAGAATTCCAAAGCAGTATCCCCAAGATTCCTACCCCGTTATTCAATCAAACACTAACTTACATACTGCAGGAAAGGGACTTTGCAGATGGAATTAGGGTTACTTATCAGCTGACCTTAAAATAGGGAGATTACCTGGAGTATGTGAATGGGTCCAATGTTAATCACAAGAGCATTGAGAAGTAGAAGAGGGAGGAAAGTAGAAGTGTCAAGTCAGAGAGATGTGGTGGAAGAGGAAGTAGCAGAGGAGTGATGTGGAAAAGGAAAAGGGGATGTCAGGGAGATTAGAAGTGTGAGAAGGATTCAATATTTGAAGATAGAGAGCCAGTGCCATGAGTCAAGAAATGTGGGCAATCTCTGGGAGCTGAGAAAGAATTGCCCCCATCCCTACCATCAACCAGTAAGGAAATGGGACCTTAGTTCTGTAGCAGCATGGAACTGAGTTTTGCCAACAGTCTGATCCTGGAAGCTGATCCAGTCCCAGAGCCTGCAGAAGGAAATTAGTGCCTGCTAATTTTGATTTAGACCTTGTGATACTTTGAACAGAATGCAGCTTAGCCAACCTGGACTTCTGACCTACAGATATCGTGAGATAATACTGTTGTATTGTCTTAAGCCATTAAGTTTCTAGTAGTCTGTTATAGCAGCAATAGAAATGAACACAAATGCAAAGGAACTTAATACTACAAAATTGACCTTCAACTCGTAGCATATTGGAGATACACAAAGAATGTCCTTTAAACAGTTATACAACAAATGGAGCAAATGCAGCAAGCTCAATGCTAAAACTGGACTTTCTTACTTTATGTCCTCAGGAAGGAAAAATTTTATTTACTTAGCAAGAAAAACATATATGTAAGAAAAGATTCTTTTCCCGACATCCTCCTTCTTGAATGAAGATCGTGACTGTTATGCCATAAGAAAAAAAAAAGAAAAAAACTAGTGTCCTTTTTCTATATCTTTCTAGTCTACACTACACTACATCAGATTTGTTCATCAGAAATAACTACCTACCATGATATTCCATCTTGACAAACATCAATAAAGTAAAACACCTGGAGAGAATATTGATCAAGAGTTTTTTTTTTTTTTTTTTTTTTTGAGTCTTAGCTTTAAATTCCGATTCTGCTGTGTATTGGTTAAGTGAGTTTGGGAAATTGATTTTTTCCATATCTTGACTCTTCTCATGGGTAAGATGAGGATAAAGATTCTTACCTATACTGTGTTGTTGAAATAATTAAATGAAATAATGTGTATTTTCAAACACTGCCTAGCATATTGTAGGCATTCATCAAATAATAGTTATTCTTTTTACCACAAGTGGGTCTTTACCTGGAGTACCAAATCTTACTCTAATTATGGTCCAGTTTAAGTTGCACAATTGCTATTCTTAGATGCCCTTTATACTTCTCAGATGACCTATATTGATTATTCCATTTTTCTGACCACTTGTAATTGAGGAGTTTCTTTTGATATTTGTAAATATTATAAATGTTATAAGAATTTATAAATGACTTTGCTTCCTTATTCTAAACTGTTTTTGAGCAGGAACCATAAGGCACACAGTAGGCTCTCAGGAAGCACATGTAGGTAGTTTAAACATCTTAGTAATGTAGTTTTCACTTTGCTTGATTATGTATGTCAGTGTGCACACATGCTTTATTTTTCCTGCACCAGGAATGCCAAAAAATGTGAAGAAAAAAAATCCATCCTCACTGGACATAGAGCCAAGTCCCCAAGCTATAGTGCCAGCCATCTCACAAGAGAGACTAATCTTGAAGGAATGCCAGCATAATTTTGCAGACCTCTGAGATTTGGCTTGTTCAGATAAGTTTCAGATAAGCATCTGCACTTTTGGTGGCCCATCCAAATCCAATACACACAGCCAGCCCAGAGAGCACCATCCATCACCGTGGCTGGAACGAGTGAAAATCCATCCTGATGGGGATTTATTGCAGGAAATAACCCTTCTTTTCTCTAAAATGTTTTGCTTCAAGTCTGGGCATCTTTACTCCTACTGAAAACTCCAGTGGCAAGCTGCACAGCTTTTTGATTTTTCCCAGTGCATTTTAATTAGCTACCTCTCAATCACTGACTTACACATTTCGGTGCATTGTGAAGAAGATAAAAAAGAAAATCTGATTCACCCTTAGGGAGGATTTCATAAGGAAACTGGAAATTTCTTTAGAATTATTGATCAGTACCTATCCTTGGCATAATTATACCAACGTTTTTTCTTCCTATGTCTTCCATTCGTTGAACATTTCTTTTTTCATTTATTTTTCTATCCTTTCTTAAAGTTTCATTATTTCATAACTTTTTGGTGGTATTTTATCTTTCCTGACTCATAAAGAGACTTTGAAAATATATTCTGTGTCATCTTAGTATTTATATATTCAGTTCCCCTTGATCATTTTTCACTGCGGATGGGCTTCCTGTACTAACTCTTTTCTCAGGGTGAATTGTGCATTCCTTTGGGTCTTGCAATGGATGCATACGGAACTTGTGAGATCTATGGCTCAAGGCTCTGAGAGAACCCCTTTGCTGAGGAATACTTGGCAGCTTGGAATTGTTTTTGAAGCTGCTGGGTGCTTACCTCTTGCTGTTGTTTAAATATGGGTGTATTAGTTTCCTATTACTGCTGTAAGAAATTACCACAAATTTGGTGGCCTAAAACACCACACATGTATTCTCTTACAGTTCTAGAGGTCAGAAGATAAAAATCAGTTTCACTGGACTGAAATCAAGGTGTTAGCAAGGCCATGCTACCTCCGGAGGCTCTGAGGGAGAATCTATTCCTTGCTTCGTCCAGCCTCTGGCGACTGTGGCATTCCTTCACCTGCGGTCACATCACTCTAATCGCTGCCTCCTGGTCACATGCTCTTCTCACCTTCTGTCTGTAGTCTAATAAACTCACTCTACTTCCCTCTTGTAAGAACACATGTGATTGTATTTAGGGCCTACCTGGCTAATCCAGGATAACCTCATCTCTGGATCCTTAATTTGATAACATCCACAAAGGTCTTTTTCATACACGGTAACATTCACAGCTCCCAGGGATTAGAATCTAGATGCCTTTGGGGGTTGGGGGACCATTATTTAGCCTGACAGATAGGGATGGAAATTTCGAACACATCACTTTTCAGTTATCTAAGGGCAAGACAAAAGCTCTTATATTATTTTGTATTCATTCATATTCTAACATTGCCAGCTCATACATAGAAAAAGGCTCAATAGAAAAGCTCATCAATTAAATGAACACACACACAGAAAAAAACTAATGCAGGTTTTGCTGTATTTACCATGCATATGTCAGACCTATGACAAATGCTTTTCTCTGAACATTGCTCGTAGGCTTTGTTTCTCTCCTTCCTCCATCATTCTTCTCTTTCATCTGCCTCTGTTTCATCAGACTTCATCAATTCCCTCCCTCCCTCCCTCCCTTCCCTCCCTTCCCTCCCTTCCCTCCCTTCCCTCCCTTCCCTCCCTTCCTTCCCTTCCCTTCCCTTCCTTCCCTTCCTTCCTTCTTTCCTTCCTTCTTTCCTTCCTTCCTTCCTTCCTTCCTCCCTCCCTCCCTCCCTTCCTTCCTTCTCTCCTTCCTTCTATATTTCCACCTAGCAGGTAAAATAAATGGATGAAAGTAAAATATACCTGGTTGCTACTGGTCCTTTTTACAGCAAATTAATATTATTAGTAAGAAAATATAAATAAATGTTGAGGTCAAACAACCAAATTAAATATGAAAAATGCTATTCAGAAATGCCCACCCTTTAGAAGGCTTAACTGGGTATCGAAACCCCCTGCAGATGATTGTTGAAATTTTTCGGTTTCATCAGGGTGTTGAGCATATAGCTTTTAGTTTGCCCTTGTGAATTCTCCATTGATGATGATAAATAGAATCATTTCTGGAACTCAAATTAAAAGTAAACAGAGTAGGGCTTCTCATGTGTAACCAATAAGTTGTGGCCAATTATGATGTTAAGGACATTAGTGTCCTTCAAAGTTACCAAGTGCAGTCAGATGGTGTGAGGTTAGCAGGTAGCAATAGGGTCGGGCTATTAGTGTTAAATATTACTGATTTAAATGCCAGCTGTCAATTATCCATGCTAATGGGGGAGATGGGAGGCATGGAGGAATGAAAACCGGAATGATAATGGTAATAATAAAAAATGCTTCCCAGCTATTGCTTTGAATAGCCTCTAGTGTTTAATCAGGGCAAAAAGAAGAATAGATTGAATTGTCTACTCTTTCCTTTGCGAATTCTGGGGACAATTTTAGCAAGCACAGTACTGGGTTCTATAGGGATAGGTGGGCAATGGGGGAAGTCATTCTGTGACTTTTTCTGTCTGAGCCTGTTTCACATTTGACTCTCAGGGCTGCTTTTACTTATTTTTAATTTAATTTAATTTCATTTAATTTTTGAGACAAAGTCTTGTTCTGTCACCCAGGCTGGAGTGCAGCGTCATGATCTTGGCTCACTGCAAACTCCACCTCCCGAGCTGAAGTAATTCTTCTACCTCAGCCTCCTGAGTAACTGGGATTACAGGCGCCCACCACCACACCTGGCTAAGTTTTGTATTTTTTTTTAGTAGAGTTGGTTTCACCATGTTGGCCAGGCTGGCCTTGAACTTCTGACCTTAAGTGATCTGCCTACCTTGGCCTCGGCCTCTCAAAGTGCTGAGATTACAGGCGTGAGCCACTGTGCCTGGCTGCTTTTACTTATTAATAGTAATGACACGTTAGTTATGATACCATCTTAATATATAAGAGGGTCACTTCGTTAAGCTTTGTTAAACCTCCTACTACTTGCAGTACAGATTCTCCTAGTTAAGCTGGTACCACTGTCTTCTGAGTGTTCCTTTCCCATCCTGAGCCACTGTCAACATGAGCAGTCTCGGTTTCTACTCCCAGCTAGATTTCACTAGGTGAGAGGAGGCAGATTCTTTGATCTCTGGAGGACATCTGAAAGGTCAGTCAATGCCACCCTAAACATAAATCCTCTAATATGCCGTGTGTTTTCATTGTAAAGCTTGGAATCTATGATTAGATGCCACAAATTTGCTTCTGAACTGTGAGTTTGCTTTCAGTGTTTCTAAGCAGCTTATGGGGGCCCATAGTCAAGTTTGAGTTTCCCAGATCTCATTTAGTTTTTATGTTTCTGTGAACATTCTGAAGGAATTTCCTATCCAAATTCTACTTTCTTATCAAGATTCAACTCAAATATTTCTTGAAGCCTTTTCTAGTCTCTCACAATGGAAATTAGCTTTCTTTGGTCTATCATTAATAAACTTTTTTGGAATATCTCATTTTATTGTAATAAGCTATTGTTTTGTTATTTTTAACATTTAAAAAAAAATTTGGAGACAGAATCTCACTCTGTCACCCAGGCTGGAGTGCAGTCGCACAATCTCGGCTCACTGCAACCCCCACCTTTTGGATTCAAGTGATTCTCGTGCCTCAGACTCTGGAGTAGCTGGAATTACAGGCATGCACCACCACACCCAATTAATTTTTGTATTTTTAGTAGAGATGGGTTTTGCCATGTCAGCCAGGCTGGTCTTGAACTCCTGGCCTCAAGTGATCCACCCTCCTCTGCCTCCCAAAGTGCTGGGATTACAGGTGAGAGCCACCGTGCCTGGCCTATTTTTAGCATTCTATATTTGTACAGCAGGCTGCATCAAGAAAATTTCGATGTCCTAAACAAACACCCAAATCCCCTCATCCAGTGCTTGTCTGAGGCGCTCCTGGTCAAATCATTCCTGGAGTATTGGGTTTAGTTTGGGTCCTCTTTCTGAGGGATGTCGACAAACCAGAGTAGGGAAACGGCAATGACCAGAAGGGCAGAGTCTGGAAACCATGCTGTCCAAAGAACCAAGGGAAAATCTGAGGCTGTTCAGCCCACAGCAGCAGTGCCCAAAGTGTGTTCCCATAAAATTGCACTTCCCCAGCAATTTCTATGTTGACTTTTTATATTATTGCTCATTTAATTGTTCATCTTTCATACTAGACTTTATGCTCTGGGAAGTCAAAAATCATTTTTATCTACTGTAGTGATCCCAGCACATATCACAAAGCCTGGTGCAATGTAGGTGCTTAATGAGTATTTGTTGAATGAAAAATGAAGTGCTAAATTTTCTATTGCACTGTAATTCTGTGTGATGTTAAGGTGAAATTGGGAGAAATAAGATTTTTGTGGTCAAATGGGTTTGGAAAGTGCTTGCTGTAGTGCAGGTAGATGGGTTTTCTTACTGCTAGAATGCTCATAGTTTCAAGGAACAAAAAGTGTATTTTCAAGACAGGATTAGAATATACTCTATTTTTCTAAGTTTATTTCACCATGGAATACTCTTTTTTTTTTTTTCCATCACAAAGCATCCTATGGCAATGCCGTCCATAAAAAAAGGACAGGGGATATGATAGGGACTTTAAATACTTGAAGGGCTATTGTTCGTAAAGAAAGAAAAAGGACCAGTGAGTAGAAATTGTAATGGTGCATTTTTTGATTTTGCACAAAGATCTGGCTAAAAATAAAAGCAGTACAAAAATGGAATAGACAGGCTTCTAAGGCAGTGAATTCTGTTTCCCTGTTTAAGCAGCTTTAAGCAGAAGCTGAACACTCCTGGGGAGAGTTGCAGGGGTTGAATTATCCACAGACTAGAAGATTGTATTAGGTGACCTCCAAAGTCCCTTCCAAAGCCAAAGTTGTAGTATTCTGTATTTTCTCTTTCTCTTGTTTGCAAGTTTCTTGCCAAGAACACATTGTTGTCTCCTCAATGCCCATATCCCCTCCTCCAGTGCTTTGTTTCATAGTAGACATTTAATAAGAATTTGCATATTACTTGATTGGTCTTTATGTTGTTACAGAAATTAAAGAATTGTAATGGAGACATATTGGCTATAACATAGAAAACTTATGTATAAAACTAGTTTTCTTGTAATTAGAAAATAGACAACCTTAATAGGAAGCCTGTCTTGTGGAAATATGTAGAAACATACGATTTAAGGGTATGGTATCATTGCTGATGCTATCTTTCTATATTTCTTTCCTCACAACCTCAAATCCAGAATCCTCACTCCCATTTTACTGGCGAACCGTGACTTATAACAAATGAGTTGTAATCATGTGGATGGCTTTGTTGTGAAATTTGAAAGCATATTGAATGATTCAGACATCATAAGCTAATTATCTGCAATTGTTAGACTGAATATAGAGGGATAGTCTTTTATCTGGTTTCTGCTATTTATGTGTTTCTGTTATTTGGCTCGCCATCTGGCCAAACAATAACGTGTTGGGAAGTTAGAAAGTATGTAGAGGTTGAGTCCTTTGGTACCAAACTCAGCCTAGTGCCGTGTGCTTCAGGCTTTCTTATAGGACTGTTCTTAATTCAAGTTTCAACTCTGCTTGCTGTTGTTGTCTGTGTATCTTGCAATTTGTTTTTATTAAGCTATCCAGAGTTGGCTTTTGTTATATGCTAAGAAATGAACAGTAACAAATACAATGTGTTTAGATGAAAAACATGAACATTGCGGGTATGAGAAATAAGAGCCTAGAGCTGTGCTTTCCAGTAGAAGTATGATGCAAACCACAGATGCAACTTTAAAATTTTTAGTAGCCACTTTCAAAAAGTTAAAAAAGGTGAAATTAACTTCAGTAATACCTTTAATTCAACATGCTATATTCAGAATGGTATCATTTCAACATAAAATTCTTGTAAAAAATTGAGGTGTTTACATTCTTTTTTATTCATAGCATATCTTTTTGTATGGTAACATTTCATCAGAGATAATTGCTATCTACATAGATTTCATAAAACTTACAGTTAAAAAAGTAGATTCACTTACTTAAGTTGTTCCAAACACACTAAAAAGTTTTTCAATAACCAAAACGATTATCGACAAATAATTTACATTCAGTCTTTTGCTCAGGCTAGCCATGTTTTAAAGGCTGCCCAATTGGACACTGCAGGTCTAATCCTCACCTCTAGTTGATCATCAGATGGAAGACTCAGACCTCTCTACAGACCCAGGTTTCCTTTACTTTCCCAACACCCCACCATTCCCTCCTCTAAACCTTCACCTTCCACCATGCTTTACTGTCAGGATCCAGCCTGGAAAGTGGAGCACCTTATGTGGTACGAGGAATTGCCGACAGTCAGGATTTCATATAGAAAATACATTACACAGCTGTTAGTGGGCTCAAAGAGCATAAAGGCAAAACTGAGATAATAATAAAAAATAGCTACCACCCTTGGAACTGAGGAAAACTAAAGGAATCGCCCCAAATTAGGAGCTGGGAATGCAAGCCGCATCCAGTGGGTATTCAGGTTTCTGATGAGCCGCCGGACCCAGGCTGCCAAGGCTGGTCTGAGAGTGGCTGAGAAGCTGGCTGTAGTCACATGCTGATGCTAGACCCACAGCCCCTGCTCGAGTGACTCTGACAGGAACATGTTGGAATAATAGGAAAGAAGTCTTTTTTATCTCCTCCTGCCTTCTGGTTTCATTTTTGCTCCTTACATCATCCGGGCTTAATAGGAAGCCAGTAGGCAGAGCTCTGGCCTGGGCTTCATAGAGCAAAGGATAGAAGCATGAACTTAGAGCTGAGAAAAAACAGGTAAATAGCTGGCATAGACATCCCTGGAAACTCTCACCCCTCCACTGCAGGAGCAGCCCTTAACTTGCATGGCTAACTCAGTTCCAGCAGAGGGCCCTGGCTGCGGTCTTCCCACTGCTTTGACAGTAACCAGTTAGAGCCCTTTAGGAAGAAGGCCTTCCTGGGTGTTTTGGAGTTTTGAGAATAGATCTCATTGTCTAGGTCGAGACTAACATAAGTCAAGAGTTCAGCTCAAACGAACCGGGCTGGTATTGATAAGTGTTTGGGCCCCGGTGAGGGAATATTTTTGTTAAGCTGATTCACGTATGACCAATTCCATTTTTAAGGGCAGCTTTATTTTTGCAAATGGTTAGTACCTGGAGCCTAACTATGTTTCATAGCCTATCCGGATTTTGCTGTACAGTCCCACAAATGGGCACAAAGGGGATTTTCAGTCTTCATCGTATCCCTTCTATGGGAGGAGGGAATCATCTTTCTTTCTCTTCAAAAATGACTTTTAAAACACTCGGGTCTTTACCACTGAAGCTTATGACAGCGCAGAGCACTCTAAAGAGATTTGCAATGTAGCTCTCATTCTTGAAGGTAAGACTCTAGAGTAGCTGTGCTGCTTTTCTGAGAGGGAGATAGATGGAGGGGGAGATGCTCTGATGAGGCTACAGCAACTAGGCAGCCCAATGGATGAGCAAATTACGATGAAACACTAGTTCCAGGCCTCGACTCCAATGCTCCATTTCCCCATTCACATTCAAAGGCAAGTGGGATTATTTTTGTAAGAAAGATATATTTGTAGACTTAATGCTGCATATGTTTGAACTCTTTCCAAAATGATGTATTCATCAACGCTTAAAACATTTTGAAAGCTCTGTGTAATGGGAGGCCGCATTAGCCATTTCCTGGCAATGCAATGTGTTTGTGTTTGGGTTACAGTTCAGTTCTTGGCTTCCTCATCACACAGCAGTTGGAATGAGTCTTTGAATTAGCATGAAATGACACGGTTTATTTTGTTTAGTCGATTTGGTCTTTACAAAGCTGGTGCTCATTGCTCCTGAGCCTGTTGTGAGCATTCGACTCTGATAGGCTGGAGGGGAAGAAAGGAGAAATCCTGACGATAGTTTTGACTCTGGGTTTCTCATTAAAAAGGAAAACAGCCAATTCCCCTGCCACCCTCTGTTCCTGCCACAAAACAAAAATCAAGCCATGGCAAGAATCTATACAGAAGAATAAAACTCTCATTAAAGAGAATCCTTTGTGTTTGATTATAGTATGCCCTCTCTCCTGCCCCAGCCTATAAAGGTAGAAAAACAAAATTAAGCTCTACATTTTCTGGCTTTGCCTACAATTTTACCAAAAAAAGCCAACATAGGTGAATTAGAATTTCTCCCTTTGGGATGTGGAAATAATCAAGACATACATTACAGGGAAGTTAATGAACTCAGATCTTGTAGTATTCGACACCCAAGGTTTTGCTCTTTTATTTGGAATCCTCTTAACACTTAGAATCCCTTCCTTCAAGCAAGTTCCTGGCAGATGTTTTATTGTTCCTATTGTTTTTCTTCTGAGGCTGTACATTAGGTTAAAATATCACAAATAGCTGCTATTATAGTGAGGGTCACAGAAGCTATAATTCTTCGTGACAGGCAGAGGAAATGTGACATGTTTAGGAAACCCTGTCACTGATATTAACACTCAGATCTTCAGGCAAATGTTTAATGACAGATTCAGCAAGCTGCACAAAGTTTATTATCTACCAAGCAAAAGGTTACTTGCAGGGAACTATAAATACTATTTGGAAAATGTCCCTAGACAATGATGTGTTCTTTCTCCTCCTCTTCACCTCTGAATCTGTAATTGTAGGATAAATATCACATCTGAGACAAATCAGACAGATCTTCCTTCTTACCGTTCCTGTTTGTATATCCAATTATCTCATTTCCAGGCAGCATGCAGGGCACTGAGCTAAGCAATCTTTCCAGGTTTTAATCTGATGTTAGTGTAGACATTTGAGTCCTTCAAAATCTTGTAAAGTGTGGTCATTGGAAGTAGTATATAAATGTTGGCAGGATTACCCAATTACCTGCTAGTGATCTCACAGCAGAGTCACTAATATTATATATCCAACAAATAAAAAATTCCCCCAATATTTTTGATTTCTGGATATAATTACATAAAACTTTAGTGTTGTCTAACTTGGAATTTCTGAAACTCAGCACTGTAGACACTTTGGGCTGGATAATACCTTGCAGGGAGCTGTCGTGTGTACGGTAGGAGGCTTAGCAGCATCACTGGATCTACCCTGTACAAACTTCTTGTACCCCATCTAATACAGTTGTGACAATCAAATATGTCTTCAGATATTGCCAGATGTCCCCTGAAGGGCAAAATCATTCCTTGTTGAAAACCATGATGAAACTCTATGTCCCTTTCTACTTTTCTTTCCAGTCTCCAAACTAATTATTTCAAATGGATACATAAAATTTGTCGTGCCATCTTGTAGGCCAAGTATACAGTTCTCAATACTGTCCAAAAAGGTCTTGCATACATATGTATGTTTTTCTGCTCAAGACATTCACGGTGTATTATCTATGGTGATAAAAGGAAAACTTCAGCTGAATTAAATTTAAAAGAGTTTAATTGAGCAATGAACAATTGGTGGATCGGAAAGCCTCCAGAATCACAGCAGATTCACGGAGACTCCAGTCCAGCCATGTGTTGGAAGAAGATTTGATTTCCTGACCTTGTGATCTACCCACCTCGGCCTCCCAAAGTGATAGGATTACAGGCATGAGCCACCACGCCCAGCCGGCTTGATGAGTTTTTACAAATGTAAGCAATTGTGTTAATCACCACCACACTTGTGATATACAACATCCTCATCATTCCATAAAGTTCTCTTCATCCTTCTGCAGTAAGTTCCCTCTCTCTCCCCTAACAACTTATGATCTGCTTCTTGTCACTATGGTTTTGCTTTTCCTAGAAATTCATATGAATGTCATAATAGTTTATAGCTGTTTGTGTCTGTTTTCCTTCACTCAGCATAATTCATTAGAGATTTATTCATGTGGTTGTGTGTATGAGTAGTTTATTCCTTTTCATTGCTGAGTAGTATTCTATTGTATGAGTATACCACAATTTGTTTATTCATTCACCAGTTGGTAGACATTTAGATTGGTTCCAGTTATTGGCTACTATGAATAAAGCTGCCATGAACATTTGAATATGACTATTTGTGTGGATATTTATTTTCATTTCTCTTAGGTTGTGGCAGCAGAACATTGGACCCCCCAAAGATACCCATTCCTTAATCTGGGAAACTGTGGCTATGTTACACAGTATGGCAAAATGGAATTAATACTGATGTAATCAAGGTTGCTAATAAACTGACCTTAAAGTGAGGAGTCTGTCCTGTATTCCAGCTGGGTCAATCTAATCACATAAATTATTAAAAGTGGAGGGCCTATTATCCTTAGCAAACTAACACAGAAACAGAAAACCAAATACTGCATGTTTTCACTTCTAAGTGGGAGCTCAATGATGAGAACACATGGGCACAAAGAAGGGAACAACACACACTGGGGCGTATCGGAGGGTGGTGGGTGGAAGGAGGTAGAGGATCAGGAAAAATAATGAATGGGCATTAAGCTTAATATCTCAGTGATGAAAAATAATCTGTACAACAACCCCCCCGGCACATGTTAACCTATGTTACAAACCTGCACATTCTGTGCATGTATCACTGAACTTAAAATTTAATTTTTTTTTTTTAAGTAGAGGGCCTTCCCGGGCTACTGTAGAGAGACAGAGAGATGGCTCCTTGAGAAGGACTTGACCCACCATTGCTAGCTTTGAAATGAAGATAGAAGGGACAAGGAATACAGGCATTCTCTGGAAGCTAAAAAAGTAAAGAAAATGAATTTTCCCCTAGAAATCCCAGAAACAAATTCAGCACACTAACACCTTGATTTTAGCCCAGTGAGAGCTGTGCTTGAACATGTGATTTACAGAACTGTATGATAATATATTTGGGTTGTTTTAAGCTACTGAATTTGTAGTAATTTGTAACAGTAGTCATGGAGATGAATACATGGGTCTAGTGGGATGGCTGGGCCATGTGAAGTTTATGTTTAACTTTTTTTTTTTTCAGACGGAGTCTTGCTCTTTCACCCAGGCTGGACTGGACTGCAGTGGCGCGATCTCGGCTCACTGCAAGCTCTGCCTCCCGGGTTGACGCCATTCTCCTGCCTCAGCCTCCTGAGTTGCTGGGATTATAGATGGCCGCTGCCACGTCTGGCTAATTTTTTTTTTTATTTTTAGTAGAGACAGAGTTTCACTGTGTTAGCCAGGATGGTCTCGATCTCCTGACCTCGTGATCTGCCCGTCTTGGCCTCCCAAAGTGCCGGGATTACAGGCATGAACCACCATGCCCAGCCTGTTTAACTTTATAAAAACCGACCAAACTGTTTTCCAAAGTGGCTGTACTTTTACTGACTTTTTAAAAAGTAGGATTAGGATGGGTTGTAAACATAGGTGTGTTTCTCTACCAATTTTTTTTTATAGAAAGACTTCCAGATCCAGAATCTAGAGAAAGGAAAAAAGCAGGAGCTGCCCATCTGTTGGTCTAGCAGTTTGGGGGATTTGGGAGACTGCAGAATAACAGCCGTAGCCGGGAGGCTTTCACAAGGCCATTCACACAGGTAGTATTTCCAGAGAAAGGTCCTGTCATGCCTGTTTCTCTGATTGGTGGGCTCATATTACCATAGAGGCCAGAGGAAGCCAAAGGGCTAGGCTTCTCCATTACCTTTTTCATTCCCTTTGAGCTCACCCTAGCTCCAAAACTTGCTGTTGCAAGTATTGGCATTGGTGGTATACAACAGCACCTACTTCTACTAATGGGGGTCATTCTCTTTTGCCAGTTTACACCACAGGAACTGCGTCTAATTGAAATTCATCCAAATTTCTAGTTTATATGTGAAGCTACTCCTGATTTGCAGCAAGGGTGAAAATTTTTCTCTCTAAGCATTTTTTTCTGGCCATTTCAGCATGAATTTTGAAGAGTCCTAGTATTTAAGAAAATGCCTCTTGTTAAAGGGAGTAGGAAAGACTTTATTCAAAGGAGACTACTATAATGGGGGTTTTGCAGTAGGGGAGACAGATGAGGCCCACTCCAAATGCAAGGGCAAGTGAGGAATTATAGTCAAGGAACAGGGTGGGGGTCAGTGGATGGAAAATTACTAACAGGAAACTTCAGGGGTGAGGGAGGATTCTAGCTAACCCAACTTGACAGGATTCTTGATGAAGGCAGGCCAGGGTGATCAGATATCAAGGATGGGGCATGAGAAATTTGATCACATGTCAAGAGTGGAGAATTTTTGCTAAAATGACCTGGCCTGATTCTTGCTGAAACTAGACTAAGGGAGCCAAGGACAGAGCCATGGTTGGAGCATGGTTGAAAAGAGAATTTAGGGCTGGACACTTGTGGCTCATGCCTGTAATCCCAGCACTTTGAGAGGCCAAGGCAGGTGGTTCACTTGAGGTCAGGAGTTTGAGAGCAGCCTGGCCAACATGGTGAAACCCCATCTCTACTAAAAATACAAAAATTAGCCAGGCGTGGTGGTGCACACCTGTAATCCCAGGTACTCGGTAGGCTGAGGCACGAGAATCACTTAAACCTGGGAGGTGGAGCTTGCAGTGAGCTGAGATTGCACCACTGCACTCCAGCCTGGGTGACAGAGGGAAGATCTGTCTCGAAAACAGATACTTTGTCACTACTGGGCAACTGTGCTCAAACTGCTACCTTGGTCTTTGATAATATTTTTAAGATACAGTGTCACATATTTAAGAGATTTTTGGAAAAGGCAATTGTCATTGCTATTAATTTTTAAAACCATGAAAGACACGAATTTTACATAGTCAATATAAGGGAAAATATGATCAGGAAAATATATATTAGCCAAGCTAATATAAAAACAGTACCTATTGTCTGTAATCCAAACAATCCTTATGAACTGTGTAAGAAAATCATGACAAGTAGAAAAGCAACTTTGTTACAGGATTGCTGTTAATTAGCTTGAATTTGAAAGATGAAACCCTATGATTTAAGAATTTTACTCTTCTGATTCTTCCATTTTTCAGAAAAGCAGTTTTCAATTTTTATGAAAAATGGCCCCATTTCCAGACCATGGGCCAATGGTGGAGTGGATTTGAAGAGGGGCTGGGAAGATCCTGTACATGTTGTGTTGTGTCACCATAAAGGTGTCAGGGTGGTGGAGTGCTCAAAGTGAGGCCAGCATTGTCCCTGTGGGAGTCCCACCTGCTCTGCAATCTTGCCTGTCATGTGTTCTTGATGTGGATAGGCTTCTGAAGTGCTTTGGTGGCCATTATCATGGCTGTGTCTGATTTTCTTAATCATGCATGGCAATGACACCCAGATGGGCTTTGTTCCTCAGGTTCCATTTCTGGAGCACGGATGTATTTGCTAACATCTATTGTGGGCGTGTTATCTTCCACAAGCAGCACATGTTATGTTGCCTAAAGGGATGGCAGCCTGGGCTTCTCGGCCCTCCATGAAGCATGGCAGAATTCCAATGGCACATCTGCAGGCAGACTTAAATGTGTTAAACTACTTATTTGCACACCCAATAAATCGTCAACGAGATGGAGTCACATCACATAAACCTTTCAGTGGCTACCGATGCTTTTGGGACAACCAAAATCTTCAGCACAGCAGACAAGGCTCTCTGATATTATAGAGTGGTGACACTCACGCCATTTTTCTTCAATAGAAGGTTTTACATACACTTTATCTACCCTTGTGCACACAAACCCCAACACTCTCTCCATTGGCTCCTGCCATCCAACCAGTGATTTCTACACCAGGGTTACAACAGAGGTTGTGAGGGCCTTCAGGATGGCTCTCAAACAAGCTGCAGGGAAATCATAGTGGCTTGTGTTAGTGGAGAATTTTTTGAGGTAGTCATACCTGTCTTCCAAATCTTCACCTCTCAAGGTTAAAAAAAAAAAAAAAGCATCCACTGTGACTCCCCCCACATTTTTCCACCCCTTGCTGGAGAATTCATCCCTGTTTGGTAGGCATCAATGCTACATTTCAGCCGTACCATACAGAAATGAAAATGCAGGCTGGGGCTCTGCCCTCCCTAACCTGCTGCTTTGTGTTCACACTCAGTAAACACTGAAGTTCAATCACATTCCTCTCTGCAGAATATAGTCAATTAGGCTCCTGCTAGTGATTGTATATTCTGATTGTACACAACAGACTGTCCTTTTTCTCAAAGGTTTAAGAGAAAAATTAAACAGTTTCTGAAGTTTCTAAAATTTAAACTCAACTAATGGGCTTACTGGCCATAATTGAGTTGGTGGGTCCTAAGCCAGATAAGGACCACTAATTGTTCAGTACTTTTATGTTAATTAAATTATTTTCCCATTAGGAAAGCTTGCTATTTACAAAGTATTATTAATGTACCATGCCCTTTGTCTCCACCCCTGCTTTTAGTTGCCTATAACTTGAACCTCTTAATAAACCAACTCTAAGCCCTGAAATATAGTATCGTTTGTTATTGCTATTTTAAAATACTCAGCTTTCCTGAAATAAACTGGCAAATAATTCTATTTGATTTTATCTTTTATTTTTGAGCTGAACATGTTATTTGGAAATAAAAAACAAGCAGATTAAAAAGAAAACAGTTGAAAATCTATCCCTTTATCACTAGTTTCTTGGGGAAATTTATCTAACATTATTTTTCCTTTTTGGTATGCTTGTTGTAATCCATTTATTTTCTTTTCACTGCTTGTCAAGACTCCATTCTGAAACAGCACTCTTCCCATGATTATATTTCTGAATCCTCTGAGATCTCTGACTAAATTGTGCAGAACATGTGCTGCTGTAAGATTTCATTGAAATGTATAAAGAATAAGGGATTTTGTTTTCTTAAATTCCCTTTAGTATATAAAATATTTGGTGAGTTGCTGATACCTTTATTTAAACTTTTTAAAAAATAGACTATTACTTGTTTTTTTTTATTTTTATGCTTGACATCTCTAATTATGGTTTTTAATTGGGGTTATTACATAAAGGAGAATGAACCATAACATTGTGACCTCCTGTTCTGCCTGGTTATTTACAATATTCCTTGGTGAGTATTCAATTTTAGATCCAGCAGGCAATAACTGGCGATTGTTCTAAATACCTGCTTTGATGATTTGAAATAACATTAGAGTCACAACTAGTATATTCTATCATCCTACCCTGCCCCCAACACACATACATTCGCCCTAGGAGAGGAGAGCAAGCCAACTGGGAAAGGAGAACTAGGGCAGAAATCTGAGTAGCTAGAGCCAAATGTTTTTAATCTGCACATGGCTATGGTAGGGCAAAAACTACACTGCCTACTTCATCCATTCTGGGCTCACAATCCCCCAAGTTCTTATAAGAATGGGACTTGCCTTGATGATACACTTGCAAGTGGTGTTATCAGAAAACTGTATTGGAAACAAGATGATTGTGTAAGGTGAACATTAATGCTTATGTTTGCCTTGGCACTAACCTGAGAAACTTGTATAATGTGGCTTATAAACCATCTCTCTTGACTATGAGGAAGACCTCGTGAGGACAAGCCAGGTAAAGAGGCACCAGCTAGAGATTGGAGTAGCTGTGCAAGGGGGAATCAGGAAATGCACTGCAAGGGCCACTGGTGATGAAAATATACAATAGGTTTTATTGAGGAAAAATTTATAAGCAGAGAAGTAGCAGGGTGCACACAATTCCTCAAAACTTCAGCATACCATGGCTTGTGCTGGACAGGGGAGGACTGCATGTATCATGGCTGACGTGTCATGGAGAGGAATCCCGGACCTGTGATACTGCACATACATAGGGACTGCTGGAGCAGTTTACATCTATGCCATTATGTAATCCCAGATGCTCCTTGATCAGAGAAATGGCTTTATTTGAAAGAGGAACCTTCTGGAATCCAGTGTTTTCTATCAGATTGTTCTCTGTTAAGCCAGCTCTCTCCTAAACTACCAAACCAGAGGAGGAAATGAACCTCTAGGGTTATCAGATTCTCTCTCCTCTGAGTGATGCATAATGAAACATCAGGACATTATTTCTTAGGACAAGAAAGTGGAGACAAAATCAGTATAAGACAAAATACTACAGAGACAGTGAACCTAGGGACATTGATGAAACCGCAAAGAATCAAAACCAGAGTGAGAGAGAGTGCATGTGTTGGTGTGATGTGGTTGTGTATATGTGTGTGTGCACCCAGCACTATACTCCTAGACACATTACATGGAAACTCTAAACAAAGTATTAGAGGGCCGGACGCGGTGGCTCATGCCTGTAATCCCAGCAGTTTGGGAGACCGAGGTGGGCGGATCACAAGGTCAGAAGATTGAGACCATCCTGGCTAACACGGTGAAACCCCGCCTCTACTAAAAATACGAAAAATTAGCCGGGCTTGGTGGTGGGCGCCTGTAGTCCCAGCTACTCGGGAGGCTGAGGCAGGAGAATGGCGTGAACCTGGGAGGCGGAGCTTGCAGTGAACCAAGATCGCACCACTGCACTCCAGCCTGGGTGACAGAGCGAGACTCTGTCACAAAAAACAGACAAACAAACACAGCAAAGTATTAGATTGGTGCAAACAAAATTAATTGCAAGCAAAAACCACCATTAATTTTGCACCAACCTAATATATGACATTACTTTTATCAACCAACTTTTAAAAAATTAGGCTCATAGCTCAAAAAATTATGTTAAAAATGAAAAAAATAAGCAGGGTGGGGAGAGGAGTGCTATTTTAAATAAAATTATAAATGGAAATAATTGAAGGTATAACCACATTCGGCTACCTCTTGCCTCCAGAGAAATTCAGAATCCTACTAGAAAGTTTACAGTGCTGAACTTAGATTCTACCCTAGGCACAAATGTACAGTAAAACTAGTTCAGAGAAGCAAGTTTTGATTACTTATACAACACAAGAAGACTCCTGTCTATTTACTTCATTATTTCTGGAAAAAATGGAGTTTTGCATGATACTCTGCAGAATGTGAAAGGAGACAAATGCCCTGGTTTTGTTTTTGACGTGCCAGCAAATGCTCTAAGAGCAACAGAGTTAATGCTGCCATAGAGTGAAGAGCTGATATAGTCCCTGTCCAGAGAGAAATGTTGGAAGTGGAGCTGATGCCTCCATTTCTCAGCTGCATATTCCTGCAGGGCAGTTGGAGGCTGTGGTGGAAACTCCAGCCACTCCTTAGCCTCTCTGTCACAGTCATAACTCTTGCTACTTACATTAAAAATAATTTCCAATAACATACTTCCTAGAAGAAGAGATAAATGTCCAAAGGCAAAAAGAAAGTAAAATAAAATATCAAAAAGTGGAGGTGGATTGAGGAAAAGAATTAAAAGAGGCAAGAGGGAGTGCCACATTCTTTAGGTCTACCCAGGACATCTTTCCTGGTTTATGGTTCTCTGTTGAACCACAAAGAAAAAAACGTATTAGGACTCTGAATTCCAGGCTATATTGTCTGTCAAAGGATTTACCAGTTAGAGAACCAATTAATTTTTAGCTCCCACAGCTCAGGAGGATATAAAAATAGGATCTTATATGGCCTTTGAAATGTTGGGACATATACTCTCTTCTTAAAAGAAGAGAATTGAAACCTGCTTTTCTCTTTTCAAAAAGAAAAAAAAAAGAGCAGCATTCTGTAGCTTTCATGGTTTTCTTTCAGACTCTGTTCCAAGATCTGTGGCTTTAGTGTGTATGCGTAAGTGCACACACAGTCACACTACGTGCATATTTGCACACATTAATGCAGGAATGGTTTGCTGTAGAGTTAATGTAGATATTTTCTCCTTCCAAGCAAGTGATTATGTCCTTTCTTCCATGGTCAGATGGATGATTTGAACAGCTTGGAAGGGCAAGGGCAAGAAAAGCTTTGATTTATCTGCTGCTGAACTGATTTAGACAAATGCAAGAAGATGATACATCACTGAATTAGGGCAAGCAGGACAATAATGAGAACCTAAATTGAGTGACAAGTGCACACCGAAATCTATATTACCACTAAATAAGCAGGCATACATGTGTACACTGTACCTTATTTTATGTTATAGAGTGGTACTCATCATGTTTCAGAATAGTTTAATGAATGCTTTAGATCTGTAATTAGTAGGGCTCTTGTGTTCTCACGAGATACTGGCATTGTGGTGAACTATCCAATAAATATGATATAGAAATTCAGATCCTGTGAGTGGAACTATTGTCAGAGGAAAGAGTCAGAGAAACTGAGCAAGTATTCAATCTAGCAGCAGCAAATTTCAAAACTATGCTATCCTTGCAGTACAGAAAAAAAAAAAAATGTCCCATTTACCTTCAACATGAAACCAAAGGAAATAGGAACAACAGAGGAACAAAAGTTGCTCTCTCTTTAAATTTTGTCATATTGACAAAATTTTGTCTGCCAATCAGATATTCTATTTTATTTGTTTTTCAAGAATTCCTGCAGGTGATCTGGGTGGGAGGTGAGTTCCCAGAGTAAGTAACTAAAAAAAGAAAGCAGGGTTCCAATGAACCCTAGAGGCAACTGTGAAGTGGTGGAAGAATGTTATTACAGGTTGACATGAGGCCTGAGGAGTTGGATGGAGGCTGAGGGGTTTGTAGCAGTCAGCCCTGACCAGTCCTACCTGGGTTGTCACTTTATTGATGGCTCAGGGAATGTCTCCTTTTTGTTTGCATTTGATAGCAAGATGCCTTTAGATTTCTTCCCTTGCCCATTAAGTCAAGGTGCAGTTTTTGCTTTAGAAATTTCAGAATCGAGTTTTTCCAGCACTTCTTTTTCTGATGCATTGGGTTAAATATGGATGATAAAATTAAAAACAAATCTCTCATTCAAGTGACCTCATGTTATTTATATTCACACCCTTGTTTTGTGTTTGTCACCTGTTTTCTTGTTGTGCTGAGTGTTACCCTCAGATTGACCTAGCTGTTTGTGTACACCTAGTCACTGCCAGATACATAGCTGAAATGAATTTTAAAAGAAGAAGAAAAAAAAAAAACACTGGAAGCTACAAACTAAAAAGAACTCTATGCAAATGACCTTACACAATTATACCTAAAATCAACATACTAGAAGGTCAGTAAATATTATTATTCCTCAAGACATTTTGAGCAATTACCTAATATTGGGTGAATAGTATTTCAATACCTCATGTGGTGTACTTGATAGTCTTTATTCTTACAAAAGATTCATTGTTAAATGTGTTTTTGGGTCAGCTTTGATGTTTATCAAACATACCGGCCTCTGGTCTTTATGGATCCTGCTGTGCCTGGCTAGACTGGTTACTTTTGCCCTGGTTCCTGAGGATGTCTGCATAAAACTTCGTAGTAGAGGACTGGGTAGTACAGTCTATGACATCTTTAGTGGAGTGATCTAAACCTTGACTTTCAAACCTTGGATAAGATGTTAGCTTCATCAATAGTCAGGGCCCACCCAAAACACTGTTGTGAAAACAGGTAACTTCTTTCATTCCTTTTTTCCTCTTTAGATGCCAAATGACTCTATGGCATCCTGTGGGTCCCTGCTAGGGCATTCTCTCTGGACTGGCTTTCCCCTTTTACTGTTTTACTTGTCTCCAAATGAAAACTAGAATTCATTTTGTCCTTGTGACTCATTAGCTGATCTGATTGATCAATGTATGTAATTTTTTTTTCTTTTTTGAGATGGAGTTTCGCTCTTGTTGCCCAGGCTGGAGTGCAATGGCGCAATCTCGGCTCACTGCAGTCTCCGCCTCCCAGGTCCAAGTGATTCTCTCACCTAAGCCACCCAAGTAGCTGGGATTACAGGCACCTTCCACCACATCCAGCTAATTTTTATATTTTTAGTAGAGATGGGGTTTCACCATGTTGGCCAGGCTAGTCTCAAACTCCTGACCTCAGGTGATCCACCCACCTCAGCCTCCCAAAGTGCTGGGATTACAAATGTGAGCCACTGTGCCTGGCCTGTATGTGTTTTTAACCCTTTGACAAAGGGTTACATATCAATTTTAACCTGCTCTTCCGGATCACTTCATATTTTAGCCAATGCCTTCCATTTCTAAATCCAAAGCAGCAAATAACAGCGGAGCTACTAAATAACCAGGTGTAGCAGACCCAGAGCTACTTGGATCCCTGCTGGAAAGATTCCAAAACTTTATCCTGAAAACTCAGAATTTGTAAAAACAAAAATTTAAAAAGACAGTGATATCTATTTCATTTTTCAGTTTAAATGGTGAAAATATATGCCCTCAGGATCTAGAATATGCTTTTCATGTATAATGTTTCCTTTTCCACATTTTTTTTTAGTAAATACTAGAACTAATGAATCCGAATGGTAAATAGTTTTAACAGTACAGGAGAGTATCAAATAGAAAAGTAATCTCCTTGTCTCTCCACTCCCTGTCCCTAGACTCACTTCCCAGAGGCAACTGTGTTGGGCACTATTTGTTTTTAGAGTTTCTGGAGGTTTCCTCTTAAGTTGAAATAATATTTTTATGCCTCTATTTCTTGATTTATCAATTATCAACATTATATTTTGACTTTCCTATGAAAATGGGGAATTTAGTGCACTTACATTACTGTCATCTAGTGTTTCCCATCTATTTCCTGATTTTTATTATTGTACATTATTTATAACATTTACATTCTGTTCTGCAGTTCTGTACTTATAAATAAATCTTTTATATTCTGTCTATTCTATGGTTCTCAAATAAACAAAATAATTAACATGTTTAATATTATAATTATGTAACTGTTATTTACTACAGAACTAAGTAGAACAATTTGATGCAGGTGGATGGTAAAATAATTAAGCAAGTTAGATTTTTGCTGTTGGAAGTGAAATTTTCAAAGTTTGACAAAGAAATTTGTTTTGTTTTCCATTTCACTTTCTTCACTATTTTTGTGTCAGAATTTCTCTGGTTCCTCATATACTATGTCATTTCTTTGTGAGATGCTATTTATTTTTTAAACTTTTGCTGGTATACATTTCTTTTTTTTCAAATTGTAAGCTTTGGGATATTCCACATCAGAAAACATTTTAAAACAATCCTCACACTTTGTTCATAATATTGTATGAAAGATTCAAGAGAACTTTCATCTCTGGACTTTGCTCCTTATTTTTTAGTTTTGACTGTGGCTTCTTCCTTTGCAGTTAGCCTGTTTTCTTTTTCTCTTTGGAAGTTTCTTAGATCTATAGTTTATTCTGCCTTGAAATTTTAATAGGAGACGGCCAGTTGTGTGAATCTTAAGACCTTGGCCTTTTCAACTAAGGCAAATCTCCTTTTATTATTTCTTTTTTGTGTTCATAGTTTTCCCAATACCATCATCTGTTTTGGAGCTTATCAAATGAATAGTAAACATTTAAACTGTATCACCCTTTACTTTTTTCTCTTACATTTTCTACTATTTTGTCATTTTTTCTCCATTCTGAGGATTTCTTAAACTTTATTTCATGTATCTCTAACTCTGTGACTATCTTCATATTATCATTTAGCACATTCATTATTTTAAGTTGACCATCAAATTTCTAATTTTTTAAGCTCTTGGATTATTCCTTTTTTGTGGCAGCTTATCCTTATATTAAGGATAAAATGTCTTCTTGAATATTTTTTAGGATATCAATTAAATATTTTAAAAGTCTGTTTTCTCCATAGGAGAAATGACTCCACTAGGAGTCAGTGTTTTTTGTTTCTGTGGTACATCCTGGTCTTTGTCCTATTCTTTTGGATTTCCCTGGGTGTTAGATGCTCTTTTGTTTGTTTATTTTCACGAGTGGAGAACTGTATGATTAGTACAGGTAGATGTGGGTGGCTGCTCACCCAGAAGGCTTTGCTTTTGAAGAGGCCTGGCTGTGGAGTCTGTGTGGTTGGGGGCACACATCAGTACAGTAGTTTTCCTTATGGGGCCCCTGAATAGCGGAACTTGACTCTGTGAATGGAGTGCTTTAGTCGGCTTCACTCCCAAGCTGCCTTTCTTCTCCCATTTTGTTTCATTAGGTTTCATTATTATCTCTCCTGGAGGTCCAGAGTTACCACAGACTTGGCATCTTTCTCAGGACCCAGCTCCCTCGCCAAGCACCCTGACTTCCTCTTCAGGCAGATGACATACTCTTTTTGTTCGAGCCCAGTTCTTGGGCTTCGAGAGTTCACTTCTGAGGGCAAAATCCCATTTTGGTTTCATTTTGTCACTAAACAGTTAATTCTTTTACACGTTTTTTTTCCCTTTGCCATTTCAAGGGAACATGGAGGAAGAGAGTCAAAAGATGAATGCACAAGTCTGTCATTTCCTGACCTGAGGCCTCCCCTCTCCTTCCTGTGATATTGGTTCCAGTTAAACGAAGACTAGCCAAAAAAATGGGCAATTATTTCACCTGAAATGAAATTATCTGCTAAAATTAACACAATGTAAGTTATTAATTAGCTTTTTGCACTTTATGAAAACTCACTTTAGCTCCAGAGAACACAGGCATCTGAATGTCAGACTCAAGCTCTTTGATGGCCGGGCCCATATTTAGGACACGGAAATGTCCCGAAGTCTCCATATTTAGGGACAGAGAAAGGAGGCTATCAGGGAAAATCGGCCAGAGCCTCTCACCTTTCATAGAAGCATGCATGTCTCTCTTATTTCCCCTTTAACATGAACTTCCAACTCTTCTTTCATCGAGTCTTAAATTTTGCCCCTCTAATGTCACAGAATGGTGGTGTACAGACAGGACAACCGTAAGTCAGTATTCTTACATTTTTACTTTATTACTGTGAGATCAACCACTGACCTGTAGAGTTCAGAGAAATACATTTTATTTGCTGAAGAAACTTTGAATGTACCTTGAACCTAAAATAAAAGTTTAAAAGAGAACTATAAGATATTTTGCACTGAGAGATCATATACTTTTTAAAGATGTAGATCATGGGTGTCTGACCTTTTGGCTTCCCTGGGACCACCGAAAGAAGAATTGTCTTGGGCCTCACATAAAATACACTAAGGATGGCTGATTGAGCTTAAAAAAAGGGTCAGTGCGTAATTTTTGTGTATTCCATCACCACAGATTAGCAAAAAGTTCCTCTCATTCAAAGGGTTGGACATCGCTGAAGCTGAAGAGAGTCAGGAAATATGTACCTGAAAGGCACATGGAAGAGACCTATTACCTGTACAGTATTTTATGTATTGTGATGTGGAGACCCCAGGTCTCCATTTATATCACTTATTCACTCATTCAGCAAGCATTTTGAGTGCCTGTTCTGTGCCAGGCACTGCATCACGGAGTGAAGGTACAGTGATGGTGGGGAAGACAACGTGTTTGCTTTTATAGAACTTACATCATAGTAGAGAAGCAGATATAAGCAAATTTATAATGTAATATAAGGTGGTGCTAAGTGCTCAGTTGGTATAAAGTAGAGTGAACTAGCAGAGAAAATGGCTGGGAGCAGTAGTCTTTCTGAGGAATGATATTTGAGCAAATACCTTAAACCTACAGTTTCCAAACTGTCTTCCGAGGAACTCACAGGGTTGCTACCAGATATTTCAGAGTTTTGAGGGAAACGCAGTATTATTCAACATCTGTTAGATACTGCACAAACTACTAGCTTCAGGTCATTCTCACAGTTTCACATCAGATTATGCTACTTTCCTTTCAATGGTGATTTATCTTTGCAAAGCTGAGTTTTTGTTGTTGCTGTGGTAATGAGTGAGTACACACTGAAAGCCAAGAGGAAGAGATGAAGGTGGCAGGGTCCAACGTGATTTCAAAGTTTGAGGAATTGTGCAGTGCCTAACAGGTGCATACAACCCACTAGTACATGTAGAGACAGAAAAAACGTGGAGATTATTATGTGTAGAGACAAATACATTTACTTCCTAATTCCCAGAACCTGTGAATGTTACCTCATATGGTGAAAAAGTGAATATTACCTTATGTGGCAAAAGATGTAATTAAGTTAAGGCTCTTGAGAGAATGCATTTATCCTGGCTTATCTGAATGGAATCACATGTGTCCTTATAAGAGACAGAGAGAGATTAGACCCAGACACACACAGTGGGCAAAGTGGTATGAAGGCAGAGATTGGAGTGATCTGGCTACAAGCTAAGGAATGCCAATAATTGCTGCAACCGTCAGAAGCTACAGAGGTATGAAATGAATTTACTCTCTGGAGCCTCTGAAGTGAGCGGGCCGTTGATGACACCTCAATTTCAGACTTCTGGTCTCTAGGACTGTGAGAGAGTACATTTCTGTTATTTAAAACCACCAAGTTTATGGCAATTTGTTACCATAAGAATAGGCTAGGAAGTAGTCTTAGGAAATTAATGCAGTAAGTGATTATGTTACTTATAAAGAAAATTAAAATTTTATTTATTTATTTATTTATTTATTTATTTATTTTTGAGACAGAGTCTCACCCTCTCCCCCAGGGTGGAGTGAATTGTCATGATCTTGGCTCACTGCAACCTCTGCCTCCTGGGTTCAAGAGATTCTCCTGCCTCAGCTTCCCGAGTAGCTGGGTCTAAAGGCGCACACCACCATGCCAAGCTAATTTTTTGTGTATTTGTAGAGACAGGGTCTCGCCATGTTGGCCAGGCTGTTCTTGAACTCTTTACCTCAGCTGATCTGCCCGCCTCGGCCTCCCTAAGTGCCGGGATTACAGGTGTGAGCCACCATGCCCAGGCTAAAATATTATTTTAAATTTCAATTTATGCATATCATTTTCTAAATGGCCATAAATGCTTACTATGTTGTGTGGACTGAACTCCTTAATACACGGAACTGTTCGGTATTTCTTTTGCCCAACAGTAGACATGAAAATACTGCTGAACTTTCATTGCATGAACCAAAGAAGTTTTGGAAATTCTTCCTTACTGTGAGAGAGTGAGCAGTGAGTTGTTTTGAGGGCAGTGTGTTCCAGGAAGAGGCAAAATAAAGGGCAGAAGTCCTGAGGCAGGAACAAACATGGGGAATCCCAGAGCAGTAAAAGGCCGGTGTGGCGAGGTGTACTGAGTAGAAGATGAGGTAAGGGATAGAAGCAGATTTGGATGATGTACAGCCTCACAGGCCAGAGTAAGGAACTTAATTGTGTTGTGAGATTGAAGAGAAGCCTTGGACAGTGTTGAGGAGAGGAGTGATATGTGACAGGATTTGCACTTTCAAATGAACATCTAGCTGTAGGTTGGAGAACTGTCTATGGGAAACTGATTTACAAAAGTAGAATACATTAGCTCCGGACTTGCTCAGAGGCCTGGATAAATCTTCGCCCCATCCTTGCCACCTTCATCTCTTGGTTTCTCTGTTTACCATTGGTACATAAGACTCTAGATATAGTAGAAATGATGAAATGTGCACACAGGGCAGAGAAATTTGGTATGTTTGCCACTTGGTGTATCCCTTTCTGGAGGTGAAACCCTCTTCCAGAAGTGTATTAATTGACTACAGAGAAGAAAGAGCAGGAGCATTTTATCACATTGCGTAGGAATGGAGAGGGCAAGGCACTAGAAGGTGCTCTGTGGGGGCAGTGCAGCCTGTTAGGATGACTTCAGCGGTGTGAGTCAGCCTTCGTAATGACAGGAGCAGGACCTCCTTGGTCAAGGCGTCCAGTGTGGTGAGGCTTGGGGCCCAGCCATCTGTCGAGGAAGACGGCGCCATTTATTTCCTGTGCTTGGTAGTTGCAGGGAACTCCTTTGAGCAAAAAATCTTAGAGGCATAAGGTAATAGGATAAGTAAAAGCAACAGAGACATTACTAGGGCCACAGCTGGGGCAGAGGCAGACCCTCACAGAGATGAAAAGAGCAGACAGGGCTCTCCCAACAGCATTCTTGGTGCAGAAATTGCCGATGTGTGACCTTGGGGAACCAAGGATGGATCCCATCTCCTCTTTTCCAACAGCCTTTTAACTCAGTTGCATGATTCAAACCCATGATAGGGCTAACAAAAAAGGAATTTCCTTCGTAGAGTTTGACTCATTCCCAGTTCTAGTCCCACTGAACTCTTTGCTGGTCAGCCTACATGTTTAATTCTGGACATCACATGAAAACTTGATGAAATTGTTAAAAATGGTAAACCAAAGTTATCTTGATTTTCAACATTCCTAGTTTCCCTCTTGAACCACAGCTTCTCTGCTCCAAATCACTGATAATCATTGCTTCAGCTGAAGAGAAAATAACAGCCTACAATAGTGAGAGAAATACTTTTCAATTTTGAGACTCAAATTTGATTTTTCTTGAAATTATAAAGAGATAATAATCTTGAAAACCAGGCTGTGTTGAGACACAGAGGGATTTCCCATTTTCTAAAGTTTCCCTTACGTATTAAGTGTCAGGCATGGCAGTCTGCACATAGAGCTATAGGAGAAGCCAAACCTTGGGAGGTGGAGGATAAGAGAGCAAAAGTCCCTGCCATGCTCTCATTTATACAGTGCAGAGAAGAAGAGCAGCGTTGGTGGGGAGGTGGCTAGATTGATGGGCCTAAAATAGTGCCCTTCATTGCCTTCTTCCTGTCATAGGCTGAATCATGTAAACAGAGAGCCCTGCCTCTTTCCCTGGGGGAGTGGAGAAGGGCTGGGAAGCCCATGCTTTAGGCAGGTTCGGAGTTCAGGTGGAGGAGAGAACACGGCCAGGACTTTGCAACCGGAAGCTGTAGGAAAAAAAAACTTTTTTTTTTTTTTTTTCAGCAGTAGGTGATTGTACAATCTCTAGAGATGCCAGGGAAGGTGGGGGCAGCCCAGTACCAGCCCAGAGGACCTGAGACTAGATGGATGGGGACATCTCAAGAGAGGACAGGGAAGACTCAGGGTACCGAATGAGATCAGAGGCCCTTTTGTATTCCCACTGCCATTAGGATACATAAGCTGCCTCCGAATTTACAAACCATTTTGGGAAGTGTCGGGGAAGGGGGTTGAGAGTGGAGAAACACTCTTATGAAGAGTTTAAATTTTGAACTGATTGAATATTGGCCTGAAGGAAACTATAGGCCTTTCTGTTATAACTCCATGCAAAAGACTTTGCTATCTGTAAAACTGCTCAGGAAGAGTAGCAAGCTTTGTAGCAAAATAAGATTAGGGGCAAACTATTCAAAAATTGCTATGACTGGGTAATGAGAGCACTAACCAAGCAATCATGTGTATCTCAGGGCTAACACAGACTGTCGGGCAGGCAGGCAAATCAGTGGCTTTGGGTTGCTTCAGGGCGTAACACATCTGAGAAACAGGAGTGCAAATACATGAGGTTGCTCTTTGAGACAAGGCAGGTGGAAGGGGAGTTCTGAGCTTGGGGAAGATGCTGGTTTATTTATTTATTTATGTATTTATTTAGAGACAGAGTCTTGCTCTGTAGCCCAGGCTGGAGTGCAGTGGTGTGATCTTGGCTCACTGTAGCCTCTGCCTCCCAGGTTCAAGCGATTCTCATGCCTCACCCTCCTGAGTAGCTGGGATTACAGGCGCATGCCACCACGCCTGGCTAATTTTTTGATTTTTAGGAGAGATGGAGTTTCATCATGTTGACCAGGCTGGTCTTGAACTCCTGACCTCAAGTGATCTGCCTGCCTCAGCCTCCCAAAGTGCTGTGATCACAGGCATGAGCTACTGTTTCCCGCTAGGAAGATGCTTATTTTAAAAAACCCACAATTCTTTAGTAGGTGCTCGTTTTTTATTTTATTAAAATGCAGATTAAAACACTCCTGCCTGTACAACTGTCAAACTGAGGCATTGTCCTTTCCTGCTGATAGATATAATGCTGTTCCTGCTAATTCCTCTTCCCTTGTCAGTGAAAACCACATATAAACCAAAGCAACTTCTGCATTATACTGACATCATCTTTCTGTCGATCAATTGTGTGTGAGTGATTGGTGTTATAGAAACAGGTGTTCTAGCAGAACAGTGTGTACTTTAAATTGGAAGTTGAATTTATCTGGAAAGTTTAATTTTTCTCACATGATCATGATAATAACGATTTTTAAAAAAGCATATCTGGGTCAAAGTCCGTGAATTTCTATCCAGCCACACACATATTCAAAAGGACAGGTACTAAGCAGAAGGCAGTGGGAGAAAGCAGCCGGGAGGATGAAGGACCTGGAGCGCCTTAGCTGAGGAACAGGTGTCTGACGTGTTTAGCCTCAGGAGAAACGAACAAGCAGAGATGCGACAGCTGTCTCCAAATATTTGAAGGGTTATTGTTTTGAAGGATGACTTGTCTTATATGATATTGCCATAGAGCAGTGACTTTGTTTTAAGTTGAGAAATCCTTTTTTTCCCCCAAGCACAATCATGGATGGAACCACACCAGAGCCCCTCCCCCAAATCCCCACTTTGTCTCTGAGGCACCTCTGATTGAATCCCAGGAAGCCATAAAACATAGTTCAATAAGTCCCTGCTATAGTGACAAGTGAGTCGCTTGCTATAGAGGACGGAGCAAGGACCAGCAGATAGAAATTTACTCAAGACAGATTGTAACGCTATGGAGAGAATACATTTATAACTGAGTCATTATTCCATTCTGTTCCGTTCCTTTCCGTTCCATTCCATTCCATTCTATTCTATTCTACTCTATACCTTCTCTCCTGGCATTTAAACCCACCTTTCTAAAAGGAAAATCTTGATTGCCTACCCTGTGTGAGGCACCCTGAGATGTATTTTTCTCACCTCTAACTCTTGCTCCAGCTTCTTCAAAATTCTTTCGGTTTTATCCTGGGCATCCCCACAGTGTCTCACATATTGCCAGATGGCTTGGGGGTTTTATTCATCTTCCTCTGTCACTGTCTTCCTCCCTCAGGTTTACCAAGTCTGCCAGGCTTAGCCTTGTGCCTGACTTTTTTTTTGGATGCCACTTTTGGGTCCAACTGGCACCACTTTCTGCCCAGTGGGCACTCTTGCCTCTTCTGCAAGAACCATGGTGCAATACTGCTGCTTCTGCAGAGAGTAATTTCTCTTTGCAGGTGAGCATTTTTGGGACTTTTAGAATCAACATCCTCTTGCTGGGCACCACCATCTCCCGCCAGATTCTTCCAGGTGTCAAAGCAGTTCTGTCGTGAATAGGAGAAGAATGTTTGTTTTGTGTGATACCTGAGCCCCGAAGTTATAAAGGATGTTTAGTCATACAGAAATGTTAGCTTTTACCTTACCTCTCTTTCTCCAGAGAATGTAGATATGAAACCAAAGTCACAGACATACCCAAGAGACCCACTTTAGAATGTGATCAGGACCATCCCTCCTTTCTGATGACCAAGGGTTGTGTACTGGATCAAAACTATCATTCCTATCATTCTTGGCTCTAAGAAGTCTTCTCAATTTTTTGTGCAAATACACATCAGAAAGGCTAGGTCCATTGGTTTGCCAGATATTCCCAGGTATCTGAATAACTCTTGTAAAAGCTCTAACACATAACTATAAAAGGCATACAGTTGCATTGTAGAAAATTTGGAAAATTCAAAAATGTACTCATTATCCCATTACATGATAATATAGAGTGTGTGGAGAGAGGGAAACTAAATGTGAGATCATGTGACATGAATAGATTTTTTTTTTGTACACACATAATTTTGCATTTTCCTTTTGTGATTCTCTTTATAACATTGACAGGATAGTTGTGTAGTTTTGCGTGTGTTCTGGATTTGAGGTGATAGAATGATGGCTACACATTTTGACGCTATGACAGTGCTCAGATATTGGTGCCAGAGTGTAGTTTGTGTGGGAATATGCAGAGAGCATAAACATGGCAATCAGTGGGAGATACAATTCCATTAAAAATTTTTAATTATACATGGGTTACATTGTTCGCATAAGTCAAAGAATCTTATAACTTCAAAAGCTGCATCTGATATGAATTTAAAATTATTCAAGGTACTTAGGCTGTATTTTATTTACAAAAATATTTTTACTAAATAATGATTGGATGGGTGCACACTCCTCCTGGCACTGAGAATACAGGCCAGGTCATCAAGAGCATCTCCTCCCACCTCCAACCTCAATGTGGCCCTAGCAAGCAGGGGCAGTTCTTTCACTCACACTTCTGACACCTACTCATGTTATTCACTGTATTCATCCCATGATAAGAAAAGATTCTGCTGCATATAATCTGGTGCCTGCTAAGGAGAGTGGGCCCTGGTAACCGCATGGGTGAATTTGATGGGGGTGATGAGATGGGTTCGAAAAAGCTGAGAGAACAAAATTGCTGTTCATTAAGAAGGTGGGGAGACTGAGAGGAAAAGAGCCCAGATAAGAGCTCTAGAAGGAAATTGGAGTGCAGAGCCAAATTTGCAAGAAAGCGTGCAACCTAGAGGTGAGATGATTGACTGGGAAACAGTTGTTATTGGGACTTTTGGATTGAGGCTGAGGAGTTGACACTCTCCACACTCCTTTCCTTTCCACAGGTCAGAGGAGCAATGTGTGCCCAACACTGATCACCGAATGGAGCAAGAGAGGAGACAGGAGAGGGAAAGGCGCTGTGGCTTACAGGAGCTGCCAGGCTCTCATTCGGCTGTCTTCCCCACTTCCGCTTTCTCATCTGTCTTCCTCTCCACGTCATATGCTCTGCAATCTGAGCTCCATCACAATCAGAGGACTAAACCTGCCACCTTACCTCAAACATATTTTTCTTTAACCCTGTTGTTCTCTCTGCCTGGAGCATCTCCTCCCTTCATGCATTGTGTGTGCAGATGCCACTGCTTCTGGAATTGTTTCTGAGTCTGCCTCAACCCCTGACTGAGGTCAGTGCTCCTCTTCCACCGTGGCACTCTCTGGCTACTGCTGGTTGGATGGCCTGCTTCCTCCCCTAGGCCTTAAAGGAAATCTTTGCTGGCTGGGACAAACCATGCCTATTCACCTTTTTATCTCAAAGCCTAGTGGAGTGCCCAATAAGAATTCAAGAAATATTTAATAGGTGGAAGAGTGAATGGATGAATGAACGGAGCGACAATGCATGAATAGTGGTGTTAATCAGTTTTCCCTCCAAACCTGCTCTTCTCTGTATCAAACAAGGTCCAGTTAGGGGGAAAAAATACCATAAACAAGAAACCTGACAAACTGGATATTTAAAGCAAAGGGGAATAGATGTCATTAATTGCACACCATTGGAAGAAGTGCTGAGGTGACTGACATGCATAACCACAGGAATCAGTTACTAATCTAGGACTAGGAAAGAGAAAGGAAGAGCTGGGTTAGCAGAATCTGGGGACCCCTCAGTGTTGGCGATCAGAATCCCAAGAAGGGTCAAGGTCAGGTGAGTGCTGGACCTCCAGAGGAGTGTGGCCTAATGGGTGCTTATGCCTCTGAGGAGAGGGCATGATCTGGTGAATGCAGACAATGGAAGGGCCTGGCTCCATGGGTGGGGAAGGATGGCATGGCTAGCACTGAACTCCCAAAAGTGCTGGGCCTCATGCATGCAGGTGCCTCTGCAGGGGCATGGAAAAGCTGGCACTGGGAGTACTGAAGAACCCGGAGGCTGAGACAGCCATCTGTGGCTGCTGGAGCATTGCCAGAAGGGACTAGAAACAGAAGGGATGTCCCTTCTCTCCTCTTCCCACCTTCCAATCCCTCTGGTGCCTCTCATTAGCAGAACCTAATAGAGGGCCAGCTGGCAAGCTAGTCTAGGCTCACCACTGCAAAGTATAGCAGGACTTGGAGCTCAGAGAAAGTAGGCAAATAACTAGTCTTGTCTATCCTCTTGGTTAGTCAGCATCAGTCCCCATCCTTCTAACCAATTATAAGAGCTCCGTGCTCTGCCTAATAAGATGCAATTATCCCTCATACAAATGAAGACTGTATTGCCTTATAACCAAAAGAGATTTCCTGTAACAATCATATGCATATCTACATATCTATCTGAATACTCTGTAAACTAAAGATGAAGTTATAAACTTAATCATGAACAGTAGAACTTAAGTAAAATAATAGGGGAAAAAAGGAGGGGGAAGAAACGAATTAACATTAGATATATATATATAGATAGATAGATAGATAGATAGATAGATAGATACACACACACAAATTAAGCAAAGGTAGACATTCATAAGAGTCACATTTCTATAATTATTCATGAGGTCATCACTAATATCAACTCCTCTTCCACTGTCTATTTGTCTATTTGATGTTACATTCATTGTAAGCTAGCAATTCAGCTTGTAGAGTCTCTCTCTCTTGTTTTTTAAGATACAGGCTTTTGCTCTGTTGCCCAGGTGCACACACCATATCCAGCTGATAGATTTTTTAAAATTCCATTTTTTCAGAGATGGGGGTCTCCCTGTATTTCCCAGGCTGATCTCAAACTCCAGGGCTCAAGCTCTCCTCTACCTCAGCTTCCCAAAGTGCTGGGATTACAGGTGTGAGCCACTGCACCCGGCCAAGACTTCTTACCTGAAAGCCTTCATTGTTTAAGGGGCCTGAATTCCCAGAGGTCTTGCATTTATCGAGTTGATATGGTTTTCCAAAATGTTGCACCGAGGAGTATAAGAGACACCCTTAGAAGACCACAGGCTCTGGGACTAGTTTTCTCTGTCTTCTTGAGTAGTAGAACCCAATTTTCCCAGCCAGTATAAAATTCCTTTTTAGCCTTTTGGTTTAGTAGCATTAGAAGCTTCGAATGGTCATCTACGCCTACGTGGAATACTTTCTCTTTGTAAACGAAGATTCCTAAATCAACAGAGCTCAAAGGTGTAGAGACAGGTAACAAACATTATCTCAGTGGATTGCTAGTGTAGCTGTAGGAGAATCCATTCCCAAGTTCTACCCCTTGATTCTGGCTGTGGGATAAATTGCACCACACATTGATCACTGGTTCAAAGCATGTATTTCACTCTATTGGATAGAACCCCAACCTTTCAGGGTTTTCTCTTCCAGCTGGCCTCTAATTGGCCATTCTACCATTTGATCAGAGCAGCTGCTTCTGGGAGATGTGGCCCATGGTAAGACCATGTACATGGGCCCATTGCTGTACTTCTTTTGCCATGGAATAAATTCCTTGTTTAGAAGCAAATATTGTCTGGGTATGCCATGATGATGAATAAGATGTAATATAAGTCCAAGGATAATGAGATGGCAAAAACATAACAGGAAAGAGAAATCTGTACTGTAATACATATACTTTCTAATGAGCACACGTGGCTGGCTGCCCTTTATGATGAAGAGTTTCAATATGAGTAATCAGCTACCAGGTGGTTCTCTGGTTTCCTGGAAAAATGATAGTATATTAATGGCTCCCTTTTGGTTTCTGCTCTTGGCAGGTTAGACACTTAGTAGTAGCAATTGTCAGTTCAGCCTTGGAAAGTGTGATTCCCTGCTGCCAAGCTCCTCCACACTCTCTGTCTGCCACTCTGGATGGCTGGGGAAAATGACTTCCTGCCACAGAACATGTCACCTGGGATATCTGAATATTGAGAGCCTCTTCTTGTAGCAGATATTCCCTGATGACCCCATGACACCCTCATTTCATGAAATCATAAATAAAGCAGTGATTGGAGCAGCAGCATACTATAAAAACTCAGCAGTGGCTGCCTCTCTAAGCTGGGGTGATAGTGGGAGATGTTGCCGTTGTGATGAGGATGAAGGGATCCTACGGGGGCAGAGCACAAGCACTAGCATTTAATTGCCAGTAAAAAGGTATCATCAAAGTAGAAGTAGTTAATAGCAACAGGGATATATTGATAGTCAGGATACTTAGATCTACAAGGTCTTTGGTGGTGGCTAATCAATCACCTATCCATAGAAATGAAAGAGATTGGCAGCCTACCAGAGTATTACTTGATCTTTATAACTGGAAAAATTCCTAGTGTAGTGGATAGAAATCTGACTTGAGTTGTCACAATAGGGAGTCATAACCTATCAACTGGTTCTATGCTCTAAGCCCATCCAAAGATACTGAACTTTTTTTTTCCATTCTGTTCTTTGTTGCATCCTCAGTCAATAGTAAGGGCTCATAAGTATATTTTGAATGAATGGATACATGAATGAATGAATGGATATAAAAGGATAGACGTAAGAAAAAAATGAGAATGAAAAACTAAGAGGATTTTTTGATTCAATTTGAAGAATGGATTGAAGCCTCAACCTGAAGCTTTGCGTGCTGAGGAAGATGGTGACAGCATTAACAGAAATGGGAAATTCAGCAAAAGGAACTTATTAGAGATGGCAGAGAGTAAAAATATGAGAAATTCAACTTTTAAAGATGAGTCTGAGAATCGATGTAGTCTTTAGTAAA
Source organism: Pan paniscus (assembly GCF_029289425.2). Lineage (NCBI taxonomy): Eukaryota > Metazoa > Chordata > Mammalia > Primates > Hominidae > Pan > Pan paniscus. Next base: position 52,386,057 of record NC_073259.2, read on the forward strand.
GACTTCAGAGGTCAGACACAGTGTCAGCTTTTAACTTATTATCTGGTCAAAGCCACCCAGTTGGGTGAGGATCGTGGCCCCATCATGACATGTGCTAAAGACTGTCCATACGACAGGCTCACCCCACCCCAGATTCCCACCCTGCTCCATGCTCATTACCTTCTGAACCTGCGCAGGTGTCTGAGTGGAGCAGTCAGACAGAAATGTTCACACAGAGAACTCTTTATTACCTCTGACAGACGCGTTTTAGCCCCATCGCTTCCAAACAGAGCTCCTGGAAGGCTGCCCAGCATTGTTGCCAGGTATTGCCATGGAAACCATAGACCATCCCTTGAGAGTTGGAGGCACGTAAGCAAAAGCAGTGTGAGAACAGATTTTTTTGAGGCTCTGGTCCCTCTGATTTCATACCTGACGGGACTGTATGTGTGTTCCCCTGGAGGGACACAGGAGTAAAGCAAATCGGAAGAATTGGGTTATTAGTGGTTTTCAGGAACAGACTAACTAACCAAGGAAAATGCCTTTCAGAGAAGCAGGGTCACAAGTTACTCTCCAAAGCATAATAATGTTTTTCTTATTTTCCTCTAAATATAGAACTATCATGGCTGACACTTCTTTTGGAAAAGAATGAAGCAATACATATCCCTTGTGTTTTTGACATTGTAAAGATAACTTTAGTAGAAATGGCTTTTCTATTCCAGCCATTAACTCAACCACACCAAAATTACCTTGGCTCCCTTAGACTGAGGGTGGAGAGGGGCACTGATAATGGGCATTATCTAGCACAAGGATTTTTTGTTTCTCAGCTTGAAGCCAATGGAGGTATTAGTATTGCTTTGTCCTCTTGAGCTGGGCAGTGTATTCATATGTTAGCATTCATGGAGCTGTACACCAAGGATGTGCATATGGCTGTATGTAAGTTGTAGCTTGATGAAATACTGTCAGCACAAAAAAAAAATGGAAAACAAAGTATTGTTAATCATTCAAAGCAAAAATTTTAGTTGCTGATTTTTTAAAAGGTGAGTTTATGTGGCCACCTAGAACCATGCAACTTTAATTTTGAAAGGTCAGTTGCAGTATTAGAAAGATTTTCTCAGAATTACTAAGGACATTCATTGTGCTAAGGGCTGCACAAATATTTATTGAGCAGTTACTCTGGGCTGGGGTTTAAATGTCTTTGCTTTTGATCTATCCATTCCTCTTGCCTTTTTTGTGCCCAGTCAGGTATGCCTCTCCCACCTCAGAAAAGTATATCTGAATGTGGCCTGTACACACAACTCCTCATCCAGCCCATGTTCCTCCCCCAACAACTGGAGGGAAACTCATGATTCAACAGTAAAATTCCAGATGAAATTCTGAGGCTGGTCAGTCATGTCAGTCAATCTCTTGCTCATTTATCAGGTTCCCTCCTTCTCTGGCAACTATCCCTGTGATTAGCATGACAATTGAAGGTAGAAACTCCTGTTCATTTCTTCCCTTTCCTTGGCCCCAATCTAAATCTCATTTTGCTTCCATCTGCACCTCTGCTATCTGGTCAAGAGATAGCACTCAATATGTAGTAAGGGGTCATTAATTTTTGTTTATTATCTTCACTTGCTTTCATTGTTCTTCCTCTTCCCTCTACATCCTTGTCTTAACTGAAAGTTGGTTGCATATGTTTCTCAATATCATAAAATTGAAGATTAGTTTCATTCTTTCAAAAAATGTTGAGAAACTAATATATTAGCCACTATGCTAATAAAGATATAACTCTAATAGCTCCTGCTCCCAGGTAGCTTATGTTCTGATGAGTGAAATTCAGATAAAAAAGCAAATACGATAACTTAAAGTCATAATAAAAGTATGTAAGGAAACAAACAAGAAGCTAAGACCAACAGATTTTGGGGTGATTGCAGAAGTCCTTTTAGAAATACAATTTCAGCTGAGACATAAGGCACGAGAAAGAGTTTGTCCACTTAAAGAGGGAGGAAAGAGCATTCCAAAAAAAAAATAACATAGATAAGAGTCCTGAGGTGCGAGGTAGTGTGGGTCTTTTCTAGAAATTGCATGACCATGACCACTATTGTGGCTGGAGCTTGGCGAGTGTGGAGAAAGTGCTTTTGAGATGTAAGTCAGAGAGAAGAGGAGAGACAGAATCGTGCATTTGGAATAGGAATCCATGGAAGATTTCAGGGACAGACTTATATGATCCAATTTCTATTATAATAAGTTCATCCTGGCAGGCAAGTGGAGAATGAGACAGGTAAGAAAGGATACAAGTGAGGAAAATGCTGTTATTGCCTTGGACGGAGATGACAGGCTGTAGTAAGGGAGTTGCAGTAGAGGTGAGCAGAGAACACAGACTTTAGATACATTCATATTATAAATTGAAGAGACTGGATGGCAGGAGTGAAGCAAATGAAAAACAGAATGTTCCCTATGTTTCCAACTTGAATTGAGTGGGAAATAATACCAGTTACTGAGGAGAGGAAGACACAGGAAGGGGAAGGGCAGTTTGGGGGGCTTTTTCAGAAGTCCGTGAGACATCCAAGGCAAGGTATCAACTAGGTAATAAAAAGTAAATTCTAAAGCTCAAAGAAATGATCTAAGCTGGAGATATAAATGTGAGACTCATCAGCATACAGATGGTTTATGCATTGATGGGAAATGTTCAATTCATGTAACATTTCAGCCTAAAGAGAAGTTTCCATTGGCTTCACAACATGAAGATCTTTGATGACCTTGACAAAGTGGGTTTCAGTGGGACTGGGATAGAGGTTGGTACATGATGGCTTGGAGGGTGCATGGGAGATGAAGTAGGGAGAGCCTCAGTAGACAGTTTTTCTCCCCAAAATTTGGCTATGAAGTGGAGAAATGGGCCATTGGATGGCAATGGATATGGGAATGTGCATGTGTGTGTATGTGTGTGTGTGTTACATACCCTTTTTAAAAATGAGTGATACATATACCAGTACAGATTAGGGAAAGTTAATGATGGGGGAAATGGAAGAAGCCAAGTTTCTGAGAAGAAAAAAAGGGATGTGTGCAGCTGTGTTTTAATGGAAGCGGGGATATTCCCCCCATTGCAATAGGAGAAAGAGGATGAGTACATGTGTTTTTAAGTTGGTAGTTTCGGGGTTGGCAGATGTATGTGTTCAGATGTGATGTCTTCTTTTTCCTTAGAGTATAACCAAGGTCATGAGCAGTGAGTGACTGTCAAGTTGGGCTATGATAAATTTGAAGAGAGTGAGCGAGACATAAAATGTTTGCGTAGTGGAGGGCAATATGAGTCTACTAAAGAAATGTGGTTGGTTTTTGTTTGCCTGGTTTTTTGTTTGTTTTTGGCAGTACTGACCAGTTAACTACCTTTGTGGTCTTCTCCATCAACATTTGGCTTCTTGGGTACAGGCACAGAAAGGTGGAATGTAGGATTTATTCAGAAGTAGGTTGTGGCAGATGACTACAGAGGTATCAGAGGACATGGTGAGATGTTTGGAAGAATCCTAGAGGTAGAGCTCCTGGAGTCTTGGTTTTCCCAGGCCTGAAGTTGGCAGCAGAGTCCCAGCCTTGGCAGCAGAGATTTTCTAGTGTCAGGAGGAAGGACTTGCATTTTCCTGGCTTCTCTTATGTTTTCAGGCCTTTGTTCTGCAGCTTTCCTGGCAGTTCTGAAACTGTTTAAATTAGAATTCCTTTACTGATATAGAACTTTATCTATATGCCTCCTTAGCCTTCCCATCCATTCTCTGAGGACTGCAGCAGTTTTCCTGCAGTCTGCTGCTTCTCTCTAGCCCATGTCATTACCCTGGTTGACTTCAATGTCCATTCTGATTACCTATTTAACAACTGAATCTCTCAGTTCCTTAAAATTATTTCATCTAAGAACTTTCTGTTGTTTTTTACATTAATGAATTAATTTAATCACAAGTAGCTATACCTGGAGCCTTGTCACATATAAAATGACTCAGTCTTTGAAATCCTGAATTTTGAAATCCTTTTTCTGCCTTCTTTTTCTTTTTGTAACCCATTCTTTAGCCTCATTGGACATCTGTTCTTGTGAGTCCTTGCTATTCCTTTAGATTCTTCCTTTCCTCCCATCCGGATTTTCTCACCAATGTTCTTAGTCCCAATAACCCGGTGATTTCCAGTGGCACCTGCCTTTCTCATCCTGCACTCAGGAAAAACCTCCCATTTGTTGGCTGGTTTGTTACCCTTTCTTGCTCAGGGCTACAGAATGTGTTAGAGGAAAATCATGTAACAGTGGTAATTGCTTGAATTCCAGACATGGTTTCTACACTCAGCTGGCTCCATGATGCTGCCCTCCTCTCCATTCTCTCTGTCCCTCCCCTTGTTCCTCTTTTGTTATCTCTTGGCTAGACCATTACGACAGTCTCTTCACTATTCTCCTTTAGAGTCTCTATTTCTGATATTATGTTATTTTCTTTTTCTAGGGATTATTTTCCAAATTGCAGATTAGATCACTCATTCCCTGCTTAAAAATCCCTGAGAGCAGACTAAGATTTAGAACATTAGGTAGAAGCTCTTTAGGGTTTCATTCAGGAATCAGTGTCCTTCATGATTTGCATCTAACCTACTTGTCTAGTCTGATTTCTCCACATTTCTAACCCCTCTTCCCATTCCCCACTCGCATACACTACACCAGACCATTCTGTTTCCTCTACCATACTCTGTATTCACCCTCACACTGTTCCTCCTGCCTGGAGTGAAAGCTTCTTTCTTCTCCTCATCTGTGGAACTCTTGTTCTAAGCTCTCAATCAAATGCCGTCTCACCTGGGGAGTCATCTGTACTTCCCAGTGTGAGACAAAGTAGCATAGGTAAGAAGTCATATTTGCTCATTTCTGCTTGCCAGTGTGATTTCACAAAGACTCTGACTCTGTGACCACATGCAGTTCTCTGGAGAGATGCTTTGCAAACCAAACAGGATAGAGCACACGGTGCCCCACATCTCTTGCCTGAGTTACTATATTTCTTAAAAGATAAATGACCCTAGTTCTTGCCTTTTCCTACGCGTAAGATAATGTCTGACAAGGTTAGTGATTATGCCTCTATAATCTATAACCGGATATACTCTTACACCCAAATGTATATATCTACAACCAGATATACTCTTACACCCTTGATGTGATTCCTCTTTACTGTAACTTCTGAACAAGTTTGATATGATTTTACACACACTAAACCTTCATTATCTATATAGCCCACTGCTAAAATACTGGGCTGGCGCAGTCTGATAGAACCTCTGATACAACCTCTCTAAAGGGCTGCTTCTGGGCTATAGGCCTCAGTCTATAGTCCTTAGTAAGACTTTTAAATAAAATTAGCTTTAAATCTTTAAAAGCTTGATTTTTTTTTATCGGTGCATGGTGGCTCATACCTGTAATTTCAGCACTTTGGGAGGCTGAGGTGGGAGAATCACTTGAGGCCAGGAGTTGGAGACCAGCCTGGACAATATGTAAGACCCTGTCTCTACAAACAAACAAAGGAAAAATAGTCTGATTTTTTTTCTCTTTAGTTGACACCAGGTAAAAGAGTCATTCCTTCCTTTGTGTGCCCATGCATTTCACTTGCCACTAGAATTGTGCTTATTGCATTTGTTAGGTTTGTTTATGTATGTACCTGTTTTGTTTGCTCTGCTGCTCAACGCTTAAAAACTTCTTTTTTGTCATCTCTCTAGTCCTCAGAGTTTATCAATGTGGTTGGTATATGGTAGTTACTTGACACATACTTTTTGACTGAGTGATGAATGTATGTATAATTCTTTGGGGGCCAATACAGAAGGTAGCAGAACTTAAGGACATAGTTCCTGATTTCAAAACACTAACATAGCAGAGACTCTAGATCTACCCCTAAAACACACAAGACTGTAAGACAGACTAGGATGCAGTTAAAGTAATGGTGCAAACAGTGGGTCCACGAGGAACTCAGAGGGAGAGAAATTGTCATTGTCTGCTTGGGCTGCCATAACAAAACGCCATAGACTGAGGTAGCTTAAACAACAGACATTTATTTCTCACAGCTCTGGAGTCTGGAAGTCTGGGATCAGGGTGCCAGCATGGTTGATTTCTGGTGAGGGCTCTCTTCCAGACTTAAAAACTTCTGCCTTCTGTCTGTGTCCTTAATGGCAGAGAGGGGGCAAGCTCTCTGGTTTCTGTTCTTAGAAGAGCATAATTCCATCAGAAGGGCGCCACCCTGGTGACCTCATCTAAACCTAATTATCTCTCAAAGGCCTCATCTCCATATTCCATGACATTGAGGGTTAGAGCTTTAACAAATAAATTTGGGGGGTGGGAACAGAAGACACAATTCAGTCCATAACAGAAGGTAAGTTTTGGGCACTGCTGATTTAGGTTTGGAAACAAAGACTTGCTAATTCAGTGCCCTTCATTCCTGGACAGATCCCTTGAAAGACATCTTCTCCCATGCCATCTCATTTCCTGGGATTATGTGAAAGAAGATGATAGCTTCTGTGGACATTCCCAGAGGAATAATTTCACAAAGTGGAGCTTATATCTCACTTCGCAAAAAAATGCTCCTTCTCCTGTTATTTTTAGGTTGGATTTGAGCTGCGACACCCAAATATGTAGAAGGAACAAACATACAAACTGTATCTTAATGCATCTTGGATTTTGGATTTTCTTCTTTTTGCAATTTAGCAGCTTCCCTCTCTCTGCTTGTGGAGAGAGAAAGTAGGGCTGCTGCCAACAGCTGAGCAAAATGTAGAGAAATGTCACCCATACACACAGCTGTCTCTATTGCTTACTCTCAAATACAGAACTGGGGCTGACCTTACAAGAGAAAAGAGTTTGTATTGTGTGGCTCAAAGGCTACTGAGTAAGCTTCTCTTTCTTTTTCTTGTCCATTGGTATCCACTGTTCACTTAATTTTTTCCAAACACTCCCTTGGGCCATTCCCATGTTAAATTTTTCCTTTCTGATGATAACAATGCTTATTCTTTCACTTTTTCCTGCTTATAAAAGTAACAATGATAATTTACAGACGATTTGGAAAATACAGAAAAGCATAAAGAGGCCGGGTGCGGTGGCTCACGCATGTAATCCCAGCACTTTGGGAGGCTGAGGCAGGTGGATCATGTGGTCAGGAGACTGAGACCATCCTGGCCAACATGGTGAAACCCCGTCTCTACTAAAAATACAAATATTAGCTGGGAGTGGTGGTATGTGCCTGTAGTCCCAGCTACTTGGAAGGCTGAGGCTGCATAATTGCTTGAATCTGGGAGGCAGAGGTTGCAGTGAGCCAAGGTCGTGCCACTGTATTCCAGCCTGGCAACAGAGCGAGACTCTGCCTCAAAAACAACAACAACAACAACAACAATAAAAAGCATAAAGAAAAATAAAAATCACTCACCGTTTCATCATCCAGAAATAACAGGTGTTACCATTGGGTGTATTCCTGTGGTCTTACATATCTGTGTGTACATATGTGTGATTTTCTTCTGCCAATAAAAGGGTATGGTCTCAAACTATATACACTTCTGTGTATTCTGCTTTTAGGCTCCTTTAATGATTTCCCCAATGCCTTTGGGGAAAGGACTACTCTAGTCCAGCATTCAAAACCCTCATAACCTTCTCCAACTGCTTTACTAGCCTTATCCGAACTCTTTCACAGATAGATGGGTTGACTTATTTGGCCCTCCCTGCCTGTGCTCTATTACTGCTCATCTAGAATTCCCTTCCTGTTCTCTCCATGTGTCAGAGTCCTGCCATATTTCTAAGCCTAGCTAAACCCCACCTTCTGTGTGAAGTTTCCCTGGAAACAAATCTGTAAGTGATTTTCTTTTCTTCTAAATTCTTCCAGACTGCTCCCTCCGCCTGGTGCTTTCACCCAGATGGCTCAGTCTTTACATTTTTCAGGTGTTTGCTTTTCCAAAAGAACTTTCTGAGACTTCACTACTGTATTTTTATCCAAACACCTCTATCCCTCTGTCCTGCTTATTTTCCTTCAAAGCAGTTATCTTTGTCTGATAGCTAATGTGTTTTGACTTTTTATTTTTTGATTGATTGATGGTCTTTCTCTTGCCACAGAACTGTAAGCTTCTTAAAAGTAGAGTTTTTTCCTCTTCACTGCTGTATCCCTAGACAGTGGAACAGTGTCTGCCACACAGTAGGTGCTCCACAAGTGTTTAAGAGAAAGGAGACTGGGGTGAGGCAGTATCTCATTGTGGCTTTGATTTGCATTTCTCCAATGATCAGTGATGTTGAGCTTTTTCTGATATGTTTGTTGGTCATATATGTATGTCGTCTTTTGAGAAGTGTCTGTTCATGTCCTTTGCCTATTTTTTACTGGGGTTGTTTCTTTTTTTCTTGTAAATTTAAGTTCTTTGTAGATGCTAGATGACTTTTGTCAGATGGATATATTTCAAAATTTGTCCCCCATTGTGTAGATTTTCTGTTCACTCTGATGATAGTTTCTTTTGCTATGCAGAAATTCTTTAGTTTAGTTAGAACGCATTTGTCAATTTTTGCTATTGCTTTTGGCATCTTCATCATGAAATCTTTGCCCATGCCTATGTCCTGAATGGTATTGCCTAGATTTTCTTCTAGGGTTTTTATAGTTCTGGGTTTTACATTTAAGTCTTTACTCCATCTTGAGTTGATTTTTGTACACAGTGTAAGGAAGGGATCAGCTTTCATTTTTCTGCATATGGCTAGCCAGTTCTCCCAGCACCATTTATTAAATAGGGAATCTTTTCCTCATTACTTGTTTCTGTCAGGTTTATTGAAGATCAGATAATTGTAGGTGTGTGGTCTTGTTTCTGGGTTCTTTATTCTGTTCCATTGGTCTATGTGTCTATTCTTGTACCAGTACCATGCTGTTTTGGTTACTGTAGCCTTGTAGTATAATTTGAAGTCAGGTAGCATGATGCCTCCAGCTTTTTGTTTGTTTGTTTGTTTCATATTGTCTTGGCTATTTGGACTCTTTTTTGGTTCCGTATGAATTTTAAAATAGCTTTTTCTAATTCTGTGAAGAATGTCAGGGGTAGTTTAATGAGAATAGCATTGAATCTGTAAATTGCTTTGGGGAGTATGGCCATTTTCATGATGTTGATTCTTATCCATGAGCATGCTGGCAAGGTTGTGGAGAAAAAGGAATGCTTTTACACTGTTGGTGGGAATGTAAATTAGCTCAACTATTGTGGAAGACAGTGTGGTCCTTGAAGACCTAGAGGCAGAAATACAATTTGACTCAGAAATCTCATTACTGGGTATATACCGAAAGAAATATAAATCATTCTATTATAAAGACACATGCACACATAAAGCACTATTCACAGTAGTAGGTTGGAACCAACCTAAATGCCCATCAATGATAGACTGGATAAAGAAAATGTGGTACATATATATACATCATGGAATACCATGCAGCCATAAAAAAAGAATGAGATCATGTCCTTTGCAGGGACATAGATGGAGCTGGAAGCCATTATCCTCAGCAAACTAACACAGGAACAGAAAACCAAATACTGCATGTTCTGACTTATAAGTGGGAGCTGAATGATGAGAACACATTTACACTTTGGGGGAACAACACACACTGGGGCATGTCAGAGGGTTGGGGTTTGGAAAAGGAAGAGCATCAAGAAAGATAGCCCATGAGTGATGGGCTTAATACCTAGGTGATGGGATGATCTGTGCAGCAAACCACCATGGCACATGTTAAACTATAATAAACCTGTACGTCCTGCACACATATCCCTGAACTTAAAATATAAGTTGGGAAAAAAAGAGAAAGAAGGAAGAAATTAGAGCTTGTCGTTTGGAACTTAGTATAAATCATGTTGTATTTATACTAAGGCTAAAATAAATCCTGTGGTGTTTGATTAAAATTAGTTATCAGTACAAACTAATGAAATTTACTATACACACACGCAGATGGAAATATAAATATAAGTATATGTGGATGGGTGGGTGATATGGTTTGGCTCTGTGTCCCTACCCAAATCTCATCTCCAATTATAATCCCCATGTGTTGAGGGAGGGACCTGGTGGGAGGAGATTGAACCATGGGAGCGGTTCCCCCGTGTCGTTCTCATGATAGTGAGGGAGTTTTCACGTGATCTGATGGTTTCAAAAGTGGCAGTTTCCCTTGCATGCTCTCTCCTGCCACCATGTAAGATGTGCCTTGCTTCACCTTTACCTTCCACCATGATTGTAAGTTTCCTGAGGCCTCTCCAGCAATGCAGAACTATGAGTCAATTAAACCTCTTTCGTTTATGAATTACCCAGTCCCAGGTAGTATCTTTATAGCAGTGTGAGAATGGACTAATACAGAGAATTGGTACCTGCAGAGTGGGGTATTGCTCTAAAGATACTACCTGAAAATATGGAAGCAACTTTGGAACTGGGTAACAGGCAGAGGTTGGAACAGTGTGGAGGACTCAGAAGAAGATAGAAAGATGTGGGCAAGTTTGGAACTTCCTGGAGACTTGTTGAATGGTTTTGACCAAAATGCTGATAGTGATATGGACAATGAAGTCCATATTGAGAAGGTCTTAGATGGAGATAAGGAACTTATTGGGAACTGGAGTAAAGATCATTCATGCTATGCTTTAGCAACTGGTGGCACTTTGCCCCTACCCTAGAGATCTGTGGAACTTTGAACTTGAGAGAGATAATTTAGCGTATCTGGCAGAAGAAATTTCTAAGCAGCAAAGCACTCAAGATGTGACCTGGCTTATTTTGAAAGTGTTCAGTTAAATATGTTCACAAAGAGAGGGTTTGAAATTGGAACTTATGTTTGAAAGGGAAGCAGAGCATAAAGTTTCAGAAAATGTGCAACCTGAGCATGTGATAGAAAAAAAAAATTTGGGGGGATAAATTTGCATAAGTAATGAGGAGCTGAATGTTAATAGTCAAGACAATGGAGAAAATGTCTCCGGGTCATATCAGAGACCTCTCATCACAGGCCCAGAGGCTTAGGAGGGAAAAATGGCTTTGTGCGCTGGGCCCAGGGCCCAGGGCCCTGCTGCTCTGTGAAGCCTCAGGACTTGGTGCCCTGCATCCCAGCCACTCCAGCTCCAGCTGTGGCTAAAAAAAGGACCAATATACAGCTCAAGCTGTTGCTTCAGAGAGTGCAAGCCACAAACCTTGGCAGCTTCCATGTGGTGTTGGGCCTGGGGTATAGAGAAGACAAGAGTTGAGCTTTAGGAGCCTCAGCCTAGATTTCAGAGGATGTATGGAAATGCCTGGATGTCCAAGAAGAAGTCTGCTGCAGGGGTGGAGCTGTCACGGAGAACCTCTATTAGCACAATGTGGAGGGGAAATGTAGAGTTGGGGCCCCCTCGCAGAGTCCCCACTGGGGCTCTGCCTAGTAAAGCTGTGAGAAAAGGCCACTGTCCTCCAGACCCCAGAATAGTAGATCCAATGACAGCTTGCCCTCTGCACCTAGAAAAGCCACAGCCACTCAGTGCCAGCTGCATGAGGTGTACCCTACAGAGCCACAGGGGTGGAGTTGCCCAAGGCCATGGGAGCCCACCTTTGCATCAGCATGCCTTGGATGTGAGACATAAAATCAAAGGAGATTTTGGAAGTTTAAGATTTAATGACTGCTGGGCTGGGTTTTGAGCTTGCATAGGGCTTGTGGCCTCTTTGTTTTGGCCGTTTTTTTTCACATTTGAAATGGGAACATTTATCCAATGCCTGTACCCCCTTTGTATCTTGGAAGTAACTAACTTGTTTTTGATTTTATGGGTTCGTAGGCAGAAGGGACTTTCTTTTTCTCTGATAAGACTTTGGAGTTGGACTGTTGAGTTAATGTTGGAATGAGTTGAGACTTTGGTGGACTGTTGGGAAGGTATGATTGGTTTTCAAATGTAAAAAGGACATAATATTTAGGAGAGGCCAGGGGCAAAATAATATGGTTTGGCTCTGTGTGTCTACCCAAATCTCATCTCCCATTATAATCCCCATGTGTTGAGAGAGGGACCTGGCAGGAGGAGATTGAATTATGTGAGCAGTTCCTCCATGCTGTTCTCATGATAATGAGGGAGTTCTCACAAGATCTGATGATTTTAAAAGTGGCAGTTTCCCCTGTGCACTCTCTCTCTTTTCCTGCTGCCATATAAGATGTGCCTTGCTCCCCCTTCACCTTCCGCCATGATTGTAAGTTTCCTGAGGCCTCTCCAGCCATGCAGAACTGTGAGTCAATTAAACCTCTTTTGTTTATGAATTACCCAGTCTCAGATGGTATCTTTATAGCAGTATGAGAACAGGCTAATACAGTGGGCTAGAATATATACATTCATATTCTAGCTCTATATACCAAGACAACCAAGAAACTCTAATGTTTAGCTGCCAGATATTGGTTTCTAAACACAAATCTTTAATAAAAGGAGCCATGGTGATAGGATTCTGGGAAGACAGTGGTGTAGGAAGCACCAGGAATCTGTCTCCCCACCTAGACAGCAGTTTCATTGACAGAATCTGGCTGATGTAACGTTTTGGAACTCTGAAACCTATTGAAGACTTGCAACTTCCTGGGGAAGGCTTGAATAGTAGGCAAATGGTGGTTAATTTCAGCCCTTAGCATAATGGCAGCTACCCATCCCCACACGTTCCTGAAGCAGCTTGCACACTGTTTGCAGAAGTCAGAGTGGGCAAAAAAGACCCTGTCCTCACAGAAGGAGAAGAGAGAGAATAGGGCAAAGAGAATATTTGAAGAAATAATGACTGAAAACTTCTCAAGTTTGATGAAAAACACAAATATAAACATCCAAGAATTTCAATAAATACCAAGAATGATTAACTTAAAGAGACCTACACTGAGACACATTGTATTCAAACTGTCGAAAGACAAAGACAAAAGGGAGTCTTGCAAACAGCAAGAGAGAACTGACTTGTTACATAAAAGAGATTCACAATATTAACAGCAGATTTCTCATCAGAAACTTTGGAGGCCAGAAGGCAGTATGCTGATATACTAAAAGTGCTAGAAGAATATAACTGTCAATCTAGAATCCTATATCCAGCAAAACTGTTTTTCCAAAGTGAAGGAGAAGGTAAGAAATTCCCAGATAAATGAAAGCTGAGAGATTTTGTTACCACTAGATCTGCCCTGCAAAAAATGATGAAGCGAGTTATGCAGGGTGAAATAAAAGGACGCTAGAAAGTAAGTTGAAGATGTATGAAGAAATAAAGATCTCAGTAAATAAAGCTAAATACATGTGCATTTATAAAAGCTAGTATTATTGTAATAATAGTTTCTAACTCCACTCTTTATATGTAATTTAAGAAACTAATCTGTTTAAAAATCATCCTAAAAGATGTTATTATTGTAACTCTGATTTGTAACTCCACATCATTTTGTTTTCCACATAATTTAAGAAACTAATACATTTAGAAAATTAATTTTTATTTTGGAACACAGAAGGTATGAAGATGTAATTTTGTGACATCAACAACTGAAAGAGGTGGGACTGGAGCTGTAAAGGAGTGGTGTTTTCATACATTATTAAAATTAAGCTGGTATACATTCAAATTAGAGTGTTATAACCTTAAGAAGTTACATGTAATCCCCATGGTAACCACAAAGAAAATAGCTATAAAATATACATAGAAGGAAATGAGACAGGAATGTAAACATTTTACTACAAAAAAACAACTAAACACAAAAGAAGACAGTAATGCAGGAAATGAGGTACAAAAAAAGCTATAAGCCATATAAAAAGCAAATAGCAAAATGACAGAAGTCTCTCCTTATCCATAATTACTTTAAATGTAAATGGATGAAACTCTCTCTCTTAGTCCATTCCTGCTGCTATAATAAAATATCACATACTGGTGACATTTTTAGTTTATAAATAATAGAAATTTATTTTTCAATATTCTAGAGGCTGGGAAGTCCAAGATCAAGGCACCAGAAGATTCAGTGCCTGGTGAGGAGTTGCACCTTCTTGCTCCATCCTCATTTGGCAGAAGGGGCAAAAGGAATGAACTCTCTTCCTCAAGCCCTTTTATAAAGGTACTAATTCCATCCATGAGGGTGGAGCTCTCATGACCTAATCACACCCTAAAGGATCTACCTCTTAATATGATTGCACTGAGGACTAAGTTTCAACATGAATCTGGAGGGATACAAATTTCCAAACCATAGCACTCTTCAATTAAAAGACAGAAATGAGAAGAATGTATAAAAATACATGGTACAACTATATGATTTCTATATGAGACTCACTTTAGATGAAAAGATACAGATAACTGAGAGTGAAAGATAAACAATATATATATATATATTCCATGCAAATAGTAATCAAAAACTATTAGTTCCAGCACTCCGAGAGGCTGAGGCAGACAGATTGCTTGAGCTGAGGCATTTGAGACCAGCCTAGGCAACATGGTGAAACCCCGTCTCTACCAAAAAACAAAACTAAACAAAATAAAACAAAAATTTGCCAGGCATGGTGACATGTGCCTGTAGTCCCAGTTACTCAGAGGGCTGAGATGAGAGGATGGCTTGATCCTGGAGGCAGAGGTTGCAGTGAGCTGAGACTGTACCACCACAATACAGTCTGGGTGACAGAGCCACACACTGTCTCAAAAACTTTTTTTACAAGAGACAAAGAAAGACATTATGTCTTAATAAGCTCTATACATCAAGAAGGTACAACAATTATAAACATTTATGTACCTCATGATAGATCAGTCAAAAGTGTGAAGCAAAAACTGAAAAAATTGAAGGGAGAAATAGACAGTTCTACAATAATAGTTGCAGATTTCAATACCCCACTCTCAATGATGGCTAGAACAATGAGACAGAAGACCATTAAGGAAATAGATAATTTAAACAACATAATAAATCAACTAGATGTAACAGACATATGTAGGACACTCTATCCAACAGCAACAGCATACACATTCTTCTCAAGTGCACATGGGACATTTTCCAGGATAAACCACACATTAAGCCACAAATTGTCTTGGATATCATAAAAATTATCTGCTCTGACCATAATGGGATGAAGTTAGAAATCAATAATAGAAGTAAATGTGGAAAATTCATAAATTTATGAAAATTAATCAACACACTCTTAGATAATAAATGGATTGAAGAAGATATTAGAAGATAAATTAGAAAATACTTAAAGGTGAATGAAAATGAAATCACGATATACCAAAACTTACAGGATGCAGTGAAAGCAGTGCTGATGGGAAAATTTATAGCTGTAAATACTTACATTATAAAAACAAGACAGACATCAAATCAACAACCTACCTTTACAACTTAAGGAACTAGAAAAAAAGAACAAACTACCCAAAGCTAGCAGAAGGAAGGAAATAATGGAAATTAAAGAAGAGATTAAAAAATAGGAAAAACAATAGAGAGATTAATAAGGCTAAAAGTTGGTTCTTTGAAAAGATCAGCAAAATTGACAAACCTTTAGCTGGATGGAATAAGAAAACAAAGGGAAGACTCAAATTACTAAAATCAGAGATGAAAGTGGGCACATTACTACCTATTCTACAGAAATAAAAAGGATTATAAGAGGGTACTATGTACAAATGTATGCCAACTAGTTGGATAACCTAGATGAAATGGACAAATTGTCAGAAATACAAAGCGTATGAAGACGAAATTCTGAAGAAATAGAAAATCTAAGTAGAACTATAAATTTAAGGGGATTGAATCAGTAATCAAATAGTTGCCAACAAAGAAAAGCCCTGGAGCTGACAGCTTCACTAGTGAATTCTACAAAACGTTTAAAGAATATCAATCCTTCTCAAACTTTTCCAAAAATTGAAGAGGAGGGAGACTTTCCAACTCATTCTATGAGGCCAGTATTACCCTGATATCAAAGCCAGCCAAAAACTCTACAGAACAAAACTACAAACCAATATCTCTTATGAGCATTGATGTAAAAATCCTCAACAAAATAGCAGCAAAGTGAATTCAGCAACATATTAAAAGGATTATATACCATGTCCAAATGGGATTAATTTGTAGAATGCAAGGATTTGTTCAATAGACAAACATTGATCAATATATACACCATATTAACAGATTAGAGGTGAAAAAAGCCTTGAATATCTTAATTGATGCACAAAATTCATTTGACAAAATTCAAGATCCGTTTAAGATAAAAACACTCAACAAACTAGAAGTAGAAGGAAACTACCTCAATATGATAAAAACCATATATGAAAGACTCATAGCAAACATCATCTTCTATGGTGACAGACTGAAAGCTTTTCTTCTACAATCAGGAACAAGTATGCCCACTTTTGTGACTTCTAGAATAGTGCTGGAAGTTCTATTTAGAGCAAATAGGCAAGAAAAAGAAATTTAAAAAATCCAACTAGGGAAGGAAAAAGTACAATTATCTGTTTGCAGGTGATATGATCTTATATGTAGAAAACTCTAAAGAGTTCACAAAAGGAAATATTAGAGATAATAAATGAATTTGGAAAAGTAGCAGGATATAAAGTCAATATATAAAAATCAGTTGCATTTCTATAGAGTAACAGTGAACAATCTGAAATGAAAATTATGAAAACAGCTCAACTTACAATAGCATAAAAAAACAAGATACTTAGTAATTAACCCAGGAGGGAAAGGCTTGTATAATGAAAATGGTAAAACATTGCTGAACAAATTTAAAGAAAACATAAATAAATGGAAAAACACTCTCATATTCACAGATTGGAACATTTAATTATGTTAAGATTTCAATACTATTCAAAGCAATCTATCTACAGATTTAATGCAATTCCTATCAAAATAAAAAATACCTTTTTTTTTGTTTTTTGGAGAAATAGAAAAACCCATCTTAAAGTTTATATGGAATCCCAAGGGACCCAGAATAGCAAAACTGATCTTAGAAAAGAAGAACAAAGCTGTGGAAATCACACTTTCTGATTTCAAAACTTACTATAAAGCTACAGTGATCAAAAGAGTGTGGTACTGACACAAAGACAAACATATAGACCATGAAATAGAATAGAAAGTCCAGAAATAAACGCTAGTATATATGATCATATGATTTTTGACAAGGGTGCCTGCATCATTCACTGGGAAAAGGATAGTCTTTTCAACAAATGGTGCTGGGAAAACTGGATATCCACATGCAAAAGAATGAACTTGGCCCCTAACACCATATAAAAAGAGCAATTAAAAATGGATTAAACACCTAAATATAAGACATAAAATTATAAAACTCTTAGAAAAAAATATAAGAAAAAAGCTTCATGACATTGAATTTAGCAATATTTTTTTGAATATGACACCAAAGGCACAGGCAACAACAACAACAACAAAATAGACTAATTGAATTTCATGAAAATTAAAAGAGTTTGTGCATTGAAAGTCACTATCAACAGACTAGAAAGGCAACCCACAGGTTGGGAGAAAATATTTTCAAATTATATTTCTTTTTGTTTTTTTTTTAGACGGAGTTTCACTCTTGTTGCCTAGGCTAGAGTGCAATGGCGTGATCTTGGCTCACTGCAACCCCTGCCTCCTGGGTTCAAGCAATTCTCCTGTCTCAGCCTCCTGAGTAGCTGTGATTACAGGCATGTGCCACTATGCCTGGCTAATTTTTTCTATTTTTAGTAGAGATGGGGTTTCTCCATGTTGGTCAGGCTGGTCTCGAACTCTGACCTCAGGTGATCCACCCGCCTTGGCCTCCCAAGGTACTGGGATTACAGGCATAAGCCACCACACCCAGCCTCAAATTATATTTCTGATAAGGGATTGATATGGTTTGGCTGTGTCCCCACCCATATATCATCTTGAATTGTAACTTTCACAATTCCCATGTGTCATGGGAGAGACTCAGGGGGAGATGATTGAATTATGGGGGTGGATCTTTCCTGTGCTATTCCTGTGATAGTGAATGGGTCTCAAGAGATCTGATGGTTTTAGAAATGGGAGTTGCCCTGCACAAGCTCTCTTTTTGCCTGCTGCCACCCATTTAAGATGTGACTTGCTCCTCCTCCTTGTTTTCTGCCACGATTGTGAGGCCTCCTCAGCCGTGTGGAGCTGTAAGTCCAATAAACCTCTTTCTTTTGTAAATTGCCCAGTCTTGGGTATGTCTTTATTAGCAGCATGAAAACGGACTAATACAAGGATTAATCACCAAAATATATAGAGAACTCCTAAAACTCAACAACAGTGACAAAAGCAACCTGATTCAAAAACAAGCAAAGCACTTTTAAGTAGACATTTTTCTGAAGAAGGTAAAAAAAATGGCCAATAAGCCCATGAAAATATACTCAACTTTTTTAGTAACTCAAAAAATACTCAAGATACTCACTAATCATTAAGGAAATGCAAATCAAAACTACAATGAGATACCACCTCACACTCATTAGGTTGGTTACTATCAATAAAACAGAAAAAATAAGTGTTGATGAGGATGTGGAGAAATTAGAATCCTTCTGTACTACTGGTGTGAATATAAAATGGTACAACCATTGTGGAAAACAGTATGGAGGTTCCTCAAAAAAGTAAAAATAGAATTATTGTGTGATCCAGCAATTCCACTACTGGGTATATACCCAAAGGAATTGAAATCAATATGCCAATCAATGAGATATCAGCACTCCCAAGTTTATTGCAATATTATTCACAATAGTGAAGACACAAAAATAACCTAAGTGTTCATCAATGGATGAATGGATTTCAAAAATGTGGCATTAGTACACAATGGAACACTATTTAGCCTCAAGAAAATAGGAAGCTCTGTCATTTGTGACAACATGGATGAACCTAGAGGACATTATGTTGAGTGAAATAAGATAGGCACAGAGATCAAATATTGTATGTTCTCCTTATATATGGAATCTGAAAAAGTCAAACTTGTAGGAGTAGAGAATAGAATGGTAGGTACCAGAGACTGGGAGAGTGGGGGCGGGAGATGGAAAGGGAAAGGAGAGCACATGGGTCAATGACTACAAAGTTACAGCTAGGAGGAGTAAGATCTGATTCTCTACTGCACAGCAAGGTGAATATACTTCATAATAATGTCTATTTGAAAATGTATGTCTAAAAGAGAGGATTGTAAATGTTCTCACAAAGAAATAATAAATACTTGAGGTGATGAATGTGCTAATTACCCAGATTTGATCATTGTATACATGTATCAAAATGTATGTATATATATCACATGTATACATGTATCAAAACATCACATTTTACTCCATGAATATTATTATCTCTCAATTGAAAATAAAATTTGAAAAACGGGCTCCTTAAAGAAGTGATTCATTCCAGGGCTGGTGCAAGAAAAAGATAAGATGAGGCTGGAACGTCTTGTGGTGCCAGAAAATAAAGAAATGCTCACACCCAAAAAGAAGAGTGTGGGATGGAGGGGTGCTTGTTGAAAGAACACAGGAACCAGCCTAAGGGAACCTGTAATGGCCAAAGCTGAAATAATTTTAGCAACAAAATAAATAATAACACTGTTAAGCCTTAATCCATAGAATTAAGTAAACAAATTTTTTAAAATAGCCATGAGTTCATGAGTCATTATTTCTAATAAACTGAATAAAAGAATCAAAAGAGCACATCTCTTTCCTCTCCCCACTTTGACTCACCATCTTCTGCCTTTATGTTTTCTTCATCTGTGTGTCTCCATGGAGCCTGGCCTCACATTATTCACATTGTAGGTGCTCAATAATTATGTATTACTGAATAAGAAGGGGATTTCTAAACTTGGACTTGCAGAGGAAATAGTGAGGAAGCTTATCTGCTTAAAAATCTCACTTCAGCCATTTTTCACATGTCCTTTTAAATTTTCTGGCTGGAGGCTTTTCCTTTTTCAAACAGAAGGAGTGGCCTCTTTACACAAATTCTGGAGGTCAAGAAGATTTTCGATAGATTTTACCTGGGGTAAGTCTAGTAAGGGTAAGCCATGGAATATCAGTGAACTGTCAGTGGATGATCAATATTAGGGACTGCTTCATTTTAAGGGGTTGAAGTTTTCTCTGAAGCTACTGTTAGAAACCAGGCTTGCTAAATGCTGTACTGTCTCACTTAAAAATCTCACCATTGATTTAAAAATGAAGCGTGACGAATTGGTTTACATTCCTTTGCCCTTCCATGGAGTATCTCATTGCAGTATCTTCCACCCTTCACCAGGCCTGTTAACTCAACAGGGCTGTGGGTGATCAGAGCCACTTTATCTCTGCAAACCACACAGGCCATGACATAGAAACTCTTAAAATAGTGCCTTCCAAAGTCGCTGATTTCCTAGGGCTATTTTTCATCTTTCCCTCATCAGATAGGGGTGAATACTCCAGGAATACTGGGGAGACTTCTATGGACACCATTCAAATACCCACCCTCAGCTGGACTCCTTTCAGAAAGGCACATGTGAAGCCAACATCTGGAGATCTCTGATATGTGAAATTCAACATTTTGAAATGAGACAAGCAGAAGATCCTTCAGGGCTTCCTTGTTGGTTAAGGCCATTAGCTATTGATTGGCCAGAGTACTTTAGTTTTCTAGTTTCAGGTGGTATGAGTTTTATAAATGTGACTTTGAAAAAATTTTTACACAACTGCAAGTGAAAATACATTTTCCTTTATAAAATAGCCCAAAGCTTTCAAACAGTGATAAATCATCTGGGAGCCTCAGCAGGTTTGAAAAGCAACATTTATTGGCTAACACCGTCGTTTCTTTTCCCACCCAGATTTCCTCTCAAAGAAAATTTATAAGCATGTCTCTCTGACTGAAATATCTCCCATAACAAAACTGGATTGAAAATGTAGTCAATTCATTGTTTTTGCCTTCATAATAACTACATTGAATTGACCAGATAGTTGATCTCATTGATTGTGAAGAAATCTTTTAAGTTGGCTGGGAAGAAAAAAATCAAAAACAATTAGGCTGGAAACCCTCAGAGTCGGTGATGGCATAAAAACAAGACTTGTGTTCTTTACAGACCAACTTTCTGTCTTTATTGAGGTATCTAATTTGGAAAGTTATTTTTTTTTTTTTCCCTCTGAGAAGGGTAATTGCTTTAATGACAACAAAATGTATTATTTCTCTCAAAGTTTTTGTATTCTTTTGCATCCAGATTCTAGATCACAAAAAATAGTAAGTTTCTAACTTTCCTTTTAAAATTAAAAAAATGTATTCACTCTTGATTGAGAAAAAGTGCAAAAGCAATTCCTAATTACTCCTGATTCTAGCCTAAGCATAGGGTAAATCAATTTGGGGTATTTAAAATCACCGAGTTGCACTCTGCTGAAGCCTTCAGATATTTTTCTAATCATTTATCTTTTGCACATGTAGAGATTGAATCTCTGCTCCTGGCACTAGGAATATTTCTGGAGATTCAGGAATCAAAGGATAGATCCCTTAGACATTACTTTTCCAGGGAAATGAGGGGAAAAATTTTTATTACTGAATAAACGAAGAAAAGGTTTTAATATCGTAGTTCTTAAGCTAGGTTTGATAGAGTCTGACTTCTGTTTTGTTTCTCAGCTACTGACTGCTTTTGAGGCCCATTTCTTTCTCTTCTCTTCTTGCCCCACATTTGGACGAGCCAGTAAGAAAATTCATGAGCTCCTTCCCTTGGCACCAGTAGGAAGTTAAACTATGCAAGCCCTCCCTTGTGAGAGGCAACTTTTGTGCTGGCCCCATTCTCCAACAATAATAAAAATCAAAGCTACTCATCCTTCCCTCCAGCCAAGCCATTTCAGAGCAGCTTGAGTGCTTGCCCTGCTCTCCCCAGAAAACCACATTATGAGAATAATCAACCTTTTTCATACCCTCTTGGAGTGTGTGTTATATCACCAGTCTCAACATCTGAGCCAATTTTGGGTGGAGGATTGATCCTGCTGTCTAAGGGCAACCACAAAATTATTGGTGCTATGAGTAGGTGGTCTAGGCCACACCATCTGGACTGCTACCACCTGGGGGTCTTCTCCTGCTCTTGGCTTGCTAACTGGCTCTGCTGCCTACTGGAGAGCTTGCACTTTTAGCTGTTGCTTGCTGGTTGGCATGAGCTTTGAGCTGTGTAACATTATGCTACATTTGCTAACTCCAACCAAGCCTCTGTCATGGATTTCACTGACCTAAGTTGGAAGTTTTGATAATTGTCATTTAGGGACAGGAGTATGAGGTGAGCACCTTCCTTAAGGTGGCTCTGGGCCATGCCTTGTGGCTCGGATCTCTGCATGAGTCTTGGATTGAATTGTGTGCCTGGATTTCAGCATAAGCAGTGGCCAACACTAGATTTGGGAATGACTCTTTGCTTATGATCATTGGTTGCATGTCTCAAGCGGGCATTGGCCCTTGTTTTACAGACTGCTCAGGAGAATGACTACACCTTCTCTAATCTATGGGCTCAACAGGTGATCACTGACGTGAGGAAGAGTCGTCACTAGGTGGAGTGCTGGGGTCCACTCTCCAAAAAACTGGTGGTTTATGAGGACTCTACAAAATGCTGGTTCCGCTGTTGCTACCTATGTCTCTGTCATTTAAAAAGGTCATAATCCTCAGGGTTTTAAGGGAATGCACCCTTGGTACAGACTCTTATGAAAAGTAGCTACAAATGCTTCACTCTGTGCCTTTGAGAGGCCTGAAGACTCCATTGCCCTATTGAACAACTATGAAATTGTAAAATGGACTGACAAAGACTGGGTTTAATCAAGTGCTGCAACTTGTCAACATGATAAGGAGTTAATTCAAACCCAACTTAAGGTTAGGGTCCCTAAACCCAGGAAAGCAATAATTGCCATGACGAAAGCCCATAACTCTGATGACACTAATTTGGTACTCTCTGGAGGAAGACATTTGTAAATGTGAGTAGGGTAGGAAGGACCCTCCCTCTCTTGCAAAGTATATCCAGTAACCATTTGAATAAAACAGAACAAAAACTTTGATAGAAGGGAAGGAAACAAAAACTAAAATAGGTAAAAAGGATGCCAATTGGTTTTTGTACCTCTACAATATGGTTTTAAATTAACCTTAACATCTGCTGACATGTGCCAATTGACAAACTTTCATGGCCTTAATTGACATCAGGGATCAAATTACAGTTATACCTGGAAATTGCTTTAAACAAGGCACCCCGTATACTTGCAGGGGCGGTACAGACTTCAAAGAGCAGGCATAAAGCAAAGGCAAACGGGTATGCCTCACCTTAACCACTGGAAGTAGTATTTTGCTTCATTTGTCTATTGTCTTAAAATATCCCATAGTGAGCATTTGGGCATGAATGATCTGATGCATTGAGTAACAAACTGAAATAAAAATAAGTCTTTGGCACTAACAATTAACAAAATGGAACCCTACATAGCTAACCTTGTTGTCTCCTGTCTCAGTTAAAATAGTTAATATGACCCACGTGTTCAAACAAGAACTACAGGAATTAAGACCCATCATACAAGACCTACTAAAGGAAGAAGCCATCGTTCCTACTTTCCTCTTCTTTAATAGTCCAACTTGGCCAGTGCTCAAATCTGATGAAAATGAATGCTACCCAATAGTAGGTAACATTGGGTAAAATGAATGTTACTCATAGCGTTAACCACAGCCTTAATGCTATGATATCATGATTAAGACTTCCAGGCCAGGCGCGGTGGCTCAGGCTTGTAATCCCAGCACTTTGGGAGGCCGAGGCGGGCGGATCACGAGGTCAGGAGATCGAGACCATGGTGAAACCCCGTCTCTACTAAAAATACAAAAAATTAGCCGGGCGTGGTGGCGGGCGCCTGTAGTCTCTGCTACTCGGAGAGGCTGAGGCAGGAGAATGGCGTGAACCCGGCAGGCGGAGCTTGCAGTGAGCCGAGATTGCGCCACTGCACTCCAGCCTGGGCGACAAAGCCAGACTCCGTCTCAAAAAAAAAAAAAAAAAAGAAAAGAAAAAAAAAGACATATTACTAAAATTACTGACTCCATCCAATCAGCAACTGAAAAATATTCCGCTATTGTAGATTTGGCTGATATTGTTCTATTTAGTGCCTGTTTGAACAGCCTCTTCACCACAGATTGTCTTCACTTTTGAAGGGACACAATATGCGCTTACCTGGTTACTAATAGGGCATATCAACAGACCTCCACTGTACACAATCATCATTGGCAAGAGTTCAACCATATCCAACTTTCTCCAGGAATGCAGGTATGACATCATACTGATGACATTCTCCTCCAAGGAGAATCATTTAGCACACTCATACCGGATCTACAAATACTCACAAAGGAGCTCTCATAAAAAGGGATGGGCCATTGATTCACACGAAGTACAGAATTTGGACAGCTGAGTAAAATTCCAACTAATTATTGGTCACCCCTGACATGCTCCATGTTCTATCCCTAACACTGTTAAGAAGCAAATCTTGGCCAGGTGTGGTGGCTCATGCCTGTAATCCCAGCACTTTGGGAGGCTGAGGCAGGCGGATCACAAGGTCAGGAGATCGAGACTATCCTGGCTAACACGGTGAAACCCTGTCTCTACTAAAAATACAAAAAAATTAGCCGGGCTTGGTGGCGGGCGCCTGTAGTCCCAGCTACTCGGGAGGCTGAGGCAGGATAATGGTGTGAACCTGGGAGGCGGAGCTTGCAGTGAGCTGAGATTGTGCCACTGCACTCCAGCCTGGGAGACAGAGCAAGACTCCGTCTCAAAAAAAAAAAAAAAAGAAAGAAGCATACTCTTGCTGAGTATGGTGCTGTGTGTCTGTTGTCTCAGCTGCTTGGGAAACTGAAGCAGGAGGGTCACTTGAGGCCAGGATTGGAGGCTGCAGTGCTTTATGATGGCACACCTGTGAATAGTCACCACACTCCAGCCTAGGCACATAGTGAGATCCCATCTTTAAAAATAATATTGAATTAATTAAAATTAAACAGAGGAAATTCTTGTCCCTCCCAGCATTTTCAATATGAAAACAGGCCCAACATTTTTTAGGTCTTTGCGGGTTTTAGAGGCAGTATATTTCTCATTTACAAGTTCTGCTTATGCCCTTTTATACTGTTACTTGTAAATCAGCCCATTTTGACTGGGATCCCCTAAAACAAAAGGCTCTAAAATCTATCCAAATTGCAGTACATACACTAGTGCCCCCCAGAGATTCCTTCCCTGTAGATATTTTGGTAAGCTTCTTTCAAGGCTCCTGGAGATTCTGTACAATCATGAAGTCCATAAGTTGTTCATGGGTGCAAGAAACTGCCCTTTCAGCCTACATAACACACTGCTGGAATGACAGCTCTTGGCCACATACTAGGCGCTTCTGGAAATGGAGGCTCCCATGGTTCCTGTGACTCTCTGCAGCTAGCTGCCCATTATGTCTTGGGTCATGGAGGCTGTCATGGCCACAAAGCCCTTCTCATTGAGATAAAAATGAGATTTACAGAGTAGAGTAAATTCTGGGCCTCCTGGCATATTCAACTTACAGGAGTAAATGGCTTCCCCCATCTTCAGTTCCTTGATAGGTACAATGTCACAAAAGGAGGTCACTCCTCTCCTGGGCCCATTGGTTACCTGGGAAGCCCTTGGGACCAAAAGGATAATCAGAAAGGGAGTTTGTGCACTTTTGGATGGTTGTGCCACTGGATGGTAGTTCCAGTGATAGTAGTAGCAGTGCTATCACTTACAGTGGAGCCTGTTGGCCACCTGTTGCTGTCCACCCCCTAACTGGGACCTCCCTGTTCAAGGACAAGACCCAAAGGTCAGCACAGTGCCCTGACTTCAGGAAATTACCCTAGTACTACAGAAGTGGTCCCAACCCCCAGGCCATAGACTGGTAACTGTTAGGAATCAGGCCACACAGCAGGAGGTGACCAGCGGGTGAGTGAGTGAAGCTGAGCTCCACCTCCTATCAGATCAGCAGTGGCATTAGATTCTCATAGGAGCATGAACCATACTGTGAACTGCATGTGTGAGGGATCTAGGTTGCATGCTCCTTATAAGAATCTAATGCCTGATGATCTGTCGCTATCTCCTATCACTCCCAGATGGGACCATCTAGTTGCAGGAAAACAAGCTCAGGGATCCCACTGATTCTATATTATGGTGAGTTGTATAATTATTTCATTATATATTACAATGTAATAATAATAGAAATAAAGTGCATAATAAATGTAATGTGCTTGAATCACCCCAAAACCCTCCCCTCCCCCCATCTGTGGAAAAATTTTCTTCCATGAAACTGGTCCCTGGTGCCAAAAAGGTTGGGGACCACTGCACTAGAGGATACCCTGGCCGACAATCAGCCCTACCTGTATAATTTTAGACTTTTGAACAATTGAGAATAATCTGGTTGTCTAATCTAAGCACCACCAACAACAATTCCATATCCAAGGCCCTCCCCTTTTGAGATTAAAAAAAAAAAAAAACCTCTAAAAGTTTCTTGTCTCACAGATACCCCAAATATAAATTAAATTTACGCATGTGTCTGCATATACTAAAGCCAAAATACAAAGCCTCAACAAAACACTTTTTAGCCCCTTTAAGTTTCAAGACATGATTGATGGTTATGAAGTACACTAGGCTGAATTATGGCCTTCTACAAATGTACACTTCTAATTCCCAGAATCTGCGAATATGTTACCTGATAGAAGGGACTTTGTTGATGTGATTAATTTTCAAATGTTGCAATGGGAAGATTATCCTTAATTACCCATGGAACCAATATAATCAAAAGGGTCCTTATAAGAGGGAAGTGAGAAGGTCAGAGTTAGGGAAAGAAATGTGGAGATGGAGGAGGAGGTCAGAGTCAGGGAGAGATTTGCTGGGGCTGCAGTGCTGGCTTTGAAGGTGGAGGGAGGGGGCACGGCCAGGGAACACAGGCAGCCTCTAGAAGCTGGAAGAGGCAAGGAAACGGACTTTTCCCTCAGCCTCCAAAAGGAACCATCCCTGCTAACATCTTGATTTTAGCCCAGTGAGACTGATTTTGGACTTCTGACCTCCAGAACTATAAGGTAATACATTTGTGGAATTATTAAAAGCCATTAAGTTTGTGGCAACTGGTTATAGCAGTAGTGGGAAACTCATCCCCAAAGGCAGTCACTTCACTTCTAAAAATCCGCAGTGCTGGACTTTTCCTGACCTCCTGCCACAGGCTTCAGAGAACACCACAACGGCTTTTTTTAAGCCAGTTCCAATTCAAATAAATGAGACGTGACACATTTCCATCATCCATCAAACTTCAGGGTGAATTTTAATGAAGAATCTGACTCCATTTTTGATACTTGACTGTTGATATCCTTTAAGCCTCAACATTCCTTCTTCCTCTCTTGCTCCAAATCTGGCAGATGATCAGAAAGCCCCTATTCTCCTTCTCTTGGGTTGGCCAGAAGTTCACACCACCTAAGACCTGGACTTCAGGTGGAAACCTTCACCTGGCCCCATTCCCTAACCACAATAAAACCCCAAACCACTCACCTTTTCCTTTGTTAAAATCATTTTGGACCACCAGCTGCCCTGCTCTCCCCAGAAAGCCTTTTTATGTGAATAATCAACATTTCACACCCTATTAGTGAGATGTGGTGTCATCATTCTCAACATCCTAGACAATTTTTGGAGGAAGGTTGATCTTGCTCTTGGGATGACCACAAAACACTACGGTATCTCTGTATGCAAGGTAGAATAGAGCACATCCTAAGGAACATTTTTTCCCCCAAGTTCTAGTGAAAATTGATTTTATATTAAAATAAGCAAGAAATGAGTGAAACAGGAGACTTCATGAAACAGGAGACTTCAAAGCCGTTTATGCTCTCAGGCCCCTTTTGGAATGGGTTCACCCTCTGTCATTAGGGCTACTTCAAGGCGCTATTTTAAGATAACTTTGTTTCAAACCCAGAATCAGGTAATCAAGTAAAATCAGGTCAGACTATCCCAGAAGGAATGTCTAGTAACATGCATCATGAAAATTGACCTGGCTTCTTTGGGTAGAAGAGCCATCTTAGATGAAATCTGAGTTAAGAGCTTTTAAACATTAATTTAAATATCAGTTAGTGCACTTGCGCAGAACTTAAAATATTTTGGAGATGACCATTCTAAAAAGTAATCAAATGCCCTTCCCACTTTTCCTGTCTTTTTTTTTATTACTATGTCATTAAGGATTCATAATAATTTGTAGAAATCCTTGGATGTTCATTCCAGGAAATCTGGATGTGTTTGTATGACTGTGAGTGTGTGTGTGTGTGTGTGTGTGTGTGGGGTGGAGGGGGGACAGGGAGGTAAGGGGGGAGGAAGAGGGGGGCAGACAGAGAGAGAGGGGAAGAGAGACAGATTGATTTAAGGTAGTTGAATTGGGAAGAAAATATTTTCTGTGCCCAATTCAAAAAATGTTCTGTAAAACTGTATTGTAGGATGTATTATGAATGTATTTGCCAGCCTGCTTTTGTCCAAACTATAACGAAACATTTTTAGAATGCATGTACTTTATCTTTCAAAACGTCACATTTTATGTTATTTGCCTTTCTGGAAGCTTTTCTGTAACCAGAATTCATGTTAGAAAAGTAGACCTTAGAAGACCCCTCAGGGAGCTACAGGACAATGCTGAAGGAAGCCCAGCTCCAGCAAGCACAGAGAGAGAGTTTCTCCAACCCTGCAGAGCTTGCCATGAAGGCAGTGCCATGATGGACATTTTATACCAGTGCGGTGGTTGAAGGAGAATCCACACAACCAGCACAGCATACATTTTTCACCTACATCCTTACCATAGTGTTATACTCTCCTTCTGCCATTCCATTTCAGGCCTGATTAAAAATGGGTGCAAAGGGGAAAGGGAAGTTGGTGAGATGATATAAAATTCCTTCAAACGACTCATCTCTTTCCTTTCTTTAGTAAGTATAGCAAATTTCCCCCTTATGACTTACATCAAATCCTACTTGCTACCTGTTTTTTTCTAGTCACCCAGTCTTCAGCTTAAGGAAATGCCTTCTTTGTCTGTGCGCCTTGGTGATGCTTACCTGTACTCTGCACCAGGCATGATTCATGCATTCCTGTGTGACTTTCAGGTCTTTGTGTTCTTTACCTTACTAGATTTTAAACTTTATATCCCTGCTCTGAGTAAAGGCAGGGATAAATTTTGAAAGCAAAAGCTACATTTTAATGTTTTTTTAATCCTCCACATGGCCAATTAGAATGATTTCAAACAGTAGTTGCTCCATAAATATACGTCAAATGATTAAATACTAGTCGATTTTTGCTTACTGGATACTTTTAAAAGGACACTTGGGTTTCAGAAACCCTTTGGTGACTATCAGCATTTGGCTACTGAAGACTATTAGTATTTAAAGGACATGAACATTTACAGTTAATTCAATTCAAAATGTATTTATTGAATGATTATTATGTGCCAGATACTATACCAGATTTGGAGAATGCAAAGATTACTAAGAAATGGTCATGCTGTCAAAGACTTCACAAAGTCATAGGGAGACAGTGACACAAATAGATGACATTATACAATGGCTTAGGTTTTAGGAGACAGTTATATTTGGGAGGGTTTACAAATAAAAGAAAAACTTTGAGACAAAATTCTATTTTTTTTTTGTTTTTATCATCAAAACGATTGGCACAGTAGGAAGACTCAATCAAACTAATTGCCTGGCAGATAATAGACTGCCCTATCTATTGTTTAAGGTTTTCACTTGGCCTCCCATTGTTTTACTGTTTTATAGATTCAGTCTCGACTGCTGAGTAAGATCAGGTTTCATAAACACAAATATTTTTTATTTTTAAAGCTTTACTTTTTCAATAGTGTCTTATCCTGCTTTTTTTCCCCTGAGTGATTTCAGCTAATTGCTTATGGAATACTAAGAGAAAATAAAAAACCAAAAAACACAGGCAAATAACAAGCAAGTTGTATCTGTTTTTCTTTCATTTTCAGTGGTATGAGGTAAACAATTTGCCAGAAAATCTGTGCTAATAGAAAAGCACATTTAGAATTATTATTATTGTTATTATTTTTTACCTTGACTTACTATGTTTGAGTTACTTGACTTACTATGCTTAGCTTGACTAGTTTTGGAATTCCCTTGACATATGACTCCAGTAATTAAGTGAAGCATCTAGTTCTCAAAAGATCAGTTTCAGAGGGAGGGTGTTAACATGAAGTATCACCAATTGCTAAGTCTATTGATTGATTGTATTGGCTTGTACACGGACTAATATCATTCGCATTGAGGATGAGAAAAACATATTTAATTAGAATAAAGGGCACACAGTTACATTTTTGTTTTGTGGTGCATGATTAATTTTTAGAAGAACACTAAGAGAATAGCTGCAAGCATTCTTTTGATGGTGGGGTGTGGTCTTTTCCCTCCTCACATCTTTTTGTTGTTGTTGTGAAACCTGATATTCTTATAGTGCAAGGGTGCCTATGTGGGAGAAAGTGCTGGTTTGTTTGAAGGGAGAAACATATGTTTTCAAAAATAAGGCCTATGCATTTTTTCTTAAAAAGGTGCTTTTTACAGCAGCAGCATAATCTGCAGTTGGAGCAGCTGATACGGCCATCTTGCTGGTTGTTAAAGAGTTTATTCTACATTAAATTGACTCCCGAGGGCTGCATTTTTCAGTGCTGTTACGACAACCAACCTTTCTTATTGAGAAGGTCAATAGGCCTGATATGAAGTCTTGTAAATCATCAACTCACTCTTTCTGTAATATCCAATATGTCCCAGTTCACATGCCTTAAAAATTATAAACCACAGTACATACTGTATATCAACAAAATAAATCAGCTGCTATAAATATAGGTTTTCTTTTGGTTCTAGACAGATTCATCCCATTGCATTTCACAGATTTTAAATGGTTTTAGCTGGATAGACAGGATCTCCTTTAGTATTCAACTATCAGAGAGCTGGAATGCAATTGGTTCTAAATACTTTATATGTGCAATTGACCCCAAAGCATTAAAATAGCTCTCTGAAATTCCACAGAATAGAGATACAAAATAATAAATGTGTCCTTAACTACCATGTTACTAGTTGATAAAAAACACTGAAGTTTTATTTTGATTTTAGGGGAATGGATGATAAGAACTAGAAGAAAATGTGAGTGACATTGTGGTCCTGCTTTAGGCGCTGTAGTGAATAATGTATAGATTAGATTAATTACATGTGGTATGAAGGAGAACCACAGTCCACCAGCCTTTTCTCTTGGTGGGCTTGGGGAATTTCTGGCCTACTCTCTCTCCATTTGCTGGGGAAACTGGTTATGCATGTACGTCTTTTAGTAGTAGAATAAACTGGATACCTATGAAACTATGGGCCAATAAATGGATTATTGGCATGAACTTACTCCTATTAATTTGTAATTTCCTTGTTCATTCCTTGATTGAACAGTGAAAAAAGCTGCCTCAGATCTGTGGCATTGCTGATTGCTGTCCACATGCTTTCCCAGTGAATGGCCTTGAGTGACCTTCTTTTATTTGTTTGTTTCCAGAGTAATTTTGTTATGAATTCATTTCTTAAAGCTGGAAACATAGTAAGCACTGCTTTTTGGCTCAGCAGGATGCAAATAAAAATAGAAGAAAAAATACATACCAAAATTGCCTAGGATGCACATGGATTTGGAAGCAGAAGACACCGATTCTGGTCCTAATTCTGTCACTGCTTGAATGTGTCAATAAGGAAGTCATTTAATTTCTCAAAAACAGTTGATTCTGATTATTTGCAGATTCCATAGTTGCCAGTTCACTTAATTGCTAAAATTTATTTGTAACACCCAAATCAATAGTTGTGGTGCTTTCACAATTATTTCTGAGCATGCACAGAGCAATAAAAAATGTGAGCCACCTGAAACATGCCTTCCTAGCTGAGACTGAACAAGACGACATTCTGTCTTTTTGTTTCAGCTCTCATACTATAAACAAGTCATCTTTATAGTACCACTTTTTTTTTTTTGGGCAGTTTTGTACTTTTTTTGGTGACTTTGCTGTTTATCAGCCCCCTCTGTAGGGCTGAAGTGCTGTTTAGTGTTTCTAAGCCCGTGATATGCCTTCTGGAGAAAATATGTGTTAGATAAGTTTCATCTAGGCATGAGTTATAGTGCGGTTACCATGATTTAAATGTTAATTGAACAATGATATATACTAAGTAATATATTTTAAAACAGAAACACACATAAAACGAGCTTATATATTGATTGCTTGATGTACATGTGACCAGAGACTCACAGGAACCTAATCCTGTATTTCTCCTAGGAGCAGTAGTTCAGTATTTGCTAACTCCATGTTCATGGAGACTTCAGGGAACATAACTACTGCAAATGATGAAATTTGAAGGTATAATTGCTTCATAAAGAAAAATCGACATCTCATGATGTTACAGAAGTTCATCTCATAACCTTGAAATGTCAAATAAAACATAAGACACTATATGTATTCAAATACAAAAGATTTTCATAAGGAAAGTAAAGTCTTATGCAATGTTTAGAAAGGCTCTAAGGACAAAGGTCAAGAAAGCCTCTAGCACGGTTAACAATCTGAAGCATTGAAAAGGGCAAAAATACTCAGTAAAATACTGGCAAACCAAATCCAGCAGCACATCAAAAAGCTTATCCACCACAATCAAGTTGGCTTCATCCCTGGGATGCAAGGCTGGTTCAACATATGCAAATCAATAAACGTAATCCATCATATAAACAGAACCAAAGACAAACCACATGATTATCTCAATAGATGCAGAAAAGGCCTTTGACAAAATTCAACAGCCCTTCATGCTAAAAATTCTCAATAAACTAGGTATTGATGGGATGTATCTCAAAATAGTAAGAGCTATTTCTGACAAACCCACAGCCAATATCACACTGAATGGGCAAAAACTGGAAGCATTCCCTTTGAAAACTGGCACAAGGATGCCCTATCTTACCACTCCTATTCAACATAGTGTTGGAAGTTCTGGCCAAGGCAATCAGGCAGGAGAATGAAATAAAGGGTATTCAATTAAGAAAAGAGGAAGTCAAATTGTCCCTGTTTGCAGATGACATGCTTGTATATTTAGAAAACCCCATCGTCTCAGCCCAAAATCCCCTTAAGCTGATAAGCAACTTCAGCAAAGTCTCAGGATACAAAATCAATGTGCAAAATTCACAAGCATTCCTATACACCAATAATAGACAAACAGAGAGCCAAATCATGAGTGAACTCCCATTCACAATTGCTTCAAAGAGAATAAAATACCTAGGAATCCAACTTACAAGGGATGTCAAGGACCTCTTCAAGGAGAACTACAAACCACTGCTCAACGAAATAAAAGAGGACAAAAACAAATGGAAGAACATTCCATGCTCATGAGTAGGAAGAATCAATATCGTGAAAATGGCCATACTGCCCAAGGTAATTTATAGATTCAATGGCATCCCCATCAAGCTACCAATGACTTTCTTCACAGAAGTGGAAAAAACTACTTTCAAGTTCATATGGAACCAAAAAAGAGCCTGCATTGCCAAGACAGTCCTAAGGCAAAAGAACAAAGCTGGAGGCATCAAGCTACCTGACTTCAAACTATACTACAAGGCTACAGTAACCAAAACAGCATGGTACTGGTACCAAAACAGAGATATAGACCAATGGAACAGAATAGAGCCCTCAGAAATAATACCACACATCTACAACCATCTGATCTTTGACAAACCTGATAAAAACAAGCAATGGGGAAAGGATTCCCCATTTAATAAATGGTGCTGGGAAAACTGGCTGGCCATACATAGAAAGCTGAAACTGAATCCCTTCCTTATACCTTATACAAAAATTAATTCAAGATGGATTAAAGACTTAAATGTTAGACCTAAAACCATAAAAACCCTAGAGGAAAACCTAGGCAATACCATTCAGTACATAGGCATGGGCAAGGACCTCATGTGTAAAACACCAAAAACAATGGCAATAAAAGCCAAAATTGACAAATGGGATCTAATTAAACTAAAGAGCTTCTGCACAGCAAAAGAAACTACCATCAGAGTGAACAGGCAACCTACAGAATGGGAGAAAATTTTTGCAATCTCCCCATCTGACAAAGAACTAATATCCAGAATCTATAAAGAACTCAAACAAATTCACAAGAAAAAATCAAACAACTCCACCAAAAAGTGGGCGAAGGATATGAACAGAGACTTCTCAAAAGAAGACATTTATGCAGCCAACAGACACATTGAAAAAATGCTCATCATCACTGGCTATCAGAGAAATGCAAATCAAAACTACAATGAGATACCATCTCACACCAGTTAGAATGGCGATCATTAAAAAGTCAGGAAACAACAGGTGCTGGAAAGGATGTGGAGAAATAGGAACACTTTTACACTGTTGGTGGGACTGTAAACTAGTTCAACCATTGTGGAAGACAGTGTGGCGATTCCTCAAGGATCTAGAACTAGAAATACCATTTGACCCAGCCATCCCATTACTGGGTATATACCCAAAGGATTATAAATCATGCTGCTGTAAAGACACATGCACACATATATTTATAGTGGCACTATTCACAATAGCAAAGACTTGGAACCAACCCAAATGTCCATCAATGATAGACTGGATTAAGAAAATGTGGCACATATACACCATGGAATACTATGCAGTCATAAAAAATGATGAGTTCATGTCTTTTGTAGGGATATGGATGAAGCTGGAAACCATCATTCTGAGCAAACTATCACAAGGATAGAAAACCAAACATCGCATGTTCTCACTGATAGGTGGGAATTGAACAATGAGAACACTTGGGCACAGGGTGGGGAACATCACATACCAGAGTCTGCTGTGGGGTGGCAGGAGTGGGGAGAGATAGCATTAGGAGATATACCTAATGTAAATGACGAGTTAATGGGTGCAGCACACCAACATATATACCTGTGTAACCAACCTGCATGTTGTGCACATGTACCCTAGAACTTAAAGTATAATAAAAAAAAAAAAGAAAAGAAAAGGGCAGTTCTTAAAAGGTTTTCTAGAAGCTGCTTAAAGAAGCTCACATCTGCTTGCATCTATCTCTGGAGCACAGTGACTTCTTTCCACCTTTGAAGTCCCATGTAAGTGTCTCTCATTAGCAGATGCTAACCTGAAACCATATATGAAAGGCATTTTGGAAAACGTAGTTCTTGCTTGCTCTCCTGAGAAGAAATGGTAGTGATTCTGTGCTGACGAAAGATAGTCTAGAACAAGCAGCAGTAGTAAAAATAATAATAATGATAGTCTTGCAATAGTATTTAATAATAACATAATCAGGGTACAGTGTAGTATCAAGCTGGGCCTTCCATTATAGCTACTGTCACAGACTCAATGACTATTTACACAAGGTCTCTGTTCATGTACACAGAACCTTCAGAACCATAGTCATACTCAGGCTTCAGAGCACAGGCCAGGATCCACCAGAACTCAGCTACTTTTCCTTCTTCTACTCTTCCATGAGGGTCTGGTGGTATCTCTTTTTGGATCCTAAAAATACAAAAATATCTGATTGCACCTCCTTCCTCAGACAATGGAGCTACTTGTTCACCTTCCTAATGGCAGCTACTCTCAATTCTGTCCAGGGTCAGACACCCACTCTTGGAAAACAATAGATTTTAATGCCTCAAGAACCATTTGCTTTCCTGAAGTTGATCAGGGTATAACATTGGGCAATGCCTCAATAAATTCCTTATCACAGATACTCTTTGCATTTCAACGTGGCAGAAATTTCAGGGTCGATGGTGGAGACATTTGGGGGAAGGGTCATTGTGGTTGTAGAGAAAGCCATAGTCTGAGAATTATCAGATCTATATTTTAGTTCCAGCTTTGACAGTTAAGTAAAAACTATTCTATGTTCTAAAGACAGAATTTGAAGTCCTGATACATGTCCACTTTGGCATTTTGCATATTCCTTCTGAAATGTCACTTAAACCCAGAGTTTGATTGCACTTTATAATGGCATAATTCCCTTAAAAATAAAAAGAAGGTGTTGATATAAAGACCTAGATAAGTCTCTCGAAGGAAATGTTCAGGGATGTGATTTTTGACAGCTTTTAGGTTTCAGTGGGAAGGTGACAGATTTTGGCAAAAATGAAATCTTGTTTGAATTTTTCTTTAATTTTTTTTTCTAGATTAGTGCATGACTAGAGGTGGTTTACTTTGAGCTTTGCTTATTTAAATTAAACTTGTTTCAGTATTTAGAAGGTAAGTTAAGTCCAATATTTTGATTGCATTATTAGGTCAAAATGTCTTCAAGTGAGATCCACTCTCTTGGAGGATGCTGAGTTTATAACCGAGTTTCATTTTTACCATCTTTCAGCATGAAGAAACCCCTGATTCTAGTAGTTTCCATCATATGACCATAACTGGCTTCCTCTCATGGCTGATTACATTTTTATAGTTACCATCTATATATATTTATGTAAATCTCTGCTCCTGGAAGATTTCAGCTTAGCTGATAAAAAGCAATCTGTTTGATTTTCATCCTTTTAAAACAGAACGATAAAGGCAGCCTAGGAAGTGTTGATTATTCAAGTAAAACAGTAGCTCTAAATTCTTTGACTTTCCAGGCTTGTCCTTTAATAGAAAATAATGCTGTAAATAGAAGTGAGCCCGTTAGCTAGAAACAATTCAAGGATTGAATTCAATAAAAACTCCCCTGGGTTTCTGCATGAAAGCTATTGAATTTGGCTGCAAATGAGCACAAAGCACCTTCAAAAATTTTTTTCTTATCCTTTCCTATTGTAGAGTCCTTGATTTAGTTTATTAGACAATAATGGATCTCCATTGACCTACCTAACTGGTGCATTTAAATACCTATTTCATTTAAAGATAGGTATTAAAACACCTATTTCATTAAAAAATATGTTCAAAAAGGAATATAACAGCTTGTTCAACCATCCTTCTTAACAGCTCCTTTGGAGTCTCTCTGTGCTCTCAGCTAAATCCAAACTTGCAGAATTTCATTATGAGAGAGCATTGAGTCAATTCAATTACCCTTGGAATTTGTGGTGGTCTGTCATGTTAGAGTTTCACCCCAGGGAACTACAAAGTGCATTCATTTTAATTTTGCTGTATCCACATGAGGCTGTCCCGATTGAGGAAATTCAGGGAGTGGGACCCGATCCTGTGTTTCACTCTTTAAAATTGAAGTATAACATACACATATTAATAGACAAAAAGTGCTCTGATCTTAAGTATATAGCTCTAGGTATTTTTGCATATGTATACAACCATCATGATCAGTCCATGTAGATAGAGAACATTTCCTGCATCCCAGAAGTTTCCCTGTGTTTTTTTCCAGTTAATACTCCCAGCCCCAGAGATAACCACTATATTGACTTCTGTTGTCATTGACTAGTTTTGCCTTTTCTTTGACTTCATATAAACGAATCCTATACTATATGAGCTTTTGTGTTTTCTTTCACTTGGTATAATGTCTGTGCCATCCATCCACATTGTTGCATGTAACAGCTTATTTCCTTTTATTCCTGAGTAGCATTCCAGTATATTAAAATGCCAGAGCTCATTTATCCATTCTCTTGTTGGACATTTGAGTTGTTTTCAGTTTGAGGTTACTATGAATAAAGCTGCTATGAATATTATTGAATGTGCCTTTTGATGGATATACGCAGTCATTTCTCTTGAATATATACTTTGGTCTGGGACTGTTGGATCATACGGCAGGCATATGTTAGCTTTCATGAATATTGCCAATTTTCCAAAGTGATTGCTCCAGTATACATTCCCACCAGTACTGTTAAGAGAGTTCAAGTCGTTCCACATCCTCACCAACATTTGGTACTGTTATTCTTTTTAAAATGTAGCCATTATGATGAGGAATTGGTGGTATATTCCTGAGTTCTAATTAGGGAACATTTCCTGACAAGTATTGTTGTTTAACCCCCTTTCATATATTTGTTGGTCATTTTAGGTTTTTTGGAAATTATCTTTATAGCACATGTTTTGAAAAAAATTTATTGTTTAATCTCCTTTGTATTAATGTGTGAAGTTCTTTGTCTATTCTAGATGCAAGTCCTTTGTCAGCTATGTGGATTGCCAATATTGTTTTCTTAGTCTATATGGCCTGTCTTTCTAGTCTTTTAATAGAATCTGTCAATAATGGAAGTTATTTGAGATAAAATTTATCGATATTTTCGTTCTGTGGTAGTGCTTTTTGTGTTCTATTTAAGAAATCATTGCTCATTACCAGACGGGACCTGTTTTTTTGAATGTGGCTCTGTGAATATTTTGCAAATTCCCTTCAGGGAACCAGCAGTCTGACTAACTCTGAAAACTCTATTCAAGGAGTCAAATTCTTCCTGTAGTTATGGGGGAGAAGTTTTTTTTTTTTTCCTGGGGGAACAATGGCAGTTGCTGTGGGATTGTTCTTGTTTTTTTCCACAAGGGGTATAGGGATCATGTTTATTGCCAACTCATTTGAGTATATTAAAATTAGATACATTTTTAATATAAACTGATATAATCATTTAATTTTTGACATTCAAAGCTGAATGGGCTTTTTTTGTACCCTGGTATGAACTAGTAAAATCACTTTGGAATCTATGTAAGTAAAGATGAAGGGAAAATGCATCCATAATAGTTGAGAGGAGGACTGTTAAGAAGATAGCAAAAGGTAAAGATATTTATGTCCCCAAGTTTAGGAGTAAAGAGAACTTTGGAGTGCTCCAGTGAGCCCTCTGTTGGAAGGATAAGTTGAGGGCATCAGTTTATCCTAATTCTCCCCAACCTGTCATGCAGGCCAATTGAATAGAGTTAGTTCACAGAAAGGAAACCAATATAAGGGGTTCCAAGGAAAGAAAAAGTAGAGGTGACAACGACCGCCTCTCTCCTGATCTTTCATCTCTGAAATCAGTAGCAACCAGTTAGATCTTGGATTGGATGTGGCCAGCAAAGGATACAATGACAGTGCAGTGACTCTTCTGGAGCTTGGCTTCATGGCTGCTGGGCCATTTTCTTCAGGTTCTTTATCAAACAGCAAAGCCAAGAAGTCAAGTTGAGTCAACTTACTATCCATGCTGGGCATCTTCCATTTGCCTTTCCAGATCCACTCTTTATCCTTCTCCCCACTGCTTTGTGCCATGGAGGCTGGCCTGCCTGGCATATATCTTGGTTGTCTCTTGTCTTCTGGCTTTTGGTTGGGTTTGCCCAATGGAGGACAACAGGAGATTAGAGGGAGGAAAGAGTGGAAAGTGAAAGTAGTTATTCCCTCCCTTTGGGGTTGCTTCAAGTTGGATGTGTCCAGGGCCCTAGGGACACAGCCCCTTTCAGGTGGCCCTCTCCAGGTGATACTCACTCCAGGTTCTGGAAGCTGCTGTTTCCTGGACTCCTTCATGCTTGGAGTTACCTACAGCCTCTACTGCTACTTGTCCTGGAGTACTGCACTGTCCCTTGTGACTCCCTGTCTACTGTGTTTATGAGTCCCTACACATAGTTCTGTTATTAAACTCTCTTTCAATGACCAATTCA
This sequence comes from Pan paniscus, assembly GCF_029289425.2. Taxonomy (NCBI): domain Eukaryota; kingdom Metazoa; phylum Chordata; class Mammalia; order Primates; family Hominidae; genus Pan; species Pan paniscus. The sequence continues at coordinate 52,425,397 of NC_073259.2, forward strand.
TAGATGAAAGGAAGTAGAATTGTCTGAGAGTGCAGGGTCATGGAGGTTGCACTTCAACTAATATTTCATTGGCAAAAACATGATGCATACCACTGAAATGTTATCCAGTAAGCAGCTCTCATTTTCTTATTGTGCTCTGCTCCTTCTGCTAGTTTCAAAATGGGGCTTGATACTTTCTTTAAAAAGTTTTCTTTTATATATATACTTATGTATTTAGGGGGTACGAGTGCAATTTTGTTACATGGATATATTGTGGAATGGTGAGGTCTGGACTTTGAATAGTGTACATTGTACCTATTAAGTGATTTCTCATCCCTCACCCCACTCCCACCCTCCCACCCTTCTGAATCTCCAAAGTTTAGGGCCTGATGCTTCCTGGTGCATCTCCATTAAGGCTGTCTTTTCCCTTTCCTATTCACCTGGCTCCCCGTTCTTCAAAGCTCAGCTTAAATATTAATTCCAAAGTTACCTGAAGAGTGTTATGCACCAGTCATTCTTACCAAGGAGTAATTTGATTAAGAGAGTTAAAAGTTTGATTTAAATACATATTTGTGCTTTTGTTTAGGTCTACCTCTCTCTCAGCATGTGGTTGATGTGGGATTTGCTCTGTTTTATTTGCCACTGTAATAATATCAACTAGCATTGTGTTTGGTGCCTTTGTAAGTGCTTGATAAACATTTGTTGAGTAAATGAATGATTAATGATCAACGATATAATAGAATTGAGCTGTACTGAATCTTTGCAAATGAATTGATCATGTATCATTAAAAAATAAAAATCACTTAACTTTGGGCTAAGAAATATTATAATAATAATAGTAAAAATAAATGAAGCATAGAGGAAATACATGTACCCAAAATATGTCACCCAAAGTATCAAATCTTCATTCTTTTCTATTTTATTCTAGACTTCATCTTTATTTCTACACAATTTCTCAAAAATTGCTATTCTAAATAGATGAAATTTTGCTTTATCTTTACATTGAAAATGTTGCACAAACATTCCTTTTACTGCTAAATACTCTGAATAGTTACAGTTTCTAATAGCCACGTACAATTTTGTAGAGTTGATATATCATGACTGCTCTTTGCCCTGCTGTCTGACATTTAGGTTGTTTTCTATATTTTACTATTATGAGTCTAACCTAAATGAATGGTTTCATGACACTCCAGTGCAAGAAAGGTCATGTTTCTTTATTTTTCTAAATCAAATTAAATATGGCTAGGGCTCCCACCTGTGAAGGTTAATGAGAAATCCAATCTCAGCCCTTTTTCAAACAGCTTCTGTCACTTTCACTGGTTTTACCAGAAACCTGGGGCCTATATGACTCAAGAAAATGGAGAACCAGCTCCTTAATTCCATCTCACTTTTGTTCCTTTTGTTTTTCTTTACAATCCAATGTGGAGGGCTGGTCCTCACTGTCTTGTAGTTATGGTAGCTCTGAATGGCAGTAGTAAAGCCCATTCATGAAAGCCCTGCCCATTGGTGGCAGCTCTGACATGTAATCACTACCTTCCTTTGGCTTCCCCCAGGTTTTTGTCACTTCTTGAGGACTATACTCAACCATGTGCATAGTTTTCACATTATACTCAATTAGTTTTCCTATCCAAAAAACCTCAAACCCAAACCTGCCCTGGAAGTCTCCTAGGATTAACTCCATTGCCTGGTGATTCCAGCTTCCATTTCCATCCTCTGTCAGATAATTTTAATTTATTTCTTGTATAAACCAAGACCTCTCAAACCAAGGCTTCGGTGGGGATGACTTTAGGGAAGCTTCTGAAATAAAAAGACCAAAAAGAGCTTGTTAAGCCCCGTGGAGCTCCACCCCGAGAAGAGATTAGAATTTATAAAATACAGGCATGCATGTCCTTTGTGTGAAAGAGGAAAAGAAAGAAAATGTTATTCTTTTAAGTTCTCAGAGAATAAGGCTCACATCCATACCTCAGTATATTGTCCTGCCATGTAAAAATGCTAAATAAATATTATGGAGCATATCATTTTTTCTCAAGAAATATAATTATTGGGTAAAATATGTAACTGTTTCCTTAGTCTGAAACCTAAATGTTGTAACAAAAGAAACCAAAAAGGCATAAACCATAAAGAAGTTGGCTTCTACTTCTGTTAATGGTGTATGAAATAATTTAGGAGATTCTTCCACTGAAGACAAAGAGAAAACATGGCTTTACGTGGTCAAAGAAAATTGGGGAAGAACTCATCTTCAGCTCCCACTGTCAGTAGTGTTACAATAATGCTTTCTGCTTATGAACTATTGAGGGGAGCAGGCTCCAGCCTCCCCTGGGCTCAAAAACTCCAAAGCACACATACAATGTTATCAGTGATGATGTCAGAGAGCCATGAAAAGAATAAAGTTAAATCAGGCTAGAATGGAGGAAGGACCAAGACCTGGGGAAGTGAGTTCTCTTTTTGAAGCTGCCTTCCTTGAAATGAGTTGAGTTGCTGTTTCTAGAAAAAGGAAATCAGAGTCTGAGAGCTTGGCTGCTGCTCTGGATAGCCTTCAAAGAAAGTAAGAATTTGAATTCAGGCCTGGAAAAAAGGTAAAAGGGCCCTAGTGAAAATCCTGACCCATATCCCATAGGGTTGCATTCCAAGAATAGAAAACAGATCAGAATTAAACCTGAGAAAGCCTGGATTCTCTGCAAATCCTGTCTAATTCTAAACTAAAAAGAGGTGGGCTCAGATTGCCAGAGCCCCTAATCAACAGAAGCAACATATATTCTCTCTAAAGAACAATCACCAAATTTTTGGACTCAAGTGAATTTTATAAATAATTTTGCAAATACTATCTGGTATACAATAGAGAAAAATCAGCCATGCAGGATGACAATAAATCATGAAAGAACTAAATAGAAACAACAAACAACAAAAACAGATAAATATCGGCTTCAGATATTGGAGGACTAAGTTTATTAAACGTGTATTTTAAAATACATATGCCTGTAATTGATGACAAAATACAGAATGATTTTTTTTTTTTAGAGAATTGGAAGCCACGGAAAAGAATTAAATGCCAATTCTAATACTACAAAATGTAATAATCAAAATTAAGAGCATAAAGATGGAGAAATAGCAGACTAGAAGTAACTGAGGAGAGATTTAATGGACAGGAATATAGATGAGAAGAATATCAAGAATAAAGCAAAGAGAAGTACAAGGATGGAAAATACAGAAGAAAGGATTAGGAGACACAGAGGAGGGTGAAAAGGTATCATGTTTATGTGATTGGAGTCTCAGTGGGAAAAGAGAGAAGTGATGAGACAGAGCAATATTTAAAGAGATAGCAGATGAGACCTTACCCCCAACTGACAAATACAAAAATCTTAAAAGCAGATAAGGAAAACAAAGCAACAGATTGCCTTCAGCAAAGCAACATTTAGGTTGATAGTTGTCGTCTCAGTAGAACCGATGGAAAGCATGCGATAATAAAATATTTACAAAGTGCTGAAAGAATTCTATATGCAAAGCAGACAGTAACAATGAAAGCAACAAAAATTCCATAAACAACTCCAAAAAAAGACAAAATACATTTTTAGATAAATAAAAACAAAGTAATTATTTGACAGCAGATATACACTAAAGAAAGTAAGAAAAAGTGTTCTTAAGGCGGAAGACAAAAAATTGTAGGTAGAGGATTATAATGTTGAAAGGAACAAAAAACAATGGAAATAGTATACACAGTAGTCCCCCCTTATCCATGGGGAATACATTCCAAGACCCCCAGTGGATGCCTGAAACCACAGATAGTACCTAATTTTATATAGATTATGTTTTTTCCTATACCTACATACATACCTATGATAAAGTTTAATTTATAAATTAGGCACAGTAAGAGATAAACAATAACTAATAATAAAATAGAACTATTATAACAATATGCCAGCACCACTTTGCTTGTGCTTTGGGGCCATTATTAATTAAAATAAAGGTTACTTGAACACAAGCACTGCAATACTGCAACAGTAGATCTGATAACCGAGTTGGTTACTGAGTGACGGGGAGTGTATAGAGAGCAGATTGGCTGGACAAAGGGATGATTTATGTCCTGTATAAGAGGAAGTTGGGAAGGTGGGGAGGTGAGTGTGAGATTTCAACATGCTATTCAGAACAGCACACACAGTTTAAAACTTATGCATTGCTTAGTTATGGAATTTTCTACTTAATATTTTCAGACCATGTTTGACCATGGGTAACTGAAACCCCAGAATGAGAAATTGTAGATAAGGGGACGGACTGCTGTATGAGTAGTTCCTCTCATTAAATAATAGAACAATCAGATGGAAAATTAGCAAGGAAAGTACATAACTGAATAAGATAATTAGCAAAGTTGACATATGTGGAACACTGTTCACAAAATCTGGAGATTTCATATTCTTTTTGAAGTAAGTACAAAGGATATTTATAATATATCACTATAATCTGAGCTATAAAATACATTTCAATATATTTAAACACTTATAGAGTACATTCTCTGGCCAGAGTGATATTAAACAATAAGCAAATAATAAAACAAAAATTTAAAACTGTCATTTTTTGTAAATTAAGAAGTACAATTATAAGCAATGCATGAGTTAAAACACAAATCAATGGAAATGTGAAAATATTTTGAACTAAATTAAAAAGAAAATGCTGCATATTTAAACTTAGAGGCAAAAAAAGTATGGCCCTAAATGTGTATGTTAGAAAAGAAAATAGACTAAACATTGATGAGCTAAGAATGCATAATAATAAATTAGGGAAAAAACATCAAATTATGTCAGAAGAAAGTAGAAAAAGAAAAAAGATAAATATAGAAATTAATTTGAATAGACAATACATACAACAGCAAGGATCAGTTAAGCTCAATGACAGCTTTTTTAAGAAACTAATAAAATTTATAACCCCCACTGTACTACTCAGGTAAAGAATAATGGCAGAACAAATAATCAGTAATAGGAATAAAAAATAGAAAGGACACTACTACAGATACTATAGAAATTAACAATATTCTAGTAGGATACTATGAAAAACTTTATGACAATAAATTTGAAAATTTACATGAAATAAACAAATTCCTAAAAAAATTTAGCTTACCAAAATTGGTACAAGAAGAAATAGAGAATTAGAAGAGATTTATAATACTTAAAGATATTGATTCTGTGATTATAAACCAGAAAGAGAACTCCAGCCAAGATAGTTTTAATGGCTAATTCTAATAAATATTAAAGAAGAAATAACACCAATTTTACACAAACTCTTGCAGAGAATAGAAGAAACAATCCCAATAATTTCATGAAACTAGCATATGCTTTGATATCAAAGCCTAAAAGTCACATTAAAAGAAAAAAAATTACAGGCCAATTTTTTAAATAAACATTGATGTTAAATTTCTAAACAATATATAGTCAGACTGAAACTAGGTTTCAAAAGTATATAGTGTAAATATAATATAATGAAAAGTATATAAAGTAATAAAAAAGTAATAAAGGTAATAAAAAAGTATAAAAAGTAATAAAAGTATATAATGACCAATTGGGTTTATTATAGGAATGTAAGTTTAGTTTAGCATTTAAAAAAATCAGTGTAATTTACCGCATTAGAAGAAAAGAGCAAAATAATTTGGTAACATTTAATACATACTAACAATAAAAACCCTTAACAAACTAGGAATGGAAGAAAATGTTCTTATGCTAATAAGGATATCTTCAAAAATCTACAAAAATATAATTAATGAAGAATATTTGAAAATTTCCCTTTGGGATCAAGAACAAGACAAGAGTTTCCACTGTCATCACTTCTGTTGAATATTGTTCTAAATGTTCTAGCCAGTGCAATAAGGTTAAAAAAAGACATAAAGATTGGAAAGAGGAAATAAAACTATCATCATTTGACGATAATTATATAACTAAAAATCTAAAAGAAAATATGGATAAATTATTATAATTAAATTAATTTAAATTATTTTATAAGTGCTTAATCTCTATATACTAGAAAAATATAGACTATATCTGAATTACAGAAATATGCAGGAAAAAGAATTTGAAAGGTAACATTTATAATAAAATAAAAATGTTGAATATCTATGCATAAATCTAATAAAATATTGTAAGACCTCCATGTATGATGCTGTAAAACATTATTAAGAGAAATAAAGAATCTAAAAAGTGGAGCATTTATTATTCAGAATACTCAATGTATTAGAGGTGTCAGTTATTTTCAAATTGATCTACAGAATCAGTAAAATCCCAATCAAAATCCAATGTTTCTTTTTTGTTGTTGTTGTTTTTTGTTTTTTTTTTGTTTTGTTTTGTTTTTTCCTCTGTGGAACTTGGCAAGCTGATTCTAAAATGAAATGAAAATGTAAAAGGCAAGACTAAAGTAGGGAGTGAAACCATCCTAGAGTGTCTGGCTAGGTCTGAATAAATCTGACAAAGAGAGATTAAGAGGAGAAAACATCCACATTTATTTAATCAAAGTTCTATACAGCACAGGAGCCTTCAGAAATGAAGACCCAAAGATTCAGGGAAAACTGTCCATTTTTATGCTTAGGTTTGATGAAGAATGCGTAGCTGGGTAGAAATGTGATTGGACAAAAGGGTATGGTTTAATGGCAATAGGTGGGGGGCAAGGGCACCCAGCAACGTCTGTTTATGGTTCTGTTTATGGTTGGCTTTGGGGAAGAAGAGTCGTAGTTTCTATGGCCTGCCTTAGGGAAAATGGGAGCACAGGAGAAAGAAGGGTAGGAGAAGGTCAGAAAGATCTTGCTACTGTGACCCTTTTGATTTCCCTCACTTTGAAGTACTCAGCATGCCAAGGCACCATACGTTGGGGGTATCATGTTCTGAGCCCTGGCACTAGGCAATGGTAATGAAGAAACATAATATGGGAGAACTTGATCTAGCTGATATCAGATATATTACAAAGCTACAGCGATTATGACAATGTAGTATTTAATTAAGAATAACAAGTATGTAGAATAGAACTGAAAACCCAGAAACAGACATGGGCACTTGATTTATGATTAAGGTAGAGCTACAGAACTGAGAGAATGAAGGGCTCATCAACAAATGGTATTGTGACAATTGGTTACTCATCTAGGAAAAATACAAAGGTCCGTTTTTATACTACATACAATAATTATTTTCACATAAATTATAAAATCAAATGTAAAGGACAAAGAATAAAACTTCTAGAAAATAATTTGGGTGCATATCATTATGACCTTCACCCGGGCTGGAGTGCAGTGATGTGATCTTGGCTCATTGCAGATTCTGCTTCCTGGGATCAAGCAATAGTTTCACCTCCGTCTCCCCAGGCAGCTGAGACCACAAGTGTATGCCACCATGTTTGGCTAGTTTTTAATTTTTTTTCTGTAGAGACAAGGTCTCACTATGTTGCCCAGGCTGGTCTCAAACTTCTGGGCTCATGTGATCCTCCTGTCTTGGCCTCCCAAAGTGCTGGGATTATAGGCATGAGCCACTGTGCCTGGCCAGAAATACTTTTTAAACATGGCATTGCTTATGTACTAATCATAAAATGTACTAATCATAAAGAGAAAAATGTTTAAATTCAAAGTTAAAATTTGAATTTTTGTTTATTAGAAAACACAAGACAGTCAAAATATAAAAGAAGAGTGGGAGAAGGTATTTGACACACACAAAACTGACAAGGGGCTCATATCCAGAATATGTGAATCCATGAAGACAGAAGCCCAATAGAAAAATGTGCAAGAGTAGGCATAACATAAAAGGGGATATCCAAATGCCATTGTGATACATCTGAAAAGTTGTTCAACCTCATTAGTCACCACAGAAAAGCAAATTAAGCCACAAAGTGATACCAATT